>NC_088370.1:31265305-31267805 GCF_034508935.2 Berghia stephanieae | reverse complement strand
GAGAGAATTAAGAATGCAACAGATGCTAAACTGCAGGACGAACAAGCAGGTTTTCGGAAAAAACGTTCAACCACTTACCAGATTGCCTCTCTACGAGTCATAGTGGAACAATCTATAGAATGGAACTCTCCTCTTATTGTCAACTTTCTGGATTACGAGAAGGCTTTCGACAGTATTGTCAGAGCAACATTGTGGAAGATTCTGGCACATTATGGACTCTCTGAAGAGATAATAAAACTCATTAAGGAAATGTATGAAGGATCAAGTTGCAGGGTTGTACATGAAGATCAGCTTACTGACAGCTTTGAAATTAAGACTAATGTCAAGCAGGGATGCTTGCTCTCACCGCTCCTGTTCATCCTTGCCATTGATTGGCTAGTGAAGGATACCTCCAAAGGGCAAAGAAATGGGATACAGTGGACCCTCCTGGACACAATTGGGTGATCTGGATTTTGCAGTTGATCTGGCTCTTCTGTCCCACACCCAGGTCCAGATGCAAGCAAAAACCTCAAGTAAAAACAGCCTCTCGGAATCAATTGGTCTAATAATTCACCCTACAAAGTAAAAGGTCTTGAGGATAGGTACGCGTCAAAGGGAGCAGATCAAAGTAAAAGATCAGGAACTTAATGATATAGACACTTTCTGCTATCTGGGGAGTCTAATTGACAAGGGTGGAGGCACGGAAGCAGAGGTGAAAGCACGGAGAGGAAATGCACAGGCTGCATTCACGTCTTTGAACAGAGTTTGGAGAACTAAATATATATCCCTTCGACTGAAGCTAAGACTTTTCAACTCAAACGTGAAGTCTGTCCTACTGTATGGATGTGAAATTCGGAACGCATCACAGGCATGTATAAGGAGGGTACAGATTTTCGTAAACAGGTGCATGCGTAAGATACTCAGAATAAAATGGATGGATAGAATAAAAAATGAAGAAGTATGGAAAAGGACACAGCAGAAACCAATGGGAGAGGAAATAGGAAGAAGACGATGGAGGTGGATTGGACATTCCCTTAGAAAGAATGACTCAACTATAACAAAGAAAGTATGAACGACCTCAGGGCAGAAGATCAAGGGGGAGGTCACGAGGACCATGGAGAAGAATTAAAGAAGCTGATATACAGAGAAGTGATAAGACATGGAACGTTAGCTTAGGATAGAGAAGGATGGAAACTGTTTGTCTGTAGCCTACACCCTGACACAGGGTGAAAAAGATAATGATGATGATGATGACAATGTCTGATTATATGGTTACTTAATAATTATTATAAAAGAATAAATAAAGCAATTACACCCCGATAAATGCCAAGTTGTTAAAATAACAAATAAGTCTTTGTTAATCAAATCATCTTTTATGACAAAATTCTTAAAGAAGGTAAAATTCTAATTCGTAGTTACTTTATTATTGAGACCATGCTTCAAAGAACATCTGAACACACACACACACACACACACACACACACACACACATATATATATATATATAATATATATATATATATATAAATATAAATATATATATAATGAAAAAAGAAGGATCTGTTCCAAGTTTTCTCAAACTGTCCAATATAAATGAAAGACAAATATGTTAGAACGTATAGTGTAAACTAAGCACTGGAAAGCTGCTGTTTACTTGCTCTAATATATGTACTATTCTGCCGCTGTTTTTAAAAAAAACACTGCACATATGCAATGTTAACCAAACAGAATATACTGTGTTCTTAAAAAAATACGGTAGCATTGTTCTTTGATCAATCGCTTTTCAGAGCGTATATATTTTATATTGCAATTTACTACAGTGGTGAGATTTTTAGTAATTATTTACAGAGTCCACAGCAAGTCGTGGAAAATTAGGAAATAGTTTGGAATTTTTCTGGGAACCAGGAACAATTATTGAAATTGGTGGTTCAAACGTCCCAGATTATAATGGCCACCATTTGTTGATTTTTAAAACCATTTCTTTATTTGATGTCATATATATATAATTATATATATATAATATATTATTATAATATATATATTGTAAATTTAAAAATTGATGACTGATGGTGAGAGGGACAGCCCATTATTTCGCAACATACATGTTCATGTGTAAATAATGCCTTTAACTAGGGATGGCCTGATGTGCAGATTGGCGTGGAAAGCCCTTATTATATAATGTAAATTCGTTGCTCAGTGATGCTGTTTAAATATGGACAACTCGGCCAATCCAGTTGTTTTTAATAAAATAAGAGAATTCTGTAATGTATTTGTTGCTTTTTTTATGACTATCATCGTCAAGTACAATTACATTCCACACAGAAAATTTTGAAAGAAAATATTGAATAGTATTCGAGTAGTTAGACATTTTATGGGATCGAAATCTTCAATGTTGACTTTCTCAAAACAGTAAAAT
Source organism: Berghia stephanieae (assembly GCF_034508935.2). NCBI lineage: Eukaryota > Metazoa > Mollusca > Gastropoda > Nudibranchia > Aeolidiidae > Berghia > Berghia stephanieae. Next base: position 31,265,410 of record NC_088370.1, on the reverse strand, counting down.
CTGGGATGGCCTACTTATCCTTAATATATATATATATATATATATATATATATATATATATATATATACTTTATATTATATATATATATATATATATATATATAA
>NC_088370.1:31222149-31265206 GCF_034508935.2 Berghia stephanieae | reverse complement strand
AAACTTCGCCTTAAGTATATATAAACAAAATTGATGGCATTACGTCATTTAATTTATAAATTATCTTTCAGAGATGTAAGGATTCTTCTGTATTTGATACTAGATTCGAGAAGCAGTACTGTCGCTCGTCTTTGAATACCCCAAGATTTATGGAGTATCTTACTACTGGGCTTCAGACACTACTCCGGAACATAGGAATATGTCTTATGATACCTTTAAAGAAACAACAGAGACAAGCTTTTGGCCAAGTAAATAAAAGAAGTGTAAATGAGTCCCAACGTGCGAGTGTCTTAAGTCCTAAAATATAGAAATGCACATCAATATCTAAACAGGACTTTCAATTGTGAGAAGCCTCTCATGATGTGAATCAAAATAAAATATTAATACATTGACCATCAACAATCATGCTAGAAGAATAATGGACAGGAGATCACTTGCTGCGTCTTTGTCCCCTTATATGTTGTCCGAATGACCTTTTATCTCTGCCTCGGAATTATATTGCTTTGTCGCGACACTGGTCGGAGAACTTGGCTACGGGGAAACAGTCAGATGTATAGTATTAGTTTTAGCAGTATATGTTTATTATTAATGTTTTCTGTCTTCCCTTGTAAAATTATCTCTGGATAATTAATTGTAATACTGTTTTTTTTCTTGGTTGATGCTGTTTTGAATATGATTTGTAAAATAAGTATTGTATTTCACTTGTTAGGATCCTTTGATTGTGTCTTTGACTTCTAAGCGATTTCAAACTAACACCTAGGGGTGCTCTTGGAATATCAATCCGTGCCCTAGCCGCACCATTTACCTTTGTCTTATTTATCCGCAGGTGCCTTTGACAAAAGTATACTTTTAGACTACCTTATACAGTTTCTGTTCTTTCAATGTCCTGAAATGGCCTACATACGTCACAAACGGCGTAAAATTTTTGAAAACAAAGAAAACAATCCTTGACTTGGAATAATTGAAGTGCACAATGTTGTTTCGCTCTATATCGGTACGGAAAATTACTCAAATGTTTGTGATATTCTAAAAGATTCACTAATTTGTCTTTGGGAATTAATTCTGTAATTCTACCAAACTATACGTTAAACTAATATTATGTCTGTAACTTCTAGGCAATGTTCGCAAAATCCCATTCTTCTAGAACTTTAATCAACGATAGAAATGTGTTAAATAAAATATAAAAGGGATAGGCTATTTATGTTGGAATTTCCCGCGAGGACAAAGATCACCCAGACTAAAGCAAAGCATTTTGGAGCATCTAGTATTACTAAATGTCAATAACTTGATTATCCGAAACAGAATTACCATGATATAATTCCTATCTTCTTTATTGTCAACGAATGGGGTATAATGTGGCCTTCATTTACAAAAACAATACTAGATATTATTGCTGGGGCGCTTCTGTTATTTTTACATTATCATTATTATTATTATTATTATTATTATTATTATTATTATTTTATTATTATTATTATTATTATTATTATTATTATTATTATTATTATTATTCATTATTATTATTACTATTATTATTATTATTATTATTATTATTATTATTATTATTATTATTATTATTATTATTATTATTATTATTATTGTTGTTGTTGTTGTTTGTAAGTGTTGGTGGTATTACAATGTTGTATTTTTATGATTATTAATGGTATCATTTTATGATTTGGTTTCGTTTACCTTTTTTTTTCTCACTTTCATGTATGTTGTCATCAATTTGTATGGATTATTGGCGAAAGCCTGAGATTAAATCAACGTTATTATTGTTTGTCTTATTTTGACTATCGAACGGATACTTATCATAGCAGACTTGCCTACTTGAAATAGGAAAATGCAATACGTAGTTTTCGGGGTAAATAACATCGTAGACATTGTAACTGCCCTTAAAAATCACCAGCGTGTCCTTATAATGCGTGGGGAAAATGTTTTTTACTCCTTTATGTGATAGCTCTGGCACCAGAACTTCGTTTTAAAGAAATGTTATTTAACTAAAAACCTTTATTATATACAGAACTGGGATTTAGCCTTAGTTCACGGGAATTTTCGTAGTAGTAAGGAGGTCTGCTGTGATGGATATCAAATTTTAAAAAACGAGAGAAACTGATTGGAAACGTAATAGTGATGGTGATGGTGGTAGTGTTGGTGGCAATGGTGATGATTGTGGTAGTAATGATGAGGTAATATTATTATTGTTATTGTTATTGTTATTATTATTATTATTATTATTATTATTATTATTATTATTATTATTATTATTATTATTATTATTATTATTATTATTATTATTATTATTATTATTTTTATTATTATTATTATTATTATTATTATTATTATTATATTTATATTATTTTTTATTATTTTATTATTATTATTATTATTATTATTATTATTATTATTATTATTATTATTATTATTATTATTATTATTATTTATTATTATTATTATTATTATTATTATTATTGCAGGTATTGGTGGTATTACGATTGTTGTATTTTTTGTGTGGTTATTAAAGGTATCAGTTTATTTTTTGGTTCCATTTACCATTTTTTTCCACTTTCATGTATGTTATCAAATTGTTGATTTATTGGCGAAAGCATAAGCATGAATAAACTTTAACTTTCAAACTTTTCACTTTCTCCTATCTATTGCGCTAGCTGCATATATGTCCCTTGTCGTCGGTGACTCTGAGCTAAGGTGGATTGTTTTTTTTATAATAAATTCAATCAATGTTTCATTGGGGACTCGAACCCTGGGCCACATCGCCACACATATCAGACTGTGGTAAAGTTATCAAGCTTCATTGAACCTGGACCGTTTAAGCGACTGTCATACCACAGATGACATAGCCACACATAACAAACTTTGGCGAAGATTTCGTGTTTCATTGGGAGAATGAATAGAATTTATTAAAGCTATAAAAACTGACATGTATCATGGTTTTTGTTCTTTTAATCGTACAAATCCCTTCTTAGCATCCGTATCTATTCGACATAATACCGTTACGTTATGGGATGTCGGATCTCATATTGTGATTATATTATGATAATAACCAGGTAGTTGGCCAGAAAACTCTTCCTCCAAATATAGATCGATTTGAATGACCCTCATCTTAGCAAAACTCTCAAACCTGGGACTTCGCCGCGAAGTCCCAGGCTTGAGAGATTTTGACAAGATGAGAATAATTTGACTCGGTTGATTTTTGAAGGAAGAGTTTTCTGGCCAAATTTTTAAACATGAATTTTCCCCCACTGTGTGCGGCAGTTAAGTGTTAATATAATGTTTTGTTGTTTTATTTTTCCGACCAATATAAAAGGCATTTTGTCTGTGGATTATTAAAATTAACCCTCTCCTGACCAACCATTTTCAAGATTTTTCCCCAAAACTTCACACACAAAATATAACACAAAACACAAAATATATTTTTAGCACTCAAACATAATAGCAGTAATATTTTTGCGATACATTCTTTCTTTAGCAAAACATTCTCTACAACATACAATTCATTTTCTTTAAAATTTATGATGTACAAAATAAATTTAAATAAGAAAAATGTTGGTTGTATCGTAACGAATGTGACAATTGTCATATAGTTGGTAATGAGAGGGTTAAGATGTTTTGATGTAACAGACAAGTACGATCGATAATACATAGGACTAATTGTTTGTTTAAAGGGCGCTTTTTAAAACAATATATTTCATTTTATGCTGAGTACTAGAAATTTTTTTTCTGCAACAAAGACGAAAAACAAATAATTAATTTGCGTTGAAGCGCTGTTTTGCGTGAGCACTTGCGTCATTAACCGAGATAGAAAAAAGAAGGCAAACACAAACATCCCCATGCAAACACACCAGCACACAGAGATGGAGTTAGTGATACAATATTGGTCACAATTATATTATGAATACTTGCTGGCTTTGACGTTTTTTGTGCCCCCCCCCCCCCCCTCACCACACGATCTATGGACACTTTTCCACTCTCCCTCTACTTTGTAATTCTTTTGGTGCCAGTCTGTCATCATCATTATTATCATCATCGTCATCATCATCATCATCATTATCATCGTCATCATCGTCATCATCATCATCATCATCATCATCATCATCATCATCATCACCATCGTAATCATTATAGAATAAACCTTTTGTCATTGTATTGTATAACGCCCACCAAAACTGATGAAAGCGTAATCATGTCTATAATTAATTGATTTCCATAATACTCACGAGTCCTATCACATTGAACGTTCATACGAGTTCTTCGTCTTTATCGGCTGTCATGACAGGGTAATTTTAAACCATGTCGCTTAAAATCGAATTTTTAGTATTGTGAAGTCCTTTACAGCCGTTAGACCCAATGTTTTCCCCTGCATTTAAAGCGTAAGACGGACCATAGGCATCGCTTGCCACCCTTTGTATAGGTCGCTAGTTTGTTTTTAAAAGTACTCTCCGACTGATCTCAAAGCTACAGCTACCCGATTACGGTTGGAGAGGTGAAGTGGGGAGGGAGTCAGAATAAAAAACAAACTCGACATTATCCGGGATCGATCTTGGACGAAGCGAGTGCTCTATCAACTTACTCTTGCCCCCCCCCCCCTCCCCCGAAATTGAATTTTTAGTTTAAATCATTAGATTAAAGGAAATTTAATTTTGTTCAGCTTTGTGACATGCCACTCGGGTTGTGACCTGTTTTATGTTAGGTCTTGGGTACGAAGCGCAGGCAGAACTGGCTCTTTTTTCGCGTTGCCTTAGCTACGGAATACGACTTGTGTTATTGTGACGTTCATTCGTGTCAGCTGCTCTACCGTTTAATAACAAGAGTATTTTAAATTTGGTCAAAACCTTTATTTCATACATCGAGAGATAAAATTGACAACTAACATATCAAAGAAATGTTAAACCTGAAACGGGTTTATGGCGTTTCAGCAAGTTTTGGCGATCTTAGTCTACCAATAGTTGTAACAAGCTTTTTATCTAACAACAAAAAGACCCAAATAAAAAAAACCAAAAAAAAAAAAAGGCCCAAAGAAACAAAAAACAAAAGAAAAAAATTTATTAAAAATATTGTCATTAGACTTTAGTCTGCTTATGCTGTGTTTGGCACAGCTGCGCGTCAGAGATGGGTAAACAGGTTTCGCTCATAGGATTGACAGTTTGACGTTTTTAATAAACCCATAGGATCTGTTGAAGTTTGGCATGGAATATTTGGTTTGGTCAATTTTCTATTAAGTAGACAAATTTAAATGAATTTCACAAAAGATATTGATTCCAAACCTTCAACTGATACCATCAAATGAAACTACATTTTGACCTTCACTCATTACAGCGGCATATGAAAGTAAAGATTAAATTAATTTTAATTACGTTAAATCAACCAGTATATCATTGGTTACATTTTGCCTGGAAAAGTTTGGCATATTTTTAGAACATTTTTGTATGGCGTAATTGGCAGTTTTTGCAAAATAAATCTGACAATGACAATCATATTTATTTGGTTTGAGACAATTAGCAAATAAAATACTATTATAAACATTAACTTACCACGACATTCACCATTTAGACTTCAACGTTCAACAGATTGTGCATCTTTTTCTCAACATAGTACTGTTATAACTTGTAAAGATTCGCCCACGATGGATCCTAGGAGAATGATACGTAAGTGTTTTCATTGACAGAATAACTTTTATATTCACATTTAATCCACAATTTCCTATTTTTTCTTTTTCACAATACCAATGCTTAAATAATCATTGTTTTAATTTTTATAGCCAATTGTGTAAAATGTATGTCTATTAAGTGAATGCTTTGTGTGGAAATTTCAAAGTTATAAAAATACATTTTGATCGCTGCTGTCATGTATGCTGTTTACTATACTACTACTGCTATACTACTACTACTACTACTACTACTACTACATACTACAACTACTACTACTACTACTACTACTACTACTACTACTACTACTACTACTACTACTATACTACTACTAATTACATACTAACATACTACTATTATTACATTCATACTCCAACCACCGTTGATTACAGACGATACAAGTTAAATTGCATTTTATTTTATTTGTTTTCCACTTTAACTTGTTTATTGTTGTGCTGACGAAGGGGTTTATATACGATACTTCCATTGTCTGTTTTGTTCCCATCCTAAGCCTCTCAGTTTTCACTCTTTCGTTATTATTTTTACGATCCCAGGCTTCGGTAGCCCCTAACATTTTCTACTTTTTCATGTATGGAAATAGCTCTCGCGCTGAAATCAGTGTTGCCGATTTGGCATACGCGTGCTAGATCAAGAACATTATAAAAACGTTTTTTTTAACCCCTAGCACCCACATTTCATTTCAAATTTAGCACCCAGCACCTTGTCTAGTATCTTTGTGTGCGGCTATGCGCTCTTGTATGACACTCGCTTTCGGATCGGAAGGACCTGGGTTCGATCCTTGATCGGCGCATAGTTGAGTCCTTGGAAAAAACTCTTTACTCACATTCTTTCACCGTACTCGTGAGTAAAATGAGTACCTGGCTGTCAACAGCGTTGGCTCTGTCGGAAAAAATTGTAATATCGTCTAACGGTGTCATGTCTCATTCAACATGTTACGTGTTGATGTTGCTCAAGACCCTTTGTAAAGCGCTTTGAGCACATTTAGTGGATATTGCGCTACATAAAAGCTCAAGTTTTTGACCCGCATATTTGGTATAAATTGAGGTCATTTTGGCAAAAATTCAATGTAAAGGCTCCGGCGCAGTGCCATGTTAACTAAGATTAGTATTATAATTATAAAATTCAAGACATAAAATAAATATATGCCTCTCAAAATCTCAACATCTTTCCTTGAAATGATTTCTTCGAATGGGATGCAAGTTACGTACATGGATGCATGCAAGAGTGTTCTAGAGTCGTACCGTCCCCTGCTCTCCGCTAAGAGCCTTGTCACGCCTTATGGGAACATGGGAAATAATCTGTCCAAAACAAGCGCGATAAATAATACCGTTTTCAAAGACCCATGTCGCAAAATCTTAATTAAGACATTGTGATGGGTTTGGGTTGTCAACTGACCTTTCCCCGGCAATGGATTTTAATATTATACATGTTCTACTGGTGTTAAATATGTGATTTATTTTCCCCCTGCCAACCACATTCTTTCGGTGCTACTAATTGACGTCTGGAGATGTCCGGAGCCGTCCGGCGACCCAGGAGAGCCGTCGGAGGTAATCTAAAGCATTTTCAAGCATCCGGAGGCCCTCAGACATGTACGAAACTTTCCAGAAGTCGTCCGCCTTCCGAAAGCTCCTCGTTCTGCGCCGGACGGCAATTAGTAATACAGTTCACTCCGTTTAAGCGCACATCGGTTAATCGCACACTCTGTTTATACGCTACACATTCCCGAAAAACAGATTTTTTTCGATATAATCGCTCCGCTTAATCGCACACCTTCTCCGCTTAATCGCTTCATCTTGATTCCATCTTTATTTGAGAAAAATATTTTAAAAATACAATTAAAAAAGATAATGAAAATGCGTTTCACATTAAACCAGTTCAGCATGTTAATATCGTATCGCGCATGAAAAAATCTTTCCCGTAAACGCAATTCCAATGTCCCTCTGACCCCGACTAGGTCAGTCGCTCAATGCTTGTTAACTGACATCAAAGGATTACCTGACACGACGGGCTTATTGACTCAGAACTCGCTGTCTGCATCACAAGGTGTGAAACTTGATCGCAGTCCACCCAATGCCGGGTGTTTTTTTTACATTGTCTCACCACTTGAATGCAACTCTCAATATGTCCATTGTTTTCCTCTACTGGGCCGTGAACAATGAGAAAGGCTTACAGGGAGGGCTCGCGTCTCATCTTTTGATTGATCTTTACGGTCTATGTCCACATTGATACACTCAAAATACGACTGAACTGGCATAAACTTAAGGCAAGTCTTTCTCCTCATTAGAAAGCTAGCTCTCGATATGGAAAGGTTGACAGAATGTTGTGTTTGTAAAAGGAGCTGACATAAAAACAGTATTTGATGACTCTTCTGCCAGGCAATGGAGTGATGAAGTTTTGAAACAACTTCTTCACCAGTTCAACTCTAATGACATGCAGACGAGGCGAAGCTTTACCACAATCAAAGCTTCATGATTACCATTCTTACAAACAATAATGTCACACTTTGTTGTCGACGAAACATGAATAAAAAGAGAACTTTTAAAAGAAAAATACATAAATGGTACATAAATGGTACACGAAAGCTGGTGCTTAGATGCTTGTTATAGTTTCTCCGCTAAATCGACACACTAACCTGAACTCCTGAGGGTGTGCGATTAAGCGGAGTCGACTGTACTAATTGCCGTCCGGAGGTCATCTAAATTATTCTCAAGCCACCGGGAGGCTCTCAGAACTGCACGAAGCTTTCCAGAAGTCGTCCGAAAGGAAAGGCCTTCCGAAAGCTCCTCATTCTGCGCCGGACGGCTCTGGATAGCAATTAGTAATACTAATTGGTAATACTAATTGCCGTCCGAAGCCGTCCGACGGCCTAGGGTAGCTATCCGGAGGTCATTTAAAGCATTCTCTACCCAAATAGAGGCCCTCAGACTTGTACGAAACTTTCCAGATGTCGTCCGCCTTCAGAAAACTCCTTGTTCTGCGCCGGACGGGAATTAGAAATCTGTACTAATTGCCGCCCGGAGCCGTCTGTGGGCCTAGGTAAGCCGTCCGGAGGTCATCTAAAGCATTCTGAAACCATCCGGAGGCCCTCAGAACTGTACGAAGCTTTCCATCCTTCGGACGGCTTTCTATTACTAATTGGACTAAATGTAAGGTGCTGTAGGATCAGAAGTTTGAACCGAATTATTACGTCTTGGGTTTGACGACTAGTTTGTTGTCATGCTGCAATATCGAATCTCTACCACCTCGAAACCGCGTAACGCAAGCCTATTTTTGAGCGCTCTTAGAATTGAAACAGATTGTTTAGAGTTTACTGTTTACCCTTTTTCAAGAAATTCCATATGAACTTTGCCTTCCATGTGGCAAAAATGTTAAACAAGACCTTTCTTGCAGAAACAATGACTTTGAAATTCTTTGAATTTTCATGGAAAAAAATCATACCAGCACTCCAATGACTGCTCTTCCAGGTCGTAGTGGAGGACCCAAGATTGATCATCATTCACAATTTTCTGCAGAAAAGTCTCTCCTTACTTGTCATATCATTTCAAATGTTGGACATCCCAACTTCATGAGCAAAATCTTTTTGTTTTACGCTTCGATTCACACTAACCATACGGTCAACTGCTTCTTGATTATTCGTATTGGATGCAGAAAGGGCCTACCTGGTCTCTTGCGACAAACACCTTATTCTCTATTTGGACATCTCCTGTGAACATTCTAACCCACATTGAAACTGTGCCATCAGTAATAGACTTATCACCATAAACGGCCTCCATTCTTTGATGGATGTTTGCTGAGTAGAATCATTCTGCTGTGAGAAATTTAACAACAAAGCCTTGTTTGATGAGAGATTCATTATGTGTCGCCTTTTTATAAAATATCATCCTCCCCCCGTATATGAAACAAAATGGAAGGATAATTGGAGAAAAGAAATTCAATTGATTAAAAAAACAAACTCTGCTCAGCAGAATAAAGGGAAAATAATTAACATCATTTGAAAACACAAAAACAATAAAAGAGGGGCGGGGACGGATTCGAACCAGTGCAGCAAAAGGAAATAATGAAAAGTGGGCTAACCCACTGAGAAGTGAGAAGTTTCTCCACTCAAAACATCTGCGTAGCTTAAAGTCTTCCTTGTTTTGGTAGTTATTTTCATCTCCGATTCGGATAAGTTGATTGATCTTGTTTTTGTGGAATAATAAATTATTATTTTGTTTGTATGAGAAAGACAGGAAAAAAGTAGATGAGGTCGGTAGAGGGGTGAACAACAACTAGGCTTAAGATTTGTCCACGAAATAAACAAATCCCCGAACATCATCAATATCCCCAAAAAGTGTTTAGAATCTATAGAATGAACAAATTATAGGAACAAAATAAGATTAATAAAGTTAGCTGGTAGGTAGGTAGTGACATTTTAAATTTTTGGTGGACTATGAGCCTATTTGTTGATTAAGCTGTTTCTTACTGGTTAAAAAAAACAACCTCGGAATTTCCTGTATGACATTTTCAGTTCAAACATCTCAAAAACTGAACTGACTTTATGACCTGAAACTGTTGCATTTCTGATTGTGACCTCCATTTGGATTTCAACATTGGCCTAAAATGACCGCTGATCTGTCAGTAATTCTCTGGAATAAGTTCAGGGATGTAGGATAAAACTATTTAATTTGATTTAATTAAAGAGTGAAGATTTTAAATGACGTGCCCTAACAGAAATTTTGATTTACCTATTTCTGATTTTTTAATGACCTCGAAGTTAAATTATTATACCCTTTTTTTTATCCATAATTAAATTTAAGATGCTTTCGAATTCAGCAGGTCCAATTCTTGAAATCAACAGGTCGGTTTCCTAAAACATAAGGTAGTTTTCCTTTGCATCGCTTGATAAGATTTTTCATCTATTTTTGCATTTTGCTTGTAATTCTACCCATTCTTCTGTCAATGTGCAAAATTGCGTGTTTCCTCATGATCATTTCTTTTATTTGAAAACCATTTGAAGAAAATGCCTGAAAAATATTGGACATCTTCCCAAGAGTACTGTTCACCCGTGAATTACATGTCATTTTATATGATCATTATGTTTATTTAACATATGAAGTTTGCTATTTCGTCATGTTGGTGAACAAAATTATTATTATTATTATTATTATTTTATTATTATTATATTATTATTATTTATTATTATTATTATTATTTTTATTATTATTATTATTATTATTATTATTATTATTATTATTATTATTATTATTATTTTATTAATTTATTATATTATTTTAATCCTAAATTTTAAAAAATAAATTCGTTATTGAGAATTTAACAAAATAATTCTTTAAGTAATTTTTTTTCTCGTTGGGGGGATTTTGAGAAATATAAGTTTTGGGATTTTTTATTTAACGATTTAGATATTCTAAAAGATTACTGAGAAGATATACAGCCAGTATACATCACAGAACCGACGCAGGGACAAGACATCATAATAAATCTCAGTGTAAAGAGACCTGGCTTATGCTGCAAACTGTGTTGAATTGTGCCCAAATGAAGATATTTTTTTCATTTCTACTCAATATCCCACGAGAGAGCATTCAAGTTCGGTAAACTGATTTGTGTTTGAGTCCAAGCCTATTTTTATTTCTGAACCATTTCTAAGTGACCGATTCTCTTTATATTTCTAACAGAGCTCGCCTTTGCTATCCTGTCCGCTTGCCAAGCTTTTGCTGGTCCGATGACCGATGCTCAACTTGACAGCGTAAGTTTTTATCATTAGAGGCTATGAATTTCAGTATATTGCCTGTTCTAATTTATGCATGTATTATTTTTTTTGAAACATTGAACTGTTTTAATATTCATATAATAGCGGGTTTTCAGTCTTTCCCTTGTGCATTTCCTGATTCAGCCGACAGTTGTAGATACTCAAACTTTGTATTAGAAACGAAGGCTTTTTAGGATACGGAATTTGTTTGATGGAGAAAGTGCTATATAAAATCCATTTGTTTATGTACACATCATATGTATTTCATTATTTATTTTTGGAATGAAATATCAAGAACATTTGTATATAAGAAAAGAGTGCATTGTATTCCTTTTTCACTTAAATTAATTAAATCGATTGTCCTGATACAAATAATAAAAAAAATCTAGATCAAGTTTAAGTACAAAAAAAAAGAAAAGAGAAAATAAAAAAAAAGAGCAGTCTAATTTGTGCCTTCGGGTGAGAGGGAGGTTACGCTATCCTCGTCAGCTGCATAAACTCCAAATTTCATGGCCAGACCACAGATGAAGATCTGTGGTGTGATCGGTCAATTTTTTCACGATTGCACTGCGGTTGAAGCACCAACAGAAAACTAGTGTGCGGTGAGAGTTATATTTTCATCAACATATCCCTCATTTTTTTTGGGGGGGCGGGGGGGGGGGGGTGGGTGAATAAGAGAGAATAATAATGTCGTCTGTACCAGCATCTGGTTCTTAATAACTCTTTTTTGTGAACGGCTGTCAGCTTATATGGTTTTCTTAATAATTATTATAAAAGAAAAAATCACGGAATTACACCCCGATGAAAGCCAAGTTTTGAGAATAACTAATAAGACTTTGTTAATCAAATCATCATTCATGACATAATTCTTAAAGAAGTTAAAATTCTAATTCTTAGTTACCTTATTATTGAGACCAGGCTTCAAAATAAAACAGCTGAACACACATAATACATTATATAATATATACATACGTACACGTATAAAGAAAAAGGAAAGATCTGTTCCAAGACTTCTCAAACAGATAACATCAATCTGTCCAATATAAATGAAAGAAAAATGTATTCGGAAGAGTCTTGTGTACTAAGAGCTGGAAAGCTGCTGCTAACTCGTTCTGATATCTTCATCATTGTTCTTTGATCAATCGATTTTCAGAGCGTATATTTTATATTGCAATTTACTACAGTGGTGAGATTTTTAGTAATTATTTACAGGGTCCACAGCAAGTCGGGGGAAAATGGGAAAAAGTCGGGAATTTTTCTGGGACTGGGAGTCAGGAAAAAGTCAAGAAATTGCTGGTTCAAACGTCCCAGTTTGTGATGGCCAACTTTGGTTGATTTTTAACCATTTCTATATTAGAGATGTCACACATAACACACACACACATACACACACACATATTCATATATATAAATGCCAACACGAGTTATAAAATCTCACATTAACGAACTTGCGATCTCCATAACATCAATTGTCAACTGCTCTATTGCGAATTCTGACTTCCTCACAAACCGAAAAATGTCTCACGCTACGCCCTTGAAGAAGCCCTCACTTGACAAAGACAATTTCAAAAGTTATTGACCCATATTTAAACTTCATTTTATATCCAAGTTGATTGAAAAAAGTGCAACAAAAGACTGCAAGATCGCATGATAAGGTACAGTTTGCCGATCCCTTTCCAATCTACGCACAGAATAAGCGACAATACTGAGACAGCACTCCTTAAGGTCTACAGCGATATCATTGAAAAGCTAGACACGAACAACAATGCCATCCTGCTCTTGCTTTATCTCAGTGCTGCCTTTGATACTGTTGACCGCACCATCCTGTTGGCAAGACAAAACGAAAACTTTGCCATCGAAAGGCCTGCTCTGAACTGGTTCGCTGATTACCTCAATGGTCGGCAGCTAGTTGTCGTTATTGATGAAACTCAAAGCCCCCTTTCATTGCTCCAATTGGGCGTTCCTCAGGGATCGGCCTAGGACCACTCCTCTTCACAATTTTCACAATATATACCTCTCCACTAAAAGACATTCTCTCAGCATCTGGTGTTAACTGCCACCTTTACGCCGATGACTCGAAAATTTATGTTTCCGTTTCACAAAATTCCTGATAGGCTGTCTTATACACCGTTGGAAACTGTACACAAATGGTCAAACTATGGATGAATATAAACAAGCTCAAAGTTTTCAAGAAGAAAAGCTCGGCCACTATTGTTAAAAGCACCAATATCCTTGAAAACAACATCGACAACTCATCGTCCGTCAGAAACCTCGGCTTCTACTTTGATGACAATCTTGACATGACCACGCACATCACCAAAGTCCATCAGTCAGTAAACTACCACAGGAGAAACATAAATCGAATTAGAGATCTACTCGACACTGAGAAGGCTAAAATAATCATCCATGCCCTTATAACAAGCCGTATCGACTATGGCAATGGCCTCTTATATGGATTACGCGCTAAAAAAACTACGGCTTTGTAAGCGGCTCAAAACAGAAGATATGAGAGAATAAACCCGTTTCTGAAATCACTACATTGATTCATTTGCCCAATGAATTGAATTCAAAGTAGCTTGCATCACCTACAAATATTTATATTGACAAGCTTCTGGCTATATCAAATAACTCTTAAACGTCAATATACCATCAAGAAATCTTCGATTCTCCATCTCCTTCAACTCGAAACTAGAACGTCTACAAAATTTTCCAACAGCTCTTTCTCTAATGCAGCTCCCTGGAATTTGGAATTCCTTGTCCCCTACAACCAGAGACTCTCCAACTTTTAACTCTTTCAAGTTCTTCTTCTTCTTCTTTTTCTTCTTCTTCTTCTTCTTCTTCTTCTTCTTCTTCTTCTTCTTCTTTTTCTTCTTCTTCTTCTTCTTCTTCTTCTTATTTCTTCTATCTATCATATCTATCTATCTATCTATCTATCTATCTATCTATCTATCTATCTATCTATCTATCTATCTATCTATCTATCTATCTATCTATCTATCTATCTATCTATCTATCTATCTATCTATCTATCTATCTATTATCTATCTATCTATCTATCTATATTATCTATCTATCTATCTATCTATCTATCTATCTATCTATCTATCTATCTATCTCTCTCTCTCTCTCTCTCCTATATATATATATATATATATATATATATATATATATATATATATATATATTTTAGTGTTGGTGGGTACTTGTAGGTACGAAAGTGCTCGATAATGGTGGTTAGAGCTAATATAGAATGCAAATTTTCACTCACATTTTTATGGCCGAGACGATATATACACATTTGAGACCCTTTTTCACTAATACTTTTCATGCTGTTGTGAGGATTTGCATAAAATTGAACGCGGAATTATTTTACACATTCCCTTATCTTATGTATACTTTCGTTACAGAGATTATGTTGACTAAAATAGTTGAATTAACACCTTTGATAAGGAGACATTTCATTAGAAAATCAAATTCACATAAAGAAAAAAATTATTAACTGGTTAATTCCCTTTACAAATAATTGAATTATGTACTATTATTTTCTTTTCTACAATGATCCTGATTTCATCATATTTCAACCCAGCTTGCAGTAAAACTGCAGCTTCACTTATTGCAGCTACATCTCCCTTATTTTTAAAATCTCATATGTAGTAATTTTTGGAAGGAATAACCCCACAAATTCAATGTATCACATATGTATTAATCGTATAGAAGTAATACAGTGCAACCGCTGGGTAACGATACCCCTGAATAATGACAACCCCTGGATAGCGACATTGACCTCTGGTCCCAAATTTTTTGCTATATATTATTAGTAATAAAAACCCTCCAATTAGCAACATACATTTCAGTAAAAACCCCTGTTTAGCGACAACGTTATAGCAACAAACGCCAGTTGAAACCGATACTTGAAAGCTGACTTTCGTCATCTCGTACTCTTAACCGATATAAAAAGTTGGTTTTTTTTTTTTACTCCCAATGAGATCGTTTGTTACCGATCAATGAGAATAGAATCTATTTACTGCACTGTGTTGAATTAGCACCAGTTCGTTCATATGGAATCACAGTAGAAGAAGATTATCAGTGGATGGAACTATCAAGGGTCCATTTACCTGTCTGAAGGAGGTTAACTGATATCAGGCAATGCTGTGTCCAATGGAGGCAATTTTGGTTGTTTATGGACTTAGGTCTTATATTATAACACACGTTGGGAAAGCCTGGAAAGCAATGACAGCCTGTTTCACCTCATTGTTTTCAATTATAAAGTCAATTATTTTTCTAAACATTTGTCCAAATTTGATATTATTGTGGTTTATACCTACTTGTTGTTGTTATTATTTTTTAAAAAATAATATCGTAAGATCTACTAATTTTATGTGCTTGTAAATTTTGGTGCACTTAAAAATTTCGGTATTCAAATCTCATCATCAGCATGGCGTAGATTTTAATTAATACGTACGAGTATTAAAAGTAGATGTGTTCATCGGTGTTCTTATGCGATACATGTATTATCATATTGGTACTGGATTTTCTTGATTTATTCCTAGTTTCGTTAAATCGTGTTGGAGCACTGTTTACGATGAAAACAATGGCAATAGACATTGGAGAATGAAAGCGCCACTGATATACCCTTTCTAAACAGGAGAAATACTCATTCTATTGTGTCTTCTCTCAAGAATGGGTGCGTGCATTGCTCTGTATCAAGAGGGATTTCAACACAGATTTAAGAGTAGCGCCCCTTTGTTGGAAGTCACGTCTTGACAACCGACAGACGCCATCACCATTATTAATACCAATCAATAGCGGGAAGTTCAGTAAGTTTAGGAAGGGTTGTCTCATCGTATTGTATTATTTATCAATATCTTTTAATTTTAATTTGTAGTCTACATCATATTTTGTTAACATTTCATAATGGAGAAAACTAAAGAAAAGATCTACGTTGATAATGATATGCATTTTTGTACAGAAATATGAATAATAAATTTTGTATTCGAAGCGCTTGGCTTGTAGTTGGTTTGTTTACAAATAACTTCTCCTGTGACGTCCAATCAAGGGACGCTACTCTTCCGCTAATCTCATTCCCTATTCACATGTCTCACCACGCCCCCTTATTGCGCCATCTTGAAAACCCCTGGAAAATGACATAATTTTCCGGTCCCGGGCATTGTCGTTATTCAGGGGTTGCCCTGTAATTCCACAAAATTCAATGTGTCACATATGTAGCAATTGAATGGAAGAAATAATTCCACAAGAGATAATGTGTCACATACCCTTAGTAATTGTGTGTAAGGAATAATTCCACAAAAGACACTATGTGTTAGTCATTGTATGAAAAAAATAATTCCACAAGACATAATATGTCACATAAGAAGTAATTGTATGGGAGGAATAATTTCACAAAAGAAACAATGTGTCACATATATGTAGTGATTGTATGAAAGGAATAATTCCACAAGAGATAATGTGTCACATAAGTAGTAACTGTATGGAAGGAATAATTCCACATAAGACAGTGTGTCACATTTGTAGTAATTGTATGATAGGATTAATTCCACAAGAGATAATGTGTCATATAAGTAATTGTATGAAAGGAATAATTCTAGAAAAGACACAAAATGTCACAGATAAGTGATACAGATACTTAGATATTTCCCGAAGATGTTCAAAAAGGACTGATTTAATCATTTTTGACAAGAACTCATTTTTTGATCAAAATTGCATTCTAACTAATCTTGGCAATACTTCAGTTCAAACCTTTTCACCATCCGACTGATGATGTCATTCACTGTAACAATTATTTGTTTCCTAATGCACTTTATTTTTCAAATATCCACAGGATACCACAGTATTAAAATCAAGGCTAATGAAAAGAGATCTTACTCAATGTAATAGTGTATTTTAAATGCTTGACCATGCGCTTTGGTAAGGATTTTTAAGTAATTACGCAAGGGATTAAATTTTACTGCTTTAAAAATCAAGGATTACTGCAAGGGGATTAATTTTACTGCTTTAAAAATAAATGATTGTAAGAGAGTAAGCTTATGCAAGAAATTTACGCAGGAGTTTTGATAAAAATATGACAATAAAACACGTTAAATATTAGAAAGAACCATGGGGGTAGCTGCAGAAGATTGCATTTATTCTCCACAAAACACGGTCGCAACTCAGGGGATCCGTATAAAACTTAGGGGATTTGTAAAAAAAAAAAACATCAGTAACAGATTGATGCTATTTTTGGTTGTTATACATATAATGCGTTATTTATCAAAGTACTTTTATGTCATAAGAGGCGGGTTTGATAGTAATATTCGAGAAAATTCTGGTTGTTTTTAATATACAAGTTGTGTATGATTCGCTATTACTTGAAAGAGGCAGGCTTTGAATATTAATTTGGGATGTCAAAAGTCAGTAGGAGTGGCTAAAAATAATTGTGGGATAGTTTACAATAGGGTTCAAAACAGAGTGTTTCTATTCTATGTGTCATTATTTTATTTTTCTATTCGACTTGATGAGCTGCACACTTTAAAACCTTTTGTGCTCACCATCATTTATTGGTATTTACGGACTTACGAAATATTCCACCTATATTGAAAATGGTTACTTAGGCAAAATTTACTTTACGTTTGATTTTACGGATTTGGAATTTATGAAACTGATTGAACCATGACCATGCTATTTGATTTGGATTTGGAATTTATCACAACAAATAAAGCAGTGAGAAATGAAACATGGAATCTGGACTTTAATTTGATGTCTTGACGTTGTACATTCAATTATCATCATTGGTCCTTGAACTCTTTAGTCATTATTAACATCTACAACAAAACGCAAAGAAATAACAATACCACCTATCAAACAATCACTATACAATCATAAGCCATTACATATGTGTTTACTACGCCACAATGATTCCTGCAAGGGGATTGATTTTACTGCTTTGAAAATAAAGAATTACTTCTAGGCGATTAAATTAACTGCTTTGAAAATAAAGGATTACTGCAAGGGAATTAATTTTACTGCTTTAAAAAAAAGGATTACTGCTAGGCGATTAAATTAACTGCTTTAAAAATAAAGGATTACTGAAAGGGGATTAATTTACTGCTTTAAAAATAAAGGATTAATTTTACTGCTTTAAAAATAAAGGATTACTGCAAGGGGATTAATTTTACTGCTTTAAAAATAAAGGAATATAGCATGGGGGATTAATTTTACTGCTTGAAAATAAAGGATTGCTTCAAGGGGATTAATTTTACTGCTTTAAAAATAAAGGATTGCTTCAAGGGGATTAATTTTACTGCTTTAAAAATATAGGATTACTGCAAGGGGATTAAATTAACTGCTGTAAAAATAAAGGATTACTGCTCCAACCCTAATCATACGTCATGTTTTAACCCATTAATCGTCCTCGAGGGTAATTTTGTTACCCCATGGCAATATATAGTAACATAATACCTTACCATAATAGAATACCCCTATTCGTACATCAGGGGTGGTTTTCATACCCCGTGATGATCTAATATACATTGTCATTTGTTCAGAAGCTAAACAATTGTATAAGACACTTGGTCATCGCCGAGATACCCATTTACTTTTCTATGATGTGCACATTGCCTGCAACACAAAATCTACTACCGTTACAAATAAGTTCTACGGGAATTATCAAGTTCAACTAATACTGGAGTTTATCCTGATTTCTAAAGCATGAAACACAATAGAAATTGCTTGCTACCCTTTGGCATGGACGCTAATCTACCGCAAAGTACTTTCCACGAAATCTAACTGACCCAGTTAGCCAATCACTACGGGATGGACAGGGGGTCAGAAAAAATCTTGACTGCACCCAGAATCGATCTCAGTCGCTTTGTGAGTAAAGCGAGTGCTCTACCAACTGAGCTATCGGGACCCCGAGCACTGTAAATGGAAATGGATTATGGTTTTTGCGCTCTCAATTCAAAATTTCTCAAGGTATTAGATACCGTATTCGTATCTTCACTTAATTTTTAAAAAAGTAAATGAACATAACGACAGAGGAAATGGGTGCGTGAGAGGGACGAATTTCAATCGGGGAAAGCTTAAAAAAATACTCCAGTAACAATTAAAAAAAAAAAAAACATTTTTAATGTGAGCGCTGGCCTTTTTCATCATCGTGCTCTATGGTCAATCAACACAATTTTTGCGTCTGCTGATTAGTCCCTTCGACATGCGTGCAGATGTCAGATAATATTACATTTTATGGAAAAAAGGAGGGGGGGGGGGGGGGGGGGGGGGGGGGGACAATGACTGGAGTATTTATGTTGGCTCCAACTCAGGATATCTATATATAAGTCCTAGCTCCAACTCCAATATGTGAGGTCAATGACCTTGGTAATATTATAATATGTTAGCTCTAATCGGTAGTATTATTGAGTACAGCGGCCTTCTTTCTCTATTTAATTTTAGCTCTGTGTATTATGTGTGATTATATATATATATATATATATATATATATATATATATATATATATATATATATATATATATATGTGTGGGGGGGGGGGGTTGCTGGCACATGCGTTAGGTGTGTGTTGGGGGGGGGTCATGACAAGGTTAAATCCATCTTTGCTAGGGTCAGTGCCCTCTTTTATATTTGACCCTCTTTTAGGTTTTAAACATTTTGCACTTTTTACACATTTTATATGTTATCACTTGAGTACATTTGGATTGTCTGTCACATTATCTGCAGCAAAGCATGTCATAGTTAATATATGTAAGTTGATTCTGCTTTTTGGTCTCCAATTCCGCTTTTATGTATTATGATTCCGCTTAGGGTCTATTGAGGGATGGAGCCTTGCACACCTCACACGAGACAAAAGAAATTGAGCACAACAATTTAGAGAACCACCTTAAACCGGCAACATGTAACAGTCGTTACGAAAAGTGTACCACGATTTCGAGCATTGCCCATTTTTTGTGAGCTGTCAAGATGGACGAGTACAGAGAGAAAATTACTGAATTTGTGAGAGACACTAAACTGTAGCGTTCACTTTAGTTTATCTCGTGTGAGGTATGATGTGTGTCACGTGCTGCGTGCTGTGCGCCTTGTGTCGTTATTGGAGGGTCGGCGTTCTTTGGGCTTGTAGCTTGTAATGATGGTGGTGATTATGGTGATGATGATAAAAGGAAGAAGAAGAAGAAATTGACGAGAGATATCTTAGACAACTTCCAAGGAAAACTGCGGAGAGAATATGTCCTTCCAAGGACAGCTGTTCACCATTGACTAGGAGCTTAAGCCGTGGAAAGGACGAATTCCCTTCTTTCAATACATCCATCTAGACCTGATAAATATGGAGCTCATTTTTTTGATAGGTGACCGGACAACGTTGTAAACTCTTCTTGGGGAGAGATGTCCCCAGAAACCAATGTTAGAATGCACACTCCATTCGGCTGACCCAGCCTGTTTTGGAAAAGGGGAAGAAGCCGAACAATGGACATTTTTTTCACCAACCTCAAACTAATAGCACACCTGCTCTCCAACAACACCACCCTGATGCTGTCAGGAGAGTTTTAAAAAACTTCTTCTTCCTAACTTCCAGCAAGGACAGTGTATATCAAAAGACGAGTCAATATTTACCTTCAAAAATAAATTCACTTTTGTCCAATCACAAAAAAAAAAAAAACATGTTGTACTCTTACTCTTAAGCACAATGAATCATGACGCCTCTTATGATAATATAGATCCATATAAAGAGGAAAGAAAGCCAGATCTTGTATGCTTATACAATATCACACAGGGAGAGGTTGACGTGATGGACACGATGTGTCATTACCAATAACTAGACTGGAAATCAACAGATTGTCATTTCTTCTTTTTTTTTTTTTTGGGGGGGGGGGGGGATCTTTCGCTTATCGCACCATTGGTAGTATAACGTCTCACAGATTCTCAACACTCACCCGAGTAGAACTCGGATACAAAGGGGATAGCGGGACTAGCTAAATCTCTGTTGCAGATGATTTGAAGAGAAGCAATAATGAAGTAAATTTTTTTAATGGGTCAGACGACATGACTGTGACGTCCATCCCTTAACCTCCCCCCCCCCCCCCTCTTCCCAATTACTATCCCCTCCCCCCCCCCCCTTTTCACTAACTTCAGAACAGAAGGCGAGAAGGAACAATGCACTGACTAATAACCTCCTTTCCACACATTCCAACCTTGCCACTGTGTGTGCTATGTGTGTTTTCCTCTTTTCTTCTTGAGTACGTAGTTTTTCTCAATTGAGTACTAATGTGTAACTCACACTCTCGTTGTAACCGTATACCAAGAAATATCCCGTTGTAGTCATGCATGATTTATATGAATTACATTGGCAGTAAGACAGGGAATTTCAAGTTCCTCTTTGAAGCCGAGCTCTCGTTGCAACCGAGGCCGTTGCACACGAGCTGTAATGTATTATCCAAGGCGAATTGTAGGAGCAATGTGACAAAGGAGTTGGCCACACAACAAATAGAAAGGCGGAGAGGTGAGACAACCTTCTCAAAATACCTGAGGCAAACAATAAACTCAGTTCTCGAACACGATGAGAACCATTGGAGAAAGCTTCATCCCCTCAAACAAGTGGACGTGGCCAATGCGAAAAAAATAGACTGCCAAACGACCATAAAGTTCGTGTCACGCACAATTTTTCGTGCAGGCCGTCTACATGATGTTAAAAATTAGACCTTCAGTTATAATATAGTATGCAGATTTGCCAAAACTCAGGTTTTACTGGAAATAAACCCAGTCAGGAGCAAAGAAATACGAGTTACGGTCAACTTCTGTCAAATTCCAGTGAGGTCAAATTGCTCCAAGGATACCCCCCCCCCCCCCTTACCTCTACCACCCCATCATCATCACTGCCACTACTACAACCACCACCACCACTACATCATAAAAACTACAACTATTACAACCACCGCCACCACATCATCATCACTACCTCTACTACTACAACCACCACCACATCACTTCCACCACTGCAAGCACCGCCAAACATCATCACTACCACTATACTACAACAACACTACCACACCACCGTCATTACCATTGCTACTACAACAACCACAACCACATCATCACTACCACTAAAACAACCAACATTACATCATCATTACTACCACTCCTACTACAACCGCCACCACCACACCTTCACTACCACTACTACTACAACCATCACCACCACCACATCATCATCATCACCATCATCATCATCATCTCATCATCACCATCATCATCATCATCATCATCATCATCATCACCATCATCATCATCATCTCATCATCATCACCATCATCATCATCATCATCATTATTACTACTAATGCTACTACTACTACTACTACTACTACTACTACTGCTACTACTACTACTACTACTACTACTACTACTACTACTACTACTACTACTACTACTACATCTCTACTACGACTACAACAACCACCACCACCACCAGATCATTATTTCTACTACTACTACTACTACTACTACTACTACTACTACTACTACTACTACTACTAGAACAACAACCACCATCACCACCACATCATCACTACCACTACTACTGCAACCATAACCACATCGTCATCACTCCCATCACTACTACAAAAACCACCATCACATCATCACTACCACGAATACTACAACTACCTCCACCACATCATCATTGCTACCACCACTACTACTCCAACCACCACCACCACACCATCATTGCTACTTCTACAACAATAACCACCACCACATCATCACTCCCCACAGCTACAGCAACCACCACCACCACCACCACCAACACATCATTACTGCTACTACAACCACCACCACATCATTACTACTACTACTACAACCACCACCACATTATCATCACTACCATTGCTACTACCATGCCAACCACATTATCACTACCACTGCTGCTATAACAACCACCACCACATCATCATCACTTCCACGACTACTACAACCATCACCATCACATCATCATCATCACTACCACAACCACCACCACATCATCATCACTACCACTACTACTACAACCACTACGACATCTTCACTACCACGAAAATTGCATTGTGTTTTTGCTTGTCCTGTTTGGGATCCTTAGCCGAGAGTGAAGAGTCAGATGTTAAGTTCCTTATTTTTTTTCCTTATGTACCATCTCACTGTTATAATAAAAATATCTAGATATGCACATTCTCATTTTTAATACATTTTTCCCCAATTTTGAAAAGTAGTAAAAATCTCTAGGATTGAGTGAGTTAAATCTAGCCATAGCTTTGTTAACATTTGAATGAATTCTTCATAGCATGTTCCTTTGCTTGTGCCTGGGTGGGAACGTTAGTACACTTGACAATATAATCTCTCTCTCTCTCTCTCTCTCTCTCTCACACACACACACACACACACACATTCTTACTCTCTCTCTCTCTCTCTCTCTCTCTCTCTCTCTCTCTCTCTAACTCTCTATCTCTCAACACTCACCCATACTTACACAAACACTTCAAACACACCCATACAACACAAAATCAAACACTTCGAATATCAATGAATAAAAACGGCTCTCAATTTATCCAAGAATTTCAGGTTTCAGATTTTTCGATAAGTGGTGGTTATTTTCATTGATATTATTTCAGATTAATATCTATTTTGTGGCCAAAACTTAGAAGCTGTTAGTTGTCATTGTAGACCAGTTTTAAACTGTCGTTCTATTTTGTTTCCACAGACTAATAGATGTTATACAGAATGTGGGATCCAAGACTGCACACCCTTGTGTACAACAAGGTAAGTTTAAAAAGAAAAAAAAGTAATAGATATATCGGGCTGCGTGACTCAACAGCATGGTCTTTCCTTCATATCCAAAAGGTACCGAGTACGAGTACCCGCTGCGTTGTGTGGCCTTTAGCAAGTCACCTTGCCTTAGCTCATTTTGCGGCACTGCACTTCGGCTTACGCCTAATTATTCCAGTCTTTCCTTGGAATAGACCCTAAAGACAAATGTCCCCTATGGAATGAATAAAAGGAATTAAATTATAAATAACAACACTAAATGCACATTTATATAGCGCTTATGGCGAAGCTTCGAAGTGCTTTAAAGAATTGATCTTTTATATAGCGCAATATCCACTAAGCGTCTTCAAATGGCTTTACACGGGTTCCCTGGCCAAAAGCAACACTTAACATGTAGGACGAGACATGAAGCCTGTTAGGCGATATTACAATTTTTTTGCACAGAGACAATGCTGCTAAAGGCTAGGTACTCATTTTACACCTGAGTCCGGTGAGAGAAAGTTGGCAAATGATGATTTTACTTGGCCAGTAACAGAGTTGTGTCTCCTCATCGGTGCATTTCTTGCTCTACTTGTTATTGGTGCACTAACTGTATTTAGTAGTGGAGATTATTATTCTTATTATTATTATCATTATTATTATTATTATTAATTATTATTATTATTATTATTATTATTATTATTATTATTATTATTATTATTATTATTATTATTATTATTATTATTATTATTATTCTTCTTCTTCTTCTTCTTCTTCTTCTTCTTTCTTCTTCTTCCTTCTTTCTTCTTCTTCTTCTTCTTCATTATTATTATTATTATTATTATTATTATTATTATTATTATTATTATTATTATTATTATATTATTATTATTATTATTATTTATTAAATTTTTATTTATTGCGGTTATTTTTTTACTGATGCTGATCTTGGATTCACATAGTATAGTCCTTATGTTCATACCAGGCATGTCGGTACCTTTCTGGTACACCTACGGTATACTATACTACCAGCCATTGATTACAATATCATCATCATTATATTCTTTTAGTCAAGTCTCAGGAAAAAAAATATAAAGAATCTAATTATGAAGACCCCAAATAAATCTAGTGAGCCAGACCCCCTTCCAACATCGCTTTTAAATTCTTGCATTCTTTCCATCAATAAATGAAATAATTAATCAGTCTCTGCAAACTGCTTTCGCCCCCGCTTATTTTAAGACAGCTCTGATTACCCCACTATTAACCCTCTCCTTACCACCTATTGGAAAATCGTCACATTTGTTACGATGCAACCGTCACTTTTCTCATCCAGATTTCATTTCTTTTTTCTATAGCTACAAAAACTTGACATTCTGTAACAGAGCTCATATATTGTCTAACAATATTATGTATAGAACGTCCGTGTTGCTTTTCTGTTTGAGTTAGAAATGTCTGTTTTTGTGTTTGGTGAGTATAAAGTTTTGGGGAAAATTCTAAAAATGGCTGGTAAGGAGAGGGTTAAAGAAACCCTCTTTAGATCAAAAATACTTTCAAAACTACAGATCCGTTTTAAACCTTCAATTTATTTCAAGAATCCTGAAACAAGCATTTCTTCACCAATTAAATTTACATCAAAAATTACATAATCTATATGAGCAATTCCAATCAGTTTATAGGAATAACCATAGCACCGAGACGGCGCTTGTTAAGGGTAGTAAATAATTTGATTTTAAATGCTGACAAAAATGAGGTGAACATTTGATGTATGTTGAACTCTCATTTAACGAATCGTCAACAGACTGTTTTGATTAATAATATCAAATCATCTGACCCTCCTCTAAAATTTAATTGAACGTTTCCAATCTTGCTTTGTTAAATTGAAAACTTGGATGGAACTGAACAGACTAAAACTTAACAATAGTAAGACTGAAATAATATTTATTGTTAGGCCAGCAATCCTTGAAAATGTGTGTGAATCAATCGTTTTAGGAAATTGTGTAATTGAAACTGCTAAGGTTGTTCGAAATTTGGGTGTATTTATTAATTCAGATTTGTCTTTTACCAGCCACGTAAATCATATCGTCAGGTTATTGCACATGGAAATGAGAAGAATACGTAGTGTTAGACATCTCATTACAAGAGAAATCTCTGCCGTGTTAGTTAATTCTCTAATTCTGTCAAAGCTAGATTATTTCAATTCTCTCCTCTCTTCTATAAATAAAGATTAAATGAAATCTCTTCAGATAGCCCAGAACGATGCTGCCAGGCTTATTTATAGAAAGAGGAGAAATCAATCTGCATCGGTTTGATAAGAGAACTCCACTGGCTTCCCGTTGAGAAACGTATAAGATCTGTAGTATTGTTTGAAAATCACTGCACTCTGATTGTCCTGGATACATTAATAACATGCTTTATTTCCACGCTCCATCCAGAAATCTGAGATCAAAGTCTGATAACCAAATACTCGTGAAGCCAAAAAAGACTCGCAAAATTGGCGAACATGCGTTTGAATTTCAGACTCCCTATCTGGAACTCTCTTCCAAGATATATAAGAGACAGTAATGATGCAGAACTCTTTAAAAACATCTTAAAATGTTTTTTCTTAATATTTAACACTGTAGAATTATACTGCTTTGTTAATGTTTCATGTTTGAGTGAAAGTTGCCACGTTACTGTTAAGCGCGTTGAGCTTGTTGATATACGGTATAAGGTGGTATATAAAAACCACCTGTTTTCATTATCATTGTCATCATCGATTTCATCATCACCACCATCACCATCATTGGTTATTATATTATAGTTGTTGTCATAATCATAACTCATCATCATCAACATCGTTATAAACAGAATCATGTTTGTATAAATTTTACGCCCTAATATTCTTTCTATGCTTTTCTTTCAGTTAACTCGAGCAGGACAACATTTAAACAATTTGAAATGCAGAAAAGCAATAGATCTACATCTTTTTTTTTCGAAATTAAGAATTAAAACTTTTTTGAAAACATATCTCAACTGATGAACATTTTCCGGAATTAAATGATTAAATGAAAACAATTCTTTGTGTCTCAATATCTGTGCTTGTCATTTTGTGTGTATGCTTAAAGGTGGCTTTATAGGCTTCTTCAACTATGAGGACACTTGATCTCTGGCCTGTATGTCCCCGACTCAAGCCTTGCTGCGTTTTATTATTATATATAATATATCCGTATATATATATATATATATATATATATATATATATATATATATATATATATATATATATATATATATATATATATATATATAAAGTCCACTCCGGATATTTGCAACTAGGTTAACTGTAACTTTCTGTTAATCGCAATATTTCCCAAGAAACGGAATTAATTTTATAAAAGTCACTTTTTAATTGAAACAAACTTTGGGTAATCGTCCTCAAAAATTGTTAAATTCAAGAAATCAGTCTAACAAAATATCATAATTGAATTTGATCATGGAAGAAATCATGAGTGAGTTGGAGTTTAAGTGGTACTGTAGTGTGTCACCACTTTATTAGAGACAATAAATAAGGGTGGGGGTTTGTAGTATGGGTTTGTGATGTCATCTGTGGCCATTAAATAGGAGGCGAGATGGCCAGGCATAGCTTTACAACAGGTAGACAATGACAGTTTAAAGATATATATATATATATATATATATATATATATATATATATATATATATATATATATATAATATATATATATATATATATATATATAACTAAAACAATACATGCGATCAGTACATCAAGATTCCAATGTTTTCGTCGCCGCTGACAAAACCACACATTTCTACAAGCTCACCCCTAAGGAATACACACATCTACTTGACAAAAATATACAAGCAGAGTACAAGAAACAAACACCATCTACGACACTTGACATTACAGCAGAAGACAAAAGCATCGCCGAAAACCTACAGGTAAGTGACAGAATAGACACCACATCAAAATCTAACGCCTTCATCACTATCAAAGACCATAAACCAAACTTTCGTAATAACGTACAATGCCGTCTCATAAACCCATGCAAATCACAAATCGGAAAAATAAGTAAACAGATTTTAGACAGAACCAACACCAAAATCGTCAAGGAAACTGAATTCAACCAATGGAGAAACACCGCTGAAGTTATCAACTGGTACAGAAACACAGAAAACGAACAACGACAAAAACACCATCAAAATATGATACACCTGCATGCCAAACATACAAAACATTATTTCCTCCAACAATAACCGAAAACTATCACAGCCAGCTCAGTCCAGCAACAACCTAGAGAAAAAATGCAACTGCAGGACTCAGGCAACATGCCCACTAAACGGCAATTGCCTGACTCAAAACGTAATTTATCAAGCCACAGTTACACGACCAGACACACCAAAACAAGAAACATACATTGGCCTCACCGAGTGTTCATTCAAAACCAGATACAACCTGCATAAATCTTCCTTCAGAAACATACACAAACGACATTCTACTCCACTAAGCGAACACATTTGGAACCTCAAAGAAAAAAACATACAACACAGCATCACATGGAAAATCATCTCCAGAGCACAGTCGTACTCCCTCTCTTCTAAGATTTGCAACCTCTGCTTGGAAGAAAAATTCTTCATCATCACTATACCGAACATAGCAACACTCAACAGAAGAAACGAACTAACATCCTCATGCAGACATAGAAACAAACACCTTTTATGTAATTACGAACCTCCATAAACACGAATCTAGAAAAATACGAAAAACACAGCAATCTACTTTAACTTCCACTTCCTGATGAGAGCAACACTCGATAACAACGTTGTAGAAGTCAAACAATCTTATTTATCTTTCAAATGTTTATAGATAGCTCCTTTTATCCTAAAGTTGAGCACTATTATTTCATGGTTTTTGTTTTTATAATATATTACGTACAAGGAATGCACATGGCAATAAATTTTGACGTCTCCTATGTTCTAAATAAAAATAATAGTATTAAAAGCGAGTGAAAGTAAATAAATAAAAAAATGTTAAATGTCGCTCAAATTTCTCAAGTCACCAGAAATGGTGTCAACGTGTTGAAGTTGAAAATTAAGAACTTTTTGCCAAGGGAGTACAAAAAAAAAAAAAGAAAGAAAATATTATGCCGAGAAAGGAGCTCGAACACCTAACTCACCCCACCTCGGTTACACTTATGCTGTGCAAAAACAGCCGGCCACCTAGGCTTCTCGCGCTCTTTTTATATTCTCTACATACATAGTCATCAGCTAAAGTGGTAATACTTCTCCCATCTCTCTTTGACTTTGAAAAGTCTTGCATTGTAGAGGGTCTTGGATTTGGTCTGAAACTCTTAATAACTTTAATTTCTTCTTCAAAACGATTTTTCTTTCTGGTCTTTCTTCAATGTAAGGAACATAACAAAGGGGCCAAATCGAGTACCGTAAGTTGGAAGGATTAGGTAATCTGTGGTGCCAACCTTGAGTAAAAAATGCATATTCATTCACATTTCTGCTCATTGTACACATTTTGCTCATGATTGAATGTGTTATTAAATAAAAAGGTGATGAATATTTTTTTACCGAGCGAAAAGGGTGCTAAATAGGAAAATTATTTGCACCCCCCCCCTCTCCCCTCCCCTTCCCCATTCCATTACCTACCACATTTGATATGCAGTTTGCCAGCTGTGCAAGAAAATCTATCTTTGTGTTTGGTGGCACAGCTTGTGGTAATTTTGATAGCGAATTATCCAAATCCAACAGTTATAAATTCCTATTTTATTGTCTCAAATTCCCATTTTCTGACTTTCTGACTCCACTTTTGGAACGTGAAGGGTTGACAGGTCTGTCATTATCATTTTTCTGGAGTGTAAATATGTTTTCAAAACCTTGTTCATTCTGGATCTCCATTTTACACATTTAAATGGGCCAGAGTTGGCAGCACTATGTAAGATTTCTAACCTGCAATTACCTGCTATTACTGTGGACACTGTGACTTGATAACACGGAGCATCGTCCTGCATGGACAGAACTCCATGTCGGAGACTCCCTGGATGTTTTGTATGGACTCAATCTAGTCAGGAATTGTTTCATTCTTTGGAAATTAACAAAACAAAATGATGTCTTCCCTGTTCCAAATCATATCGTATTTGGCAGAGCCACATTTTATCCACTGTCATCAACCTGTCAAAAAATTATTTCTCATTAAAAAGAATTTCACAACAGCATTTTCTTTCGGAACTGTGTTTTCAGTCCACCAGTGGACTGAATACACAGCTGTGTTTTCAGTCCACCAGTGGAATGAATACACAGCTATGTATTCAGTCCACCGGAAAAGATTATAATTATACGGACTAAACTGTTTGACCGAGCGCGAGAAAGCAAGGTGGCCGGCTGTTTTTGCACAGCATAAGTGTAACCGAGGTGGGGTGAGTTAGGTGTTCGAGCTCCTTTCTCGGCATAATATTTTCTTTCTTTTTTTTTTTTGTACTCCCTTGGCAAAAAGTTCTTAATTTTCAACTTCAACACGTTGACACCATTTCTGGTGACTTGAGAAATTTGAACGACATTTAACATTTTTTTATTTATTTACTTTCACTCGCTTTTAATACTATTATTTTTATTTAGAACATAGGAGACGTCAAAATTTATTGCCATGTGCATTCCTTGTACGTAACAAGATGAGTCAGGAGAAAAACGAAACAAAAACGAACAAACAAAATAAAAAACAAAAAAGAAACAAAACAAAAAAAATGTTAACTTTATAGTTATAGGCTATTGAATATGTTTGAGGGATCGTCAGAGAGAGAGAGAGAGAGAGAGAGAGAGAGAGAGAGAGAGAGAGAGAGAGAGAGAGAGAGAGAGAGAGAGAGATAGAGATAGAGCGAGAGTGTGGGGGGTGGGAGAGATTACAGATATAGATCGATATATAGATAGGGCTAGTAGATAGGAAGAAATGGGATACCAGTAAAAAAAATTCTTAATTTTCAACTTCAACACGTTGACACCATTCCTGGTGACTTGAGAAGTTTTATTGATTTACTTTTACTCACTTTCAATATTATTATTTTAAATCAGAACACAGTGAGACGTCAAAATTGATTGCCTTGTGCATTCCTTGTACGGAACAATATGACTCAGGGGAAAAACGAAACAAAAACGAACAAACAAAACAAAAAAACACACACAAAAAAAAAGAAAAAAGAATACAAAAAGTTAAGAGAACAACTTTATAGTTAAAGGGTCTTGAATATGTTTGAAGGAGCGTCAGAGAGAGAGAGAGAGAGAAAGAGAGAGAGAGAGAGAGGGAGATGGGAGAGCTTAGAGATAGAGAGAAAGATAGATAGGGCTAGTGGAAAGGAAGAAATGGGATACCAATACCATTCAAAAACACAGGCGTGCTCGAGGTCAGTGATCGATGTGAAAGGTGACCAAATAGAACCTTACTTGGGCAAACAATACTAAAACTTTGATCTCCTTGGAAAAATCATCGGTTTTGATAATGACAAAAACCCTAACGGACTCGGAAACATTAAAAATAGATATATATGTTAAGGAAGATGACTCTATGTTCTTTTAAGGACCCTATTGTTTTTAAAGGTTTGATGGCGCTTATTGATTTCATTGAGGTCATTTTAGGGCTAGTAGAATGGAAGAAGTAGGATACCAGTAAAAATATCCTAGTTTTACAAGACATGATAGACAATGAACAATAGACTAGCCCTACAAGACAAAGGACAAGGGATGATTTAGAAAGAAAAGGATGTTTGAAGAAGACAAAGTCAATACTGCCCGGGGCAGGGGGGGGAGGGGGGTACAGGCGTGGTCGAGACCAGTGATCGGTGTGAAAAGTGACCAAATTGAACCTTACTTGGGCAAACACTACTAAAACTCTGATCTCCTTGGAAAAATCATCGGTTTTGATAATCACAAAAATTCTAACGGACTCGGAAAAATTAAAAATAGATATAAATGTCAATTTAAAATTAATTATAGAAGCATTATTCTCTGTGTAGTAATTTTGGTGAAATTGGTCTGGCAGCCACTGTAAGAAACTCGGGCGCCGATTTCGAGCAACTCTCAATCAAGACTTTCCGAGAGTAAATAAAACGCTGTAAATGATATTATTAAGCCGTCAAATTGGTATAAATTTTATGCCTGTCCATTTATGATGATGCCTAACCTACAATAGGCTAAGCATCAATGTCGCCAGTATTGACTAAGGTAAGTATCGACGATATTTGGTCCTTTTAAAATATTGTTATTTCCGGTGGACTGAATACACAGTTCCTTTTCTTTCCTCTTTTATGCGTTAGAGCTTCCCTTGGACAGAGTTGAGTTTCTAGTAGGTATGCTTCAATGCTCATCAACGTGAACAGTGAATATTGGAGGTTTCCAATATTTTGGATTTAATCTTATGATGAGAAATTGAAAACTTTTTACTGATAATTCCATGCAAATCGAATGATTCCTATTAATATTGATAGTCAAGGCAATTCATATTTGATCAACCCTCGTATATATAATATATATATATATATATATATATATATATATATATATATATATATATATATATATATATATATATATATAAATACAATTATGCTCTTCCGCCACGGCATCATAAGGCATCGTCGCCTAGGCATTCCACGAAGGAATATAGATAATTCATCAAACAAGATGTCTGATGTCAACAGGAATCACACATGTTGTCCAAGTGAGCAAATTGGGGGTTATTTATATTGCCCAAGGAAAAAAATCGAGGCCTGGAGCGGGCGTCAAACCGGGACCTTCCGGGGCACAGTGCAATGCCTTAACCACTCGGCTACTTCGCCCCGCATATTTTTATGGCTATGTGCTCTTGTGGTATGACTATGGCACTCGCTCTTGGATCAGAAGGTCCTTTTTTTGAGCCTCGATGGGCGCTTAGTTGAGTCAATGGAAAAGGCTTTTTAATCACATTTCTCACCATACTCAGGTGTAAAATGAGTACCTGGAGGTGAACAGAGCTGTTTGATCGGGAAAAAATTGTAATATCACCTAACAGTCTTCGTGTCTTGCTCTACATTTTATGTGTTGCTGTTGGTTAGGGATGCTTTGTAAAGCGCTTTGAGCACGTTTCGTGGATATTGCCCGGGATCAATCACGGTCCCTTCGCGTATGAAGCGAGTGCTCTACCAACTGAGTTATCGGGACCCCCGATGGTGCATTGACGTACACAAAAACTGTTTTTATTGTATTTGATAAAAAGGAACATGGTATTCATAAAGGACAATTTTAATGTTATTCTGTCCCTCCAGGAAAATGCTATGTTTTACCCCACCATATTATACAATAAGACTGATCAAATGAGTAAAATGCCAGAATCGACATATTATGGGTTAATTTTGTACATTTGTATTTATATAAGTCTTGAAAGAAAGAGCAAAAATCAATTATTAGAATAAACAAGCAAAGAATATATATGCATATTTAAAAGAGGAAGGAGAAACAACAAACAATCAGAGGACAACAGAGATGTCAACTAAAAATTGTCGAAATCGACTTCTGAATACAATTAAAAAGAGGAATAAAACTGCACATGAAGTTGCCCAACAATTATTATTATTAATAATAATATTCTCTAGAATTAATATAAACACCGTTACTGTTAGGTATCATTGATATTATCATTATTTAATGTATAAAGAAACCCGATTTTTAAAATGTAATCCATGTGTCTTTAACTTCACAATGTTTTCAGTCCTACCTTTGTATAAAAAAAGTCTTTTGTTTTCTAACAAAAAAAATAATAAAATATAAAAAGAACAATTTTTCTGCACGCCTCCATAAAGGGAACAAATCAATATATTATATATATATATATATATATATATATATATATATATATATATATATATATACATATATATATATATATATATATATATATATATACATATATATATATATATATATATATATATATTATATATATATATATATGAGAGAGAGGGAGGGGGGGGGAGAGAGAGGAGAGAGAGAGAGAGAGGAGAGAGGAGAGAGAGAGAGAGAGATAGTCTAAGTTTACCTCAATGTTTTTAAATTAATAATGATATTTCACAATACATACTAAAGCCATTACCAAGCCTAGCACGAATATTGTCACATAAGGTAAATTATGTTCTACTCTTCTGATCTGTTTTCAGCATTAAGCAACCCAATAATTAAGTTGGTATCGTCACAAAACCTATCCCTATTTCATGAAGTCATTTGCTAGTTTCTATGAAAATCCTTGATTGATTAATAATCCTACAAATAGGGAAAGCACCAGAATTATACCATAAAACCCTATTTCAGTCTCTAGGTGACGATGCACCCCAGACCTATGTCTTCCATTGACAAAATGGCCAATTTTCAACGCAGATACTTCAAATCTGTTGACTTTTCCTCGCTAATTATTATTATTATCATGGGGAGTGGGGGGGGGGGGGGGTGGTTAAGGCATTGCACTACGACCCAGAAGGACCCGGGTCGGAGTTCCGCTTCAGGCACTTTCGTCTTTTTCCTTGAGCAAGATTATTAACCCCTAATTTGCTCACTTGGACAACATGGGTGATTCCTGTTGACATCAGAAATCATGTTTGATGAGTTCTTTATATTCCTTCGCGGAATGCCTAGGCGAAGATGTCTTATGATGTCGTGACGGAAAAGACATAATTTAAAATTATTGTTATTGGATGGGGTACTTTGACCTCATACTCTGAGCAGGGAGTGACGCTGTGTCTTCAATCCCCTCATTATCTGTTTTTCGAGTTGCTTTCTGTCATTGTCTTCGAAGGAGATTGCTTGGTTTTGTCCTGGCCCTTGTCAGAGTCCTTAGCTGAGAGGGAAACCGTCAAATGTTTGAGAAATTATATTTTCCCCTTGTCAATCATCTCTCTGTTATGTATTATTTGTTATGTATTCTCCTTTGGATATTCACTCGAGCACGGAAATCTCGAACAAGCCGGGACAGCGCCTATTTGTTCGAGATTTCCGTGTTTCAAGTTTTCCGTGTTGAGTATTTTTATAAAGGATATATGAGGAAGAATATGAGGGAGGTAAATGTGGCTGGTCTTGATAAAAGTCACATTATAATTATTACTCCCCTTGTTGTGAATTCGCAGAGTCAAGAGTGAGACAATTCGATTTCCTTTTATCCGTCATCTTTTACACAATTGTGAAAAGAGTTTTCGCCGCCGTTGCGTTCAGTGAATCTTGTCTTGTTCAATTCCAGAAATGCAATGACGATTCCCACTGCGTGTGCTTAACATAAAAGCCATCAAATCGCATTGTGGATTACACACTAATACTCTATCACTCCTCATTCACACAAGGAGGTACTTATTATGTCTTCTATCCTCCTATATTTGTTTTTCAATTGCTTTCTGTCTTTGCCCTGGGCCTGTTTGCAGAATGAAGGTTTCAGCTCACGACAAACCTTACAGTTGTTGCAGTTTGTTCGTATTTCATCCACGGAATAGGGGAGATTCTTTGACCTGACAAAATGTTTCATTCTTGCAATTTCAGGGTGGCAGAGTGAGTCGTGAAGGCCTTTTAAAGTTTCTAAATCTGAACCAGTAGATGAGAAGAACTTCCTTGAAAATGCGTCAGCCGCTACATTGTCTTTTCCAGGTCGATACACTACGTCATACCTGTAGCTTGACAGTTCAATTTTCCATCTTTGGATTTTATCATTCTTCACTTTTCCTTTTGCAGAATTTCCGTACATAAAGGCAACGCTTTTATGATCTGTCACAAGTTTGAAAAGAAGATAGTGCCTCCACTTTCGAAGGGATTCCACAATAGCGTAAACCTCTTTTTCAACAGAAGAATGCTTCTTTTCACTATGGTTCAGAGTTCTTGAAAAGAAAGCCACAGGACGTCCACCTTGATATAGTGTTGCTGCGATTGCAATTTCAGAAGCGTCAGATTCTACAACTAGAGGAGCGTTGTGGTCAATTTTTTTCAATCTCCTTTTTCAAAAGATCAAACGAATCTTTAGCCTTTCTTCACAATGGAAATGTGGTATTTTGGACCAGTGGGTGTATTTTATCCGAGAAATGAGGGATCCAGGGTGAGTAGTATGCAAACATTCCACTCACTCTCTGTTGAGATTTGATATTGTGAGTATCTGAAAGTTCTCTCAGTGGCCGTAATCGGTCAGGGCCTGGCTGAATGCAACCTTTGGAGACTTGAAATCCAAGCATCTTGATTTGTCTAAAAGACTGGATTGTCTAACTTTCATTGAATGTTATATTACAATATATTCTTTGGAACACCTGAGAAATTTCACAAGGTTTTCACCATGCTCTTGTTGATTTCTGCAACAGATTGTCACATTGTCTAAGTAAGCAAACGTGTCACTCAGTTTCTCATCTCGAATAATGGAATCAATGATACGCTGAAAGCAAGCCACTCCGTTGTAAGCTGATTCCAACAATGAGGTTTTCAAATTTATCGCAATTAGATTATTTGTCATTATTTTATTTTTTAAATACCCAATTGACTGCTCAGGAAATGAATACGTAATCCTTGATGGCTAGCGAGTAGGTGTTAAATTTTGCTTACCCTTTCCCACGCAGACGCACACACAAACATACACACACACACACACACACACACACACACAAACACACATCCACAGACTTATCGTCGTCTAGCATCCTATCGTTCGGCTCGACGATTAAAAGGGGTTCGTATCGTCGCTAAAATATTTACAAAATACATATATTTTAAATATCTTTATAGTAATGTGAATTACATATTTTAATGCTTTAATATATCAAGAATGATCATTATTATGATTTATTACGGTGTGAATTGAATTAGACTTTTAAAACTGAAGTTTAATCTGACACCCTACTCGCTGTTATCATTCGAGTCTAAGTTGTAATAATTAGGCAACTTTGGCCAGAAGTGAAAGACAAACATGATGTGTTCAGTCTCTGTATGTGTGTGTGTGTGTGTGTGTGTGTGTGTGTGTGTGTGTGTGTGCGTCTGCGTGGGAAAGG
The DNA here is from genome assembly GCF_034508935.2 of Berghia stephanieae. Taxonomy (NCBI): domain Eukaryota; kingdom Metazoa; phylum Mollusca; class Gastropoda; order Nudibranchia; family Aeolidiidae; genus Berghia; species Berghia stephanieae. Next base: position 31,227,971 of record NC_088370.1, on the reverse strand, counting down.
GATATGCCAAATTTAACACCTACTCGCTAGCCATCAAGGATTACGTATTCATTTCCTGAGCAGTCAATTGGGTATTTAAAAAAAAAAAATAACAAATAATCTAATTGCGATAAATTTGAAAACCTCATTGTTGGGATCAGCTTGAAAAGTGGAGAAAAATTGTCTTTGTCTCATAAAAATCGGTCTAGAAATAACCTTTTTTGTAATAGATTTGATTTTGAAAACAGCTTTCTCAAACTTTATAATTTTATGATAATTTTCTTATTTTCCGGTCGATGTTCTTGATTTATATATCGTTTTTCATTTCTCAATGAGACGAACGCACTGATGTAACTCGATTGATTCAAGAGTTTAAAACACAGATTTCGTGTTTTGATTGTGAGTCCAGCCTTACTAAGAATTCACGAGCGTTGAGATATGACGTAACTATACATACAAAACCTCGTTCTCCACGCCATAGTAGGGCTTCCATTCATCGCTTTCGGTCAACCGTGGTCTTTGAAGTTACACAACATATCCCGCCTGTGATGCCTGTACATAAATCAAGGGCTGAGATGACTCATGTTGACAAGCGAGCTATCAAAAGAGCAATCGTTGATTGGTCAAAAACTCAGATTTCATATAAGGACATAAGTTCTTGAAAGCGATACCCACCCACCTGTCAGTGGACAGAACTGATATGATGAAATTAGGGCTCCATAAAATGTTATATCATGGTAGGCTCCAGCGGCGTGGCATGCTTACAGTATAAAGTGGTGCCAGACGAAAATGACTTACACATGCTACATGTGTAAATATAAAAGAAAGAAAGAAAAACTTACATACTTGTAAATTAAATTTGCATGGTGATGTTTCTATTCCTGCAAATATTTTCAATAGTTTGTTTATATAAATCACGAACGAATATATTGATTGGAGTTTGGACACTGAGGGAAATGGCTAAAGGGACACATGCAGACATTGAATGTCAATCGAACAAAGGGTAATTTCAAAACTTACAAAGCGTAAGAATGTAAACAGCCCATGGCCTATTAAAAGAGTACTGTAGTTACGTCATGAAACAGCCCCATTCCACTTCGGAAATCAAACATGACACCATACAAGATCTCTCTCTCTCTCTCTCTCTCTCTCTCTCTCTCTCTCTCTCTATCTATCTATCTATCTATCTATCTATCTATCTATCTATCTACCTATCTACCTATCTGTGTGTGTGTGTGTATGTGAGATGAACGCGCACGCACACACACACACACACACACACACAAAGTCAAACACGCATATTCACGCGAAGATCATGCATTTAGCATATAGCATCACTATCAAGAAATGTTTGACTTAACTCGTTCACATTCCTTCATATCAATTTTTGCAGCAATAATAATAATAATAATAATAATAATGATGATGATGATGATGATGATGATGATGATAATGATAATAATAATAATAATAATAATAATAATAATAATAATAATAATAATAATAATAATAATAATAATAATAATAATAATAATAATAATAATAATAATAATAATCACGACACAGAGAGAGAAATAAATGAACTTGTTAATAATCGTGATTTCGATAATAATAAAGATGGTCGAAGTTACCATACTATGACTAGGACGTTAATGACCAACATTAGCTATTTTTCCCCAGTCCAACAGAGTTGGAGCAAAAATTCCTCGGCACCTGAGGCGGGTTTTTTCTCGTATGTGAAGATGGTAAAAATTCGAGCCAGGTATTCAATGTGGCAACATTATAGTACATTATAGTAATAGCCTTATGGAGCCAGCAAAGATCCGCTCCTTGGAATCGTTTGAGTGGGGAAATCCAGTCACTCGCTCAGCCATAGTACACAGTCGCTGACGACAGTCATCAACGGACTGTGTGAATCGGGAGAAAAGCGTGGGTAGAAGGCGTTATGACAGAAAGGGAGTCTGTTTCGCACTGTTGATAAAAGGCGATATATACCATTTCTCAGTTTTACATATTTAAAAAAATGCTGTTATCCATTTTTAAAACATGGATGTGGTGCCAGGCACCATTTGAACCAATAGAGCCACGCCCCTGGTAGGCTCCACCCTCTATTTCTATTCTAGCGTAGATGTAGACGGCGATAGCATTTCCGATATCATAATGACTAGTGGGCAAAGGGTTAAAGCTTCCAAACAATCCCAATCGTCGTCTATCTCTAATGGGCCCCGTTAGAGCCCCGACGCGCAATCTTTCTGTGAGTAAAGAGACTCAACTATGCGCCGAGCGAGGCTCGAACCCAGGACCTGCTGATCCGAAAGCGAGTGTCATACCACAAGACCGCATAGCCGCACAAAGATACAAAAAATACGGAAATCGGAAATGATGCCCAAAGACTGGATAGAAGGTCTCATAGTAGAAATTGCAAAGACAGGAAAATTAGATGAATGGAAACACTATAGAGGGATATCGCTCCTATCCATGGAAAAACTGTAGAGGGATATCGCCCCTATCCATGGAAAAACTAGAGGAATATTGCTCCTATCCATGGAAAAATTATAGAGGAATATCGCTCCAATCCATGGAAAAATTATAGAGGGATGTCGCTCCAATCCATGGAAAAAAAACTATAGAGGGATAACACCCTTATCCATGGAAAAACTATAGAGGGATAACACTCATGTCCATACCAGGGGAGCTCTTCAGCAGAATCCTGCTCACATTCTGTCACCGCACTCATGTGTAAAATTGATGAGTACCTGACCGCGAAGAGCGTTGTCTCTGTCGGAGAAATAATAACAACAACAACCAAGAAATGCTGGACACATCAATCATCTAATTCTGATGACGAGGATGATTAAAAAGGGAACTGGAACGACCACGGAAAGATTTCGAGCATCATTCTATCCAACCAAATGTAATTCTCCTCCAGTTTGCGAAGGTTGTTTAGAACCAAGCTGCTAGTTGCTGGGCGGACGTGACATCGGACTATTGAATCCTATTAAGGGGCGGTTTGGGTCTAATTATTAAGAAAATCCTTCGAAAAATTGATTTTGAGATTTTGGTGGAAAAAGATAATTTATTATCTTAGAAATAATAAAATTGAAGTCCAAATTCTTAAAGTAGACTATAAAGGCATGAAAAACACAGTCGAAAATGGTACAGATAGTAAGAAAAGTGTGAAAAACGGGAAGCTATTTTGCTATTTTCTCAAAATGTCCTATTTCTAAGGGTATGGGATACTGTGTCAAACGTTTCTCTGAATCTATTCAATGAAATTGTCTGAAAATTTTCACAGTTATCACAGAGATAATGTATTGTGTCACCATAGAGAGATTTTTTTGATAAGATATGTGAATTTTGAATTATAATCCTAATTCTGAATTTTTAACATCAATTTTGTCATAACATTTTGATTCTCAACTTTGTAATGTTCTAATAAAAATTCCATAAGCTAAAGCCGTAAAATCTCTCTATGGTGACATACTATAGTACAATGTTGACAAGAGGGAAGAATATGGAGGTAATTCCTTTATTAGTTTTTGTGGAACGTTTGCCACAAGATTTTTATATTTTTTTATGTCAGACCCCCAAATTAGGTCGCAAAATGGGTATCAAGACAGATAATTAAAATTTTTCACCATAAATGTTGTTTTTTAACCTATAATGACGATACAGAATGATTAAAACTGCCCAATATTGGTAATTAACTTTTTTAAAAAAGACCCAAACCGCCCCTTAAGAGAAAATAAATAATAATAATAATAATAATAATAATAATAATAATAATGATAATAATAATAATAATAATAATAATAATAATAATAATAATAACAATAATAATAATAATAATGGATCTTTATTGTCCATTAATATGGCAATTTGTCATTTAGTTACACTTGTTATAACGTTAAACGATAACTGTAACATTGAACAGATATTTCACTCCTACTTATTTTCTCTCTCTCTCTCTCTCTCTCTCTCTCTCTCTCTCTCTCTCTCTCTCTCTCTCTCTCTCTCTCTCTCTCTCTCTCTCTCTCTCTGACACTGGATCTATTTATGAAGACGAATGTCCTCCAATGATTCCAAATTTAAGTCGAGTCCGATTAATTCCAGCATTTTGTCAATGATGTCCAAAATACTTTATAAGGATTGAAAAATGATTTATATAGAATTAAGAAATTAAGGGGCAGACATCGGTGTAAGATAAAGAACTGAACAAGTGTGTATGAAAGGTGCCAGACAAACCATTAATGGTAGCACACCTGAGCGGTAATCAGTCAGCTGTATTTTGTACATTGGCCCTTGGAGGCGAGATCAAGTCCCCATGGAGTGAAATAATACTGATATATCGTCATTGATTTGATCTAATGACCTTCAACTAAAAGAACTCTGAGTTTCTAGACGTCATTCCATGTTTGTTTTAGCACTAGTGACACTTTAAGGTCATTTGATAACCAGTCACATGTCATGGAACGAAAGATTTACTTATCCGAACCAGCGACCACCCGAGCTCTAGCCCTTCGGTCTTGTGCCATGACGTAGAAGTTAGATGTCTTTTGTAGTTGTTCCAGGTGACTATAAAATGTGTTACTAATGCTTGAATTTGGTGGGAGGAATGTGCATCTCAGGTCTTCAAGAGGTTGACATTCAAGCAAGTGGTGTGTTACTGTTTCATTGGGGTGTTGACATAGGGGGCAGGAAGGGGATGTGTCTTTTGTAATTTTGCTTAAATGGTTGTTGAGCGGTATGTGTTGTGTTCTTAGTTGAAAGATGATGCTTTGCTGGTGTCTTCTGAGCTTATTTAGGCAATCAGTCTTTACAGGAGTGGTCATATGGGAAAACATACATCTTCCCGTGGTGCTCATTGCCCAACTGTTCATCCATTCTTCTCTCTTATTTGTTTTGATTATTTGTTTCGCTGTGTCTAAGGATACTGGAAATGATGGTTGTAAAAGTGTTGATCCGAGTCTGGCTAGTCTGTCTGCATTGTCATTTCCTGGTATATTTGAATGTCCCGGTATCCACTGGAGAGATAAGTCTACTCTGTGTGTTGTAAGGAATTCATCTAGTTGAGATCTTAAGCCATTGAACGTTGAGGAGAGTTTATCTAAATCGAGAGCTTGGAGAACCGATTTGGAGTCTGTGAAGATGACAGTGTTTTGAAGTTTTGAAGGGTTTAGCTGGAAAACAGAAGAGAGGTGTCGCAGTGAGGCTTCTATTGCAACTGCCTCTGCCTCGTAGTTTGAGCGGGAGCTTCCGCAAGAATTGTGGATTTTATCACAGGTTTTATCTGGGTATTCTACTACAAACCCATACCCAGCATTTTTAGTTCCTTTGTGAGCAGATCCATCTGTGTAAACATGTATCCAGGTGTCTGGGTATTCTTGTATTGTCTTCATTGCTAATGTTTGTATATCTGATTTGTTTTTGGCTACGCTTATTTGTACTACCACTGCAAATAACGCCAGAGCTTATTTGCACTCTTACTAAAAATAGAATTTGCGTAATTACTAAAAATATAACATTTTATACGGATAGAACTGCAATATACAATGAATTATCTGGAAGTCAAAAAGTGAACACTTCATCTCATCACAATCACATTTATTACTATTATTACAAGTTGATTTTGACGGGCTTTGGTAATTCTTCACTCTTTTCAAGTCACAGAATACTCAGTTTACAAGGTAAGCATACGAAATGCACATTTTAATTCATTTCTTATTTTTATAACTAAACATGCTTTGGGGTTGTGTGTTTGTTGATTGTGCATCAGCTGACGACACATTTGTCGCTACCGCGAATTACTTAAAGAGCGTTCACATATTACGTCATCAAAATTA
>NC_088370.1:31212337-31222049 GCF_034508935.2 Berghia stephanieae | reverse complement strand
AGTCATTGGAGTGCTGGCATGATTTTTTTCCATGAAAATTCAAAGAAATTCAAAATCATTGTTTCTGCAAGAAAGGTCTTGTTTAACATTTTTGCCACATGGAAGGCAAAGTTCATATGGAATTTCTTGAAAAAGGGTAAACAGTAAACTCTAAACAATCTGTTTCAATTCTAAGAGCGCTCAAAAATAGGCTTGCGTTACGCGGTTTCGAGGTGGTAGAGATTCGATATTGCAGCATGACAACAAACTAGTCGTCAAACCCAAGACGTAATAATTCGGTTCAAACTTCTGATCCTACAGCACCTTACATTTAGTCCAATTAGTAATAGAAAGCCGTCCGAAGGATGGAAAGCTTCGTACAGTTCTGAGGGCCTCCGGATGGTTTCAGAATGCTTTAGATGACCTCCGGACGGCTTACCTAGGCCCACAGACGGCTCCGGGCGGCAATTAGTACAGATTTCTAATTCCCGTCCGGCGCAGAACAAGGAGTTTTCTGAAGGCGGACGACATCTGGAAAGTTTCGTACATGTCTGAGGGCCTCTATTTGGGTAGAGAATGCTTTAAATGACCTCCGGACAGCTACCCTAGGCCGTCGGACGGCTTCGGACGGCAATTAGTATTACTAATTGCTATCCAGAGCCGTCCGGCGCAGAATGAGGAGCTTTCGGAAGGCCTTTCCTTTCAGACGACTTCTGGAAAGCTTCGTACAGTTCTGAGAGCCTCCCGATGGCTTGAGAATAATTTAGATGACCTCCGGACGGCAATTAGTACAGTCGACTCCGCTTAATCGCACACCCTCAGGAGTTCAGGTTAGTGTGTCGATTTAGCGGAGAAACTATAACAAGCATCTAAGCACCAGCTTTCGTGTACCATTTATGTACCATTTATGTATTTTTCTATTAAAAGTTCTCTTTTTATTCATGTTTTGTCGACAACAAAGTGTGACATTATTGTTTGTAAGAATGGTAATCATGAAGCTTTGATTGTGGTAAAGCTTCGCCTCGTCTGCATTGTCATTAGAGTCGAACTGGTGAAGAAGTTGTTTCAAAACTTCATCACTCCATTGCCTGCCAGATGAGTCATCAGCATACTGTTTTTATGTCAGCTCCTTTTACACGCACAACATTCTGTCAACCTTTGCATATCGAGAGCTAGCTTTCTAATGAGGAGAAAGACTTGCCTTAAGTTTATGCCAGTTCAGTCGTATTTTGAGTGTATCAATGTGGACATAGACCGTAAAGATCAATCAAAAGATGAGACGCGAGCCCTCCCTGTAAGCCTTTCTCATTGTTCACGGCCCAGTAGAGGAAAACAATGGAAATATTGAGAGTTGCATTCAAGTGGTGAGACAATGTAAAAAAAAACACCCGGCATTGGGTGGACTGCGATAAAGTTTCACACCTTGTGATGCAGACAGCGAGTTCTGAGTCAATAAGCCCGTCGTGTCAGGTAATCCTTTGATGTTAGTTAACAAGCATTGAGCGACTGACCTAGTCGGGGTCAGAGGGACATTGGAATTGCGTTTACGGGAAAGATTTTTTCATGCGCGATACGATATTAACATGCTGAACTGGTTTAATGTGAAACGCATTTTCATTATCTTTTTTAATTGTATTTTTAAAATATTTTTCTCAAATAAAGATGGAATCAAGATGAAGCGATTAAGCGGGGAAGGTGTGCGATTAAGCGGAGCGATTATATCGAAAAAAATACGTTTTTCGGGAATGTGTAGCGTATAAACAGAGTGTGCGATTAACCGATGTGCGCTTAAACGGAGTGAACTGTTTTACTAATTGCCGTCCGGCGCAGAACGAGGAGCTTTCGGAAGGCGGACGACTTCTGGAAAGTTTCGTACATGTCTGAGGGCCTCCGGATGCTTGAAAATGCTTTAGATTACCTCCGGACGGCTCTCCTGGGTCGCCGGACGGCTCCAGACATCTCCAGACGTCAATTAGTAGCACCGAAAGAATGTGGTTGGCAGGGGGAAAATAAATCACATATTTAACACCAGTAGAACATGTATAATATTAAAATCCATTGCCGGGGAAAGGTCAGTTGACAACCCAAACCCATCACAATGTCTTAATTAAGATTTTGCGACATGGGTCTTTGAAAACGGTATTATTTATCGTGCTTGTTTTGGACAGATTATTTCCCTTGTTCTCGTAAGGCGTGACAAGGCTCTTAGCGGAGAGCAGGGGACGGTACGACTCTAGAATACTCTTGCATGCATCCATGTACGTAACTCGCATCCCATTCGAAGAAATCATTTCAAGGAAAGATGTTGAGATTTTGAGAGGCAGATATTTATTTTATGTCTTGAATGTTATAATTATAATACTAATCTTAGTTAACATGGCACTGCGCCGGAGCCTTTACATTGAATTTTTGCCAAAATGACCTCAAATTATACCAAATATGCGGGTAAAAAACTTCAGCTTTTATGTAGCGCAATATCCACTAAATGTGCTCAAAGCGCTTTACAAAGGGTCTCTGAGCAAGATCAACACGTTAACATGTTGAACGAGACATGACGCCGTTAGGCGATATTACAATTTTTTTCCGAGCGAGACAACGCTGTTGACAGGCAGCTACTCATTTTACTCATGAGTACGGTGAGAGAATGTGAGTAAGGAGTCTTTTCCAAGGACTCAACTATGCGCCGAGCGAGGATCGAACCCAGGTCATTCCGATCCGAAATCGAGTGTCATACAACAAGACCGCATAGCCGCACACAAAGATACTAGACAAGGTGCTGGGTGCTAAATTTGAAATGAAATGTGGGTGCTAGGAGTTAAAAAAAAAAACATTTTTAAAATGTTCTTGATCTAGCACGCGTATGCCAAATCGGCAACACTGATTTCAGCGCGAGAGGTGTTTCCATACATGAAAAAGTAGAAAATGGTAGGGGCTACCGAAGCCTGGGATCGTAAAAAGACTAACAAAAGAGTGAAAATGGAGAGGCTTAGGATGGGAACAAAACAGGCAATGGACGTATCGTGTATAAACCCCTCCCTTCGTCAGCACAACAATAAACAAGTTAACGTGGAAAACAAATAAAATAAAATGCAATTTAACTTGTATCGTCTGTAATCAACGGTGGTTGGAGTATGAATGTAATAATAGTAGTATGTAGTAGTAACAGTAGTAGTAGTAGTAGTAGTAGTAGTAGTAGTAGTAGTAGTAGTAGTAGTAGTAGTAGTAGTAGTAGTAGTAGTAGTAGTAGTAGTAGTAGTAGTAGTAGTAGTAGTAGTAGTAGTAGTATAGTAGCAGTAGTAGTAGTAGTAGTAGTAGTAGTAGTAGTAGTAGTAGTAGTAGTAGTAGTAGTAGTAGTAACAGACCTGCCAACCTTCCCAGGATGAAAAGTGTATTCCATGACCCTAAAAAGTGTATTTTTTAACAAAAAAAGTGTATTTTGTCCGCACATGTGGAAAAAAATGCGCACTATACAAAAGTTTATATAAAAGCTAACATCAATCCCAAATCAAAATAAACTCTGATCTTCATCCTTCAAGCAATCTCTATTATTGATTTATCGAGAAACTAAATCTTAATGGCCATTAAAAATTAGCATAAGGCTCAGAAATTGCAATATCAAAGGAAATTGCTTTCGAAACACTCAAAGAAATGACCAAAAGACCCTTAACATGTTGGTAATATTGACGCTAGTGTCAGTGGAAGAAGTGTCGGTTGTTGTAGCGATGGTGCTCTTGTGGTGGTGGTGATGATGATGATGAAGCTGTGGTGGCAGAAATCATGTGGTGGTGGTTGTGGCCGTGACAATGCTGTGATGGCAGTTGTAGAAGTGGTGATGTCATTATGTTGATGGTAAGAGATGCTGATGTACCAAATGAAGTTGTGATGGTGATATCTGCTAGCCCAGTACATCAGTCATGAGAAAGTTTTGAGATAAAATATCTGGGAGAATGGTCTTCAATTCAAAAGATGACAATTTGCAACAGTAGCAAGATATTTTCCATATATGTTACCTAAATTGAGAGCATTTCAAGTAAGGAAGAAAACTATGTTAAGAGTTTATGACTCATTGATTAAAAGTGTAATTGCGTTTGGCTGCACCATATGGTTTGGAGGATGCCGACTTAAAGATAAATCAAAAATTTCAAAATCTATCAAAGCGGCATCAAAAATAATAAACCATCCTCTTGATGGAGTAGAAAGAATTCATGGAAAAGCAATAGAAAGGAAAACATTCTCAATTACCAACAATAAAAAACATATTTTATACCATGAATTTAGTCTTTTACCATCTGGGAGAAGGTTTTGTCAGATTAAATGTAGAACTAACAAGTATAAATCAACGTTCGTTCCATCAGCAATAAAAATTTTGAATATTTCATATGGTACAGAAAAACCAAGGATTGATTCGTTGACTGATTAACTGATTAATTTATTTAATGTAAGATTAACTGACCAATTGATAATGATGATAATTTTTGGTGTCGAATTGCCACAATCGTAACAAATTGAAAACGAAATGAATATGTTTATGTTGTGTATATCGCACGTGTGAAAGAAAGAGAGATAGAGACAGAGAGAGAGAGAGAGAGAGGAGAGAGAGAGAGAGAGAGAGAGAGAGAGAAAATAAGTAGGAGTGAAATATCTGTTCAATCTTACAGTTATCGTTTAACATTATAACAAGTGTAACTAAATGACAAATTGCCATATTTATGGACAATAAAGATCTATTATTATTATTATTATTATTATTATTATTATTATTATTATTATTATTATTATTATTATTATTATTATTATTATTATTATTATTATTATTATTAATGACATATCTCTCTCTCTCGCTCTCTCTCTCTCTCTCTCTCTCTCTCTCTCTCTCTCTCACTCTTCAAAAAAACTTTTTGAGCATTCACTACTACTACTACTACTACTACTACTACTACTACTACTACTACTACTACTACTACTATTACTTCTATATACTACTAATACTATTACTTTGGTCAAATGATGGGAAATTCGCAAAGTATGTAATATGCAGAGACAAGTTAAATACTTCTAAAATGGTTCTAAAAATTCATTTTGAGCCAAATACCGTTCCTAAAACTGCCCACTTTGTAATTCAAGACTCATACAAAATAATAAAGGAAAAAAAAATCATTATAAATTTTAAAAATCAAAATAGAGTAATTTAGTTATTATGAAGGGAAATAACCCATTTATGTTTAAGTTAATTAGCAGTACAGTTTTTAATTGAAGGCTTCGAAGTCAAAGATGTTGGTTCAATTAAATTTTCACTTAGAATTTTCTATTTAATAAGTGCCAAAAGTTTCAATGTGGTCTGAGACTATTTAAAGTATAAAACAAGTTTATATGCATAACTCTATGCAAATCCTCAAAAATGTATGAGAAAAATATTGTGAAAACCGGCATCATATAACAGGGATGTAAATGCAAAGTTGAAAAAAATTCTGAAGGACTAAGAAATTAATTTTTTTAAAAATCAGCATTAAGCGTCTTACCTGTCTTACAATTAATTATCTGTACAAAGCCTTTTGCTACAACTGGAATATGGAATTTCTATATCAGATTGTCTCTTTAGTGACACAGTTGTGGATCTATCAATTTGTTGTCTACATTCTTGGGCTGCTTGGTGTATTGTTATTGAATTTCCCTTTCTTTGAATTTTCCCCCTTTCTTTTTTTCTTGGGATTTAAACTTTTCATTCTCATCCCAGCAGTTTGCATGTCGTAGCATAAAGAAGAATCTACTGGACTATAAACTGGATCATTTCTTTGAAAAAACTGAACTGAACTTTTATTAGCATTTAGTAATTGATATTTAATCTTGTGAATGGCTTCATAGGTACCTACATCTAGCCTATTGGTTGTGGGGGTTATAATATTGTTCATCACACTAAAAGATGATTCCACTCTTGGGCCAGTGAAAATGGAGAGACATGCTTTAATGATTGGGCTTAAAATTTTGTAATGAGGGTTGGATATTGCACATGACCACCATTTATCTAACTTGTCTTCCGTAATTGATGAGGTAAATTTTTGATCTGAATGAAAGGTAGATGCAGCAATAGAAAATTTATCTTGGAAAGCAATCAAACAAATCTTGCAGTCCAGAGGAGGCTCTACTGTGACCACATAACTCGGGATCAAGAGTTGAAAGAAGAGAAAATATTTTATTAGCGAGTGGAAGCTTGTGTTTCAGGTATTCTCCAGTTTCAACAAATGCAGTAAGGACAGTTGTTCTGAACATCTTATCTTGCTCATGACTTAAATTTTTCAGGATCTGTTGAGCAGCATTTCCAATAAAGATATTTTTAAGTGGATGGGTATGCTCACTCCTCACATTAACTTTAGTAACTTTCTGGAAACTATTGACATACTCATGAGTCAAAAAGCATGTCAAAAAAAAAGTTCCATTTCGTCATACAGTCTATGGATCATGGGCTCCTTCAAAAGTCAATATAAAGCTTTTAAAGATGGGCAGTATGCTGCAAATAACATTAGACAGTAAAAGTGTATAATCTTTCTTAACATATAACTTGACTGCTATCCTCCTTTTTCTTTCTTTTCCTGGTCCGGTCAGCTTCTTTCTTCTCAATCTTTGTAAAATAAAAACAATATTTAATCTTGCATCTTTCTTAACATGCTTAAGTAGAGTAATCAATTCTGTTTGATGATCCTTTTTTTCTTCCACTGTCAGCCATGATGAGTAAAAAACAGTTAAGACATTTTTTAATTCCAGGAAGCGAGATGAGGCATCATATATTGACATCCACCTATGACCTGCTCTTTTGACTGGAATAAGTTCTGACACTCCCATCAGCTGACAAATCTGTTTCAGATCTTCCCTCAAATCAGCACTATAATCAAAATCATTATATAAATCATCAAGAAGTCTTACAATAAAATTATTCTCATCTAGCAATGAAGTAAACTTGCCAACAGCATTGTGGATATGATGACATACATCTCCATCTATGTCTAGAATATGAGGTGCTACTTCTTTCAGTTTCTTGTGGAAGCCATTTACTGACCCTCTCATGTAAGCAGCCGAGTCTGACAATACTGTTATCAAATTTGTAAGAGGCACATCATCCTTGGCAAACTTGTCTCTGACCGCTTGGAAAACTGTATTTGCATTCACAGTTATCATTTCTATGCTGGCATATAAGTGACATTCACTTCTCTGTGAATTTTCAGAGTGTAAATCAACTAAAATATTCAATATTCTTTTCTTTGATCCTTTTGAAGTTGACTCGTCTATATTTATGGAGAAAGGAGTTTTCTTCATTTCATTTACTAGACGAATATGTTCAAGATGAGACAATCCATATCTTAACTTATATGTTGCAGTCTGTCTTTCCATGTGTAAGTGACTAAGTACTTTCATGTCCTTAGCAAGTTCACAAGCGAATGATATCAAATGAGGAGACATAGATGAAGGTAATGAGTGCTCAGCAATAAATGAGCATAGAAAAGCTTCCTGGTGAGATAATCTATCTTGAAATGAAACAGGCTTTGGATCACTAGGCACAGAGGATTCTTCTCTAGGTAAACCTAAGTCATTAAAATCTTAGCAGAGCAGCTAGTAGAACCCCTAACCAAGATATTTAACCAGTCGATGAAAGAAGGAAGACTACCAAGGGAATGGAAAGAAGCTAACGTCACAGCCATATTCAAGAAGGGAGACAGAAAAAATCCAGAAAACTACAGACCAGTGAGCCTGACATCTGTCGTCTGCAATCTCATGGAACAAAAAGTGATAGTGAATGGAACAGCATCAACGGAGAGACTGGTAACAAGTGGAGTTCCACAAGGAAGTGTACTGGGACCAGTTCTCTTCCTGATTTATATCAATGACTTGCCAGACAATCTATCATCTAAATGTAAAATCTTTGCCGATGATACTAAGCTCTATGGAGTAGCTAATACAGAAGAAGAAAGAAACACCTTACAACAAGATTTGAAAAAGCTTGAAGAATGGTCCGAAATATGGCAGATGGAGTTCAATGTAGATAAATGTGCAGTTCTTCACCTAGGAAAAAACAACAGAGAAGCAAACTGTATAATGAAAGAAAAACCCCTGCAGAAATCCAATGGGGAAAAAGACCTAGGAGTATTTATTGATAGGAAGCTAAACTTCAAGAAGCAAATTCAAGATGTTCAATCTAAGTCTAGTAAAACACTCGGAATAGTGAAAAGAAATTTCAAGAATCTGAAAACAAAACACATGACTACCATCTACAAGACTATGGTTAGATCAAAGCTGGAATATGCTAACTGCATATGGTATCCGAAGTTTGAGGGAGACAAAGACTGTTTGGAAAGAGTGCAAAGGAGGCAACAAAACTCATCACACACCTGAAAGACAAAACGTACTGTGAGAGATTGAAAGAATTAAATCTCCCGACCTTATATTACAGGAGAAGACGGGGAGATATGATCCAAACATATAAAATAGTAAAGGGAATAGACAGGGTAGAGGCAGGATTCCTTAAACCAAACAAGAACATTCAGACACGAGGAAACAGCAAGAAACTGAAAAAAGAACGTTTTAAAACAAATGAAAGAAGGAACTTTTTTTCATCTAGAATTGTAAATAACTGGAATAAACTACAAGAAACCACAGTATCAGCAAAAAATTTGAATAAATTCAAAGCAGAGTTGGAGATAAGCAACACCCTAGGAAACAAGTTCAATTATAAAAATTGGTCCAATCATTAATAGATGAGGAGGAGCGAAGGAGACTACACCAAGTCTAAAAGCTCTATACAGAGGTATCCAGGTATAGGTATTGAGTGGAGGGTGCACCGTACGGCAAAGATTTTGTGGTCACTGGAGCACTTGAAATTCCATCAATTTTATTTTTCACAGCTTGCATAGCAGCAGGCAAACACTGATTTGTTTTCAATAGACTTCTATTTCGAAGATGAACTTTCGTTTTTAGCGTGAGATTTTAAACATCCAACCCCACCCATGGCATATTTAACTTCAGTTCTACAATAACAACACCAAGCAAGCCCATCCTTATCAAGTTTGCGAATATACGTTGAGAAAAAGTCATCATTTTGATCTTTCATTGAGAGCCATTCCCATCTAAATTTATTTTTAGACACTATGTCAATGGTGTCAATCGGCTGTGAAATGTCAACAAACTGTTTATGTTTGTCTCTCGCCCATTTAGGCTTCGGGTTGAGAATGCGAGTTGAGCAGGTGGTCAACTTGAATCCAGTTCAGCGATCACATTGATTAACAAATTAAGTTTTAAAAACACAAGAATCACTGGTACAAAATAATATTCAAGGCAAAAAGATGATAGAACTTTAGTTAAATAACTTAAACACAGCAGTTGATGATGATGAGATATTATGGTGATTGATCGGTATGAAAAGCAAAAACGAAAATCTACGGAAAGAACGTGATTGAGGATGAATCCTTCACTCAAGTTATCACTAAGAACAAAGATGATATCGATATCCACTTACCTCTCTAAATTAGTAATTAAAATCATGTTGTATTGATAGTTACTTGCAATAGTACTCCGAGTCAAGCCTTGACTCAAGGCACTCGTAACCCAGTGCCAGTGAACAGTCATTGATAATCGCATGCGGATTTTTTCGATTTTCTACTTTCGATTCTAGTTAAAATACTGCTTCCGGTAAATAAGCTCAATTCACACAACAAACGTGAAGTTAGCTTCCGAATAAAAATTATAA
>NC_088370.1:31199837-31202337 GCF_034508935.2 Berghia stephanieae | reverse complement strand
CTAGCGACCTATCCAAAGGGTGGCAAGCGATTACTATGGTCCGTTTCACGCTTTAAATGCCAGGAAAATCCTCGGCTCCATTGGCCTAATGGCTGTAAAGGACTTCACAATAGTAAAACTTCGATTTTAAGCGACATGATTTAAAATTACCCTGACATGACAGCCGATAAAGACGAAGAAGTCGTATGAACGCTCAATGTGATAGGACTCGCGAGTATTATGGAAATCAATGAATTATAGACATGCAGTGGCGTGGGGCCATTGGATCGAATGGTGCCAGGCACCGCACCAATCTTTTAAAAATCATTAACAGCATAATTTAATTAAAAATAAAACTGAGAAATGTTAACTCCACTGTCTTTCGCCAACTCGCCAACAACCTACTGCCTTTTTAGTCTCCACTCTATTCAAGATTCCGAATCATACACTGTGCCGACTCGTGTGTTGGTGACATCACTGCGCGAATTAGTGACTGAATTAACACCGTGGTGCAAAGCAATCCAAGCTCCAGTTAATGCTCTATCCATTAGTATCGCTACAGCTGATTGAGCGAGAAACTGGGTCGAATTTTGCTATCTCCAAATAGCGGAAAACCCCTCGACTTGTGCCAGGATCTGAGAGCTCCACCGTTGGACTGGGGGGATGCGCATAATTAGGGTAACTTCGGCCATCCAAAATATTACATTAACTGTCAAAAACACTGATCATTGTCAAGTTTATTTGTAAGCAGCAAAGAAAAACAACATAAAACTTAAAAATATGACATATCAAAATCCCCCCCCCCCCCACCTCTTTTTCACGATTATTGAATAAAGTAATTCTTTGCAAAGAGGCATTGTGGACGAATTTACCAACACTTTTCTTGCTTGTCGTGCCGAGTTGATGGTTACGTGTGTATGAGTGTTTATTTTGTGTGTGTGTGTGTGTGTGTGTATGTGTGTGTGTTTGTGCGTGTGTATTTGTGTCAGTCCGAGAAAGAAAGCGAAGATTGTCAACAGTTATACTTTGGTGTGTTTTTATATTTCTTAAGTACTTAAGTGGAGTGATTTTTTCTTTGTGATGCTTTAAGATCTGAATCTACCTTTTATTTGTGCAATCATTAATCGTATTCCACTGATTTCCATTATTTGAGATATACTTTGAAGTTTTGTTTTGTTAAACAATGAATTGCAATGAATCAGGTTGACTCTTTATTTCACCGACCGTTTGGGAGATTGACACTAGATGACATATTAGAAAAAAAAAGACTAGTTCCTCACCAACCAACTGGTTTTGAATTAACACAGGTTTGGAAATCTCGAAAACGCTCTTTTTCAGTGACATGGATGGCAGACATGAATGGCTCACAGTTAGTTTAGAAAAAAAAACAAACGTTTCTTTTGTTTTTATTGTCTACTTTTTACAGATACAACAAACACTGACAAATCATGGACATCTATAGGCTATAGATAGTTCGAAGATAACGTCAATCAGGTCTTTGTTATTGTTTTTTGCCATCCGCGTTTATGAGTAATGCTCACTGAACTGTATTGACCCGACTATAAAATTTCATGGATACACACGGTTTTGTGTGTTGGTCCGTAATACTTCCGGATGGCAAAGTTATGAGCTTCTTATCCAAGCGCATACTATCTATAGTGACCTTAACCAATTCCATCGTATTTCTTGACCTCCTGAACGTTGTTTTAGCACCCTTAAAAGAGTGAAAAAATTATTGCGAGATTCAATGAAACAGGAGCGGTTAAATTCGTTAATGATTCTGTCAATTCACAAAGCTGAAATAGATGCCATTCCAGATTTCAATAAACAAATTATAAAAAGATTTGCAGAGATGAAACATCGCCGTGCAGATTTTCTTTACAAGTACTAACAGTAAGTAATTTCTGTCATAGGTTTTTTTTTCTCTTTTGATTTACATTTATCACATATTGATTGAATTATCTACCAAATCCAATCCTTTAAATGGTGGACAAAGAATAATTACAAAGACCTTTTCACACGGGACTTGTATCTCAGTGTTGTGGCTTGTTGTTTTCATGAATTATTTGTTTTTGTGAGTTTTGTCCACTCGCAGAAAACATCGACCCTTCCCCCACCCTTCCAAAAAAGAGAGTTTTTAACATGTGCTCTCTCCTCTTAATCGTGTTCACTGTTTTACAATTTTTTCTTCTTCTTCTAATCATGGCACCACCATATGCCGTCAATACGCCACGCCGCTGTAGACATGATTACGCTTTCATCAGTTTTGGTGGGCGATATACAATACAATGACAAAAGGTTTATTCTATAATGATTACGGTGATGATGATGATGATGATGATGATGATGATGATGATGATGATGATGATGATGGTGGTGATAATAACGATGATGATGATGATGATGATGATGATGATGATGATGATGATGATGATGATGATGATGATGATGATGATGATGGTGGTGGTGATAATAACGATGATGATGATGATGATGATGATGATGATGATGATGATGATGA
>NC_088370.1:31187337-31189837 GCF_034508935.2 Berghia stephanieae | reverse complement strand
ACCTCAACTACTACAGTCACCACTACCACAACATCATCATCCCTACCACCACTACTACTATCACCACCACATCACTACTACAGCCACCAGTACCACCACATCATCATACCTACCACCACTATTACTACCACCACCATACCACTACTACAGCCACCAGTACCACCACATTATCATACCTACCTCAACTACTACAGTCACCACTACCACCACATCTTCATCCCTACCACCACTACTACTACCACCACCACCTCACTACTACAGCCACCAGTACCACCACATCACCATACCTACCACAACTACTTCAGTCACCACTACCACCACATCATCATCCCTACCACCACTACTACCACCACCATATCACTACTACAGCCACCAGTACCACCAAATCACCATACCTACCTCAACTACTACAGTCACCACTACCACCACATCATCATCCCTACCACCACTACTACTACCACCACCACATCACTACTACAGCCACTAGTACCACCACATCACCATACCTACCTCAACTACTACAGTCACCACTACCACCACATCATCATCCCTACCATCACTACTACTACCACCACCACATCACTACTACAGCCACCAGTACCACCACATCACCATACCCACCACAACTACTTCAGTCACCACTACCACCACATCATCATCCCTACCACCACTACTACTACCACCACCATACCACTACTACAGCACCAGTACCACCACATCACCATACCCACCACAACTACTTCAGTCACCACTACCACCACATCATCATCCCTACCACCACTACTACTACCACCAACATACCACTACTACAGCCAACAGTACCACCACATTATCATAACTATCTCAACTACTACAGTCACCACTACCACAACATCATCATCCCTACCACCACTACTACTACCACCACCACATCACTACTACAGCCACCAGTACCACCACATCACCATACCTACCATAACTACTACAGTCACCACTACCACCACATCATCATACCTACCACAACTACTACATCCATTACACCATTTACCATGGCGTAGCACTGCAATGTAAGTTCAAGACTTTGCACTATTTCCTTTTCCTTTGGTTCTCCCTCCTTCAAATACTATGTGCTACCACGGACATTTTTTTGCTAGTCCCACTATTCCCGTTGTATTCGATTCCACTGTAATGGTGATGCAGAACAATATGCAGAGGAAGCTAATAATCATTATTTAGCTTATCATTAAAATAAAAGCTGTATTTCTCATCTTCACGTCTGACTCTCCTACTCTTGGAGGGCATAACAAACAATTAGTGTCAATTTAGCATATTTTGGAGTTGAATCTTACATTGAGCAATCGTTCTTCCATTGGCTTCTATTTAGTAGTCTTTCTTGCTATATATATATATATATATATATATATATATATATATATATATATATATACATACATACATACATACACACACAAACACACACACACACACACATATATATATATATATATATATATATATGAGCCAAGAAAGGTGCCCGCCTGATACCAGTGTTAAGAAAATTTGATTTTTACTTAATTATGGCTTTTTTCATTGGGTTAATACTTGTAATCAATTGATAATATGAAGAAGAGATAAAATGAGATAGCTCAACATACTCTGTTCAACAGAATATGAAATAAACAACTTGAAAGTGAAATTTGAATGCTGTTTGGCATGTGCTTAAAACGAGGTCAACGCATCACCTTTTTAGAAATCATGTAGAAATTAAATGTGATGTTTTAGCTCACGTGATTGAAATTTGACTGATAGTATAAAGTCAAAATTTACTTTTAAACGCAATTGCAGTATATTACATATCTGAATAAGTTTCATATAGAGTTCTTAAAAAGTTGGTGTTGCTTGTGACCTTTGGTGTCATCAAACACAGCACAATACTAAGACTCGACACGAAACTTTAGAGCTCATGTTTAATGTTTATAAAATGTTTTATTATGAGAAAAAAGCATAGATTTACTATCTGAACTCAAATCTTGGAGTAAATGTATACCGTTTTACCGATATTGAGGTTTATTGGTTTTGGTGTCATTTGTCACAAGCAACACGACATGCGTGAACACGTGGAAGTTTGTTTCGTTAAATGGCGATTCGCAATTTTGATCCACCCTTCTTACCAGTCTTTGAAGTGCAGCACTTTCATTTGCCTTTCCAGCGTGGCTCCAGGGAGAAAAGGTAAGTTGAACTTTGGTGTCATCGCTATTTTACATTGTCACAAGCAACACTTTATATTGGATATTACAAAGTGCCACCAAAAAATTATGTTTTCAGCTGTTATTCTATTTACAAATATGATATTATGACATCTCACATAAGACTGTGATTTTGACACAATTAATTATTTCCTTGTAATTTTTTTTTATGTTTCAGGGTTGTATCAATCAAGAAAAAGAGAAAACTCAAGCTTTTGACGAATCCAGATAAATAGAAGGGTTGCCAAGAAATTTGATTTGATTTACTATTAACA
>NC_088370.1:31177337-31182337 GCF_034508935.2 Berghia stephanieae | reverse complement strand
TAATATAGATCATCCACATTACAATAGGGAATAATGGTATAGATAGTAACTATCAACAGGTAGTCTAAACCTGCTTTAGATATTGGAATGTGAACAAAAAGAAGTGTTCGCTTGGTTACTAAGAAAGCTTCTAGCAGCTTAGTATCAATTGAAGAAGGTTGATTTTTTTACAAAAAACTAGAGGTGCCTAAATGAGAAAGATCGAGTGAGTAAATGTGACTCAAATATAAGGGAAAAACACAAAATATGAGTTACATTTACTTACTTTATCTTTCTCTTAATTAAAAATTCTAGAGGGAGCGTAAGGGGAGGGTTCTATACCTGCAGTGTTGTTGTTTTTTACTCTTGTTTAATGCATGTTATACAAACACCCATTCATTCATCATAATTTATACATTATTTGATATATAAATGGAAATAATATTGTAGTGTTTTTTAGTTCATTTGTCTAAACAATTGGCAATATGCTCGATGGGGTTTCCTCTCATCTTTCAGACTAGACACAGTATGTTGCTGTTTAGTGTAGATGTATTTTATTAATTTCGGGTTGAAGAATAGTTTTGACCTGAAACAATTTGCTTTGTTTTGCTATTAACTCTCTCCTTACCAGCTATTTTCAGAATTTACCCGAAACTTCATACTCAACCAACACAAAGCTAGATTTTTCAAACAGATAGTAACGAATAGGACATATATTCTATAGCCTGTTCACAAAAATGAGCTCTGCAACAACTTGTCAAGTTTCGATAGTTTAACTATAACAAAAGAAATTAGAGTGAGAAAATTGTTGGATGCGTCGTAACGAATGTGACGATTTTCCTATGGGTGGTGAGGAGAGGGTTAATTGAAGATGTTATTTTCTGTTTTATTCATTAACATAACGTTTACCTGTATACATACTTGTGGCTATGTGGTCTAGTGGTTACGACACTCGCCTTTGGATTGGAAGGTCCAGAGCTTAAATTCCACTCTGAGTAGCGCATGGTTGAGTCCTTGGAAAAGGCTTTTTACTCTTATTCTCTCACTGTAATCAGGTGTAAAATTAATACCTGGTCCTTAACAGCGTTGTGTCTGTTGGAAGAAATTTTATTATTGCCTAACAGGCATCACATCTCATCCTACATGTTACGTAATGTTGTTGGCCGGTTAACACTTGTAAAGCACTTTAAGCATATGTATTGGATTTTGCGCTATATGAAAGCTCTTTTTTTTTTTTTACTCGTCTGGATGAATAACCTGCCGAGCTCTAACTCTATCTTCCTGTTTTTGCGCATCTTTTCATAAATTCATGTCTTCAGTAGTTGTTGTTCATTGACTATAAAAAGAGTAGCTGACATGGAACAATGGTGCATTGGAGTTACTCTAAAAAAAAAAACTTGAGCTTTTATATAGCGCAATATCCACTAAACGTGCTCAAAGCGCTTTACAAGGGGTCCCTGGCCAACAGCAACACGTAACATTTAGAACGGGACATGACGCCTGTTAGGCGATATTGCACATTTTTGTTTGGACAAAGACAACGCTGTTAACGGCCAGGTACTTGTTTTACACCTAAGTACGGTGAGAGAATGTGAGTAAAGAGCCTTCTCCAAGGACTCAACGATGCGCCGAACGCGAGGCTCGAACACATGACCTTTCGATCCGAAAGCGAGTGTCATACCACAAGACCACATAGCCGCACAAAAAGGTGGGGTCATCATAGCACAATGACAGGGTCTTTGCTTCATAAACCAGGATTCCCCTGCCTCACAGTATGCAGACCTGCCTAGTACTACGAAAAAATTTGTAGAAATACGAATTCTTGGCTCCAGCTACAGAGCTGCATAGGTCTCTTTGACTCAATAAATCATGTTGAGAAGGAAAGTTTAGTTTCTTAGAACCTACATTCAAGACTTTGGAGCATTTTTGGACCATGCTGAGAGCAAATTGTTTATTTCTAAAGCTATTTAAAGTGATGTTTTTTCTTCTATTTCTTTGGAAACTATTTGAAATTTCAAGTAGGTAGCTCTGAGTATGGCCTAGAGCAAGTCGAGCCATCTTGCGCTCGCTCACTTAAGCTGTAGTTTGGCTGATTCCTGGGTGACTTCAGTATTCCTTTGGAAAAGTAGTCCTTCAGAGCAATTAGGCCTATGGAGCCAGAGTAAATCCGAGTTTATATATAGCGTAATAGCAATTGCTTTCTTTCCTTTGGAAGAACCCTAGTCTAAACAAATTTTCTTTCCAACATATCTCACAAATCCATATATATATATATATATATATATATAATATATACAATCACGTCTCTCCAATCCGTACACCTCTGTTTCCAGCATCCCAGTCCGGATTACAGAGACATTCGGATTGTGGAATCAATACCAATAGTGTACAAATAAAGAAGAAAAAAAAAATCCTGTACGGATAATGGAGACATCTGGATTGTGGAGTTCTGGATTAGAGAGACTGTAAATGCATTTTGTATTAACAAAAATAGGGAAAAAAATCTTTTATATAGCGCAATGTACACTAAACGTGCTCAAAGGACTTTACAATGGGTCACGGTCCAACACCAACATTAAACATTTCGGACTAGACATGACACCTGTAAGGCGATATTATAATTTTTTTTTTCGGACAGAGACAACGCTGTTAACGGCCAGGTATACTCATTTTACACCTGAGTATGTGAGAGAATGTGAGTAAAGAGCAAGAGCCTTTCCCAAGGACTCAACTATGTGCCGAGCGAGGCTCGAACCCAGGACCTTCTGGTCCAAAAGCGGGTGTCACACCACAAGACCACATAGCTGCACATGTGAACTTTAATGATTCTATGATCCAAACCTTGATCTTATACCATAGAAAAAAAATCACAGCGATTGACCTAGTGTAAGCCATTGCTTCAACTGATCTTTAGTGCCCAGTCATCCCAAAAATGGTATTATGTCGAGGTGGACCCGATATTCAAAACTGCTTTCTAACTTTCTAACTTTTCTGTATGAAATAAGATTAAAAAATGAATATTATGCTCTCTTTTCCGAGAGTGAATTTTATTCCTAAAGTTGAACCGCCCCCCCCCCCCCCCCCGGCCCACAAATTTCCTATTTCACTCTTACTTAAAACTCAAATGTTGTCCCATTAAGCTCACTTAGTACACAGGCAAAAGGTCTGAGGTCAATTCTGATCAAAGTCAGATTTTATGTCTGACCCTTTCTCCACCCAGAAGATAGTTCAGTATTTTTTTTTTTAAATGTAGTCATTTGGGCCCAGGGAGCTGGAGTTTATCCCTGTTTCGGTAGTGTGAAACGGACAACAACAATTTTTTACTACCGTCTGGATAGGATACTGGTCTATCTCGCAAAGTACTTTCCACCACACCTAACAGACCCAGTTACCCAATCACTGCTGGGTGGACTTGGATTTAAAAAAAAGAAAAAAAAAAAAGACTTCACCCAGGTTCGATCTCGGTGGTCCCTTTATGTATGAAGCAAATGCTCTACCATCTGAACTATCAAGAACACCCCCCCCCCCTCCCCATCCTCCTCACAAATTATAAGTTATCTAAAATTAACCTTCCCAGATATGGCTCACAGCATACATTTTATTCAGACCCTGAGACATGTAATGTATTAACTAGAGTAAAAATAGATGAAAAATATATCTCGGTTGTTTGTTTCTGTTTGTAATCAAAGAATGAAAACGAAAGTAATTGCGCTCAACTCAATTACGTATTTAAAATGGCACTGCCAAAAGAGTTGGTTTCGGCGCGAGGAAGAGAACCTTGTTCAGAGTCTGGATAAGTTAGAGGGGGGTCAATGTTCAGACCTAACCTACCAACCTTCTCGGATCGCCCGGGAAATTTCTGGATTCACGCTCCAGTTTCTGCCTTTCTTGAAATTTCCAGATTCTCAATCGTGGAATTTACAACAAAAAATATATTTTTAGAGCGATATTGGAAAGAATGATAAATAAACCGACATTGATTTTAGACTTCTTCTTCTTCCATTAAGGCCAAATCTTCATGGTTGAAGATTGAATAGCCGTCTTTTCAGTAACAGGGACTTTAGAGGGAGCGATTTTTTGAAGTCATTGGTCGAAAGGGCTTGTTTACAAGTGGTTGGTTACAAGTTCCAAAGTCGGATGGTGGAGGGGAAGAAAGAGTAAAGATGATGGTTTGTTCATAGTTTCTTGTTTTGTTGTTGTTCTGTCTAGTTGGAATTTCGATTTTTCGTTTTGTGGAATCCGAGGAGTTTGTTGATGGAATGTCTTTCATGTAGCGGTTTCCATTGGAGATAATTCGTGAGCTGAGTCACTCCCATATTCCGCTCATAGTTTCCACTGGCACATCTGGCCGCCAGATGTTGGACTTGTCCTTGCTCAAGCTTCCGCTTCCCGCTTAGTGTGCTTTGCATACTGCATTGTTCACATTTTCTAGTACATATCTCACAGTATCTGTACTTTATTCGTTTTTAATCAGTGTGGGCCTCAAGTGTTTCACACTGCTTTTTCTATTTTAAAAAAAATTGTTTTTTCTCCTTAACTTTGTGCGGTTTGTTGTCTAGTAGCTGCTCCTTGTCTTCGGATCAGAAGGCACTTGCCTTCAGATCGGAAAGGCTGCAGTTTGAATCCAGCTCTTGTGATGCATAGTTGAGTCCTTGGAATAGGCTGTTTACTTACATTCTCTCACTGTACTCAGGTATAAGATGAGTACATGACCATGAACGTTTTATTTTCAGAAATTATTTTTTTAAAGTAATGATATTGATAATAAATTAAAGAAAAAAGAAATAGTATTAATAATTAATAATAATAAAAATAATATAAGAATAATAAGAATAATAAGAATAATAATAATAATGATAATAATAATAATAATTTAAAAATAATAATAATAAAATAAGAAGAAGAAAAAGAAAAGAAGAAGAAGAAGAAGAAGAAAGAGAAGAAGAAGAAGAAGAAAGAAGAGAGGGAAAAAGAAGAAGAAAAGAGAAGAGAAGAAAGAAGAAGAAGAAGAAGAGAAGAAG
>NC_088370.1:31167408-31177237 GCF_034508935.2 Berghia stephanieae | reverse complement strand
CGCAAGTCGATGGCCTTGGATGGAGAGTGTTATTTCTTTCTTGGAAACAGGATGGCTCTTAGTAAATATAGAGTAGACTGTTTTATTGCAATTTACTTTTAATTTCCATTTATCTCAGAAGGTGTTTAAGCTTTCTAAATCTTCATTTATTCTATTGGAGGCTATTGGTAGGTGCTTTGTAGTATACCACATAACTAAATCGTCAGCATATAGGGCCATGTCTGTCTGTAATACTTCTGGTAGATCATTTATAAAAATAAGAAAGAGAGTACAGCTGAGGCAGGATCCTTGTGGGAGACCTTCCTCTAATACTTCTCTGTTTGACAGTCCGTTATTAATTTTTGTTTGGATTGTTCTGTTAGTGAGAAATTGTTTAATCCAGAAGTAGAGATTTCCGTCAATTCCGTAGTCCATCATTTTTGATAACAACCCTTTCCTCCATACTTTGTCATAGGCTTGTTGGAGATCAACAAAAACCGCGACTGTATGTTTTCCATCTTGAAAGCCATCAATTATTTTTGGACTTAATCTAAACAATTGATCTTCTGTTCTTTGCCCTACCCTAAAGCCTGCCTGATATTTATTTAGTAGGCAACATGTCTCCAGCCACCAGTATAATCGGTTATTTACCATTCTCTCAGCGATCTTTCCAACACATGAGGTGAGAGATATTGGTCGGTAACTTTTCGTTTCGTCGGGTGGTTTATCTTTCTTTAAGATTGGAATTATAATAGCATTTTTCCATCCCCTTGGTACTATTCCTGTCTCCCATGTTAGATTTATAAGTTTGAGAAGCATCTGTTTACCTCTCACGCTAAGATGCAAGAGCATTTCATTGTGTATCTTATCTGGTCCAGGGGATTTCCTTAACTTGAGTTTTTTCATGGCTCTGTGAAGTTCTGACATGGTAAAGCCCTCTTTGAACAGATATGAGATAGCTTTTGGGGCCTTTTCTTGATGTTTAAGGTCTTTAATCAATTTTTTGTCCTTTACACTTCTTTTTGATGCCTTGTTTACTGAAGCAAAATGTTTGTTGAAGATTATGGCTTTTTTTGTTGGTCATCTACGATTGTTCCTTCTGTAGTTTTCATGGGCTTTGGGTTGGTTTTCGGGGTTTCATTGTTAAGATTATTAAGTAAGGCCCATGCTTTTTTCCCATTTTGATTAAGGTCAATATTAGCGCATGTGTCTGCCCATTTCTTTCTTTTAGCGTTGTTAATAGTTCTTTTGACAATTGCCGATGCTTTATTGTACTCAATCTTGTTTTTAATGGTTTTGTTTTCCTCTAAGTTTTTCCTTGTTTCCTTTCTTGCATTTACTGCTTTTTCAATTTCTTTGCTCCAGAAGGGTTTGTAATTCTGTCGACTACCTCTTGGAATTCCTGCTTTTGCAGCTGCAAGAATGGCTTTGGTGAGGGCTTCGTTTAAATGTTCTACACTTGATGTATCTGTAATTTTTGGAAGCTGGTCATCTAATGTTGCTGTGAAAACATCCCAGTTGGCTTTCTTGAAATTCCATTTGGATTTCTGCTCAAATGTTTTCTTCTGTGTTTGAACTGTTATTTGTGTTAAAATTGGTTTATGGTCACTGCCTATTTCATCCAGGACTTTAATGTGACAAGAATTCAGAAGGTCAGAGGAGATGATGGTTAGATCGGGATGACTCAGGGACATATGAGCTCTGTGAAGAAGGGTGGGGACTGAGTCTGCATTTTGTAAAATGGTGAGGTTGGTTGTATTGCAAAGCTTTTCTAGTTCTTTTCCTGTGTTGTTTAAATTTTTGTATCCCCATAGTGGAGAGTGGCCATTGAAGTCACCAGCAATTATTGTTTTGTTGTATTGGGAACTGTTTGTTTGTTTGTTGCTTTAGGTCTCTTCCAACACAATTGAGGTTATATGAGAGACTGCTGAAACAAAAAAAACAAGCAATCTAACAAAAATAGTACAAATGTAAATCAAAATCATAACCTAAAGATATCATAAACTAAATTATAAATAACCAAGAACAAACAGGCAGAGGATTTACAGAAAAAAAATATCCCCTGTCAAAAATACAATCACAAACCAAAGAAGAAGGATAGGCTAGTAAAGAGAAGAAGAAACGACATCACTATCGGATCGTACACCCATGCGAACATCATAGGTATACGATTCAAGGGTGATGCTCCCATCCAACCACCCGCGGGAACTGTTAGGTTTATAGTACACCGTGGAGGGTTGTAAATGTTGTAAATGGTAAATTTCTTATTTAGGTGCCATAAGGTGACTTTCTGTACATCGGTTGAGTTCTGTGATGGTTTAGAAGTAACATCTCCCGTGATGTCATTTCTTATATAAGTAATAACACCACGGCAGTCGTCACATTTGCAGGTATAGTATGTATAACCAGCAATATATGGATCGCTATTTTTATACAGGGTTTCCTGAAGTAAAGTAATATGAACTTCCTTTTCATTTAATCATTTCTTCAGCTCTGTCTTTTTATTCCTGATTCCACAAATGTTAATTTGTAAAATATTCAAATGTTTGTGGAATTTCTTTGTCCCGGTAGCTGACTTTTCGCGCAGATCAGCCTGGGTACTCACTGTCTGGCGCGGACCTTTTTCGAGGCGACGTCCGAGCTCGTATGATTTCCTTTTGTTTGTCATAGCATGCTGGGGAGTCTCTAGTCTGTCTTCCTACCCTAACCTGTATTCCTTTTGTTTGTTTTTGTTTGTTTGTTGCTTTAGGTCTCTTCCAACACAATTGAGGTTATATGAGAGACCGCTGAAACAAAAAAACAAGCAATCTAACAAAAATAGTACAAATGTAAATCAAAATCATAACCTAAAGATATCATAAGCTAAATTATAAATAACCAAGAACAAACAGGCAGAAGATTTACAGGAAAAAAAATATCCCCTGTCAAAAATACAATCACAAACCAAAGAAGCAGGATAGGCTAGTAAAGAGAAGAAGAAACGACATCACTATCGGATCGTACACCCATGCGAACATCATAGGTATATGATTCAAGGGTGATGCTCCCATCCAACCACCCGCACCTGTATTCCTTGTCAGCTGAATAACATCAGGAGTTGAGCTGCAGATGCATGTTCCTCATATAATTAATTTTTATAGGGTTTAGTCAAGTAGCCTTCATTTTGTCTTTCCCACAGTCTCTTTCATGATTGACGGTCGCCCATTCCCCGCCACCTACTGTTTCCTGGCTTGCAGTTATCTATTTCAGTTATTCTTTCTGCTTAAAGGGCCATATTTCATAAACAGAGGATCGTCACGTCCTGGGTCATTTGTGTCGATGAGAGATTATGTGGGCCTTAAACAAAGGGATACCAGCCCTTTCCCCTAAAAATCTCAATTTTTTAAGAAGGATACATGATTACAATCAACCACAGATAGTCATGCAGAAGACATGGGCCACAGGCCGACCAAAGAGGGAGTATAGAAGTGTTAAAGTTACAGCACTAGGAAACAAGTATGAGCTATAGGGGTAGGTTAAGAAAAGTAAGGACATACAGAGGACACCACACTACAGAATGAGTGTGAGGTGGGTGGGTGAGGAGCAGAGCGTGTACCACTCATCGGTGGGTTCTGTCTCCTGCACCTTAAGAGGAAGGGGTCCCACCTTCTCCCTAGCCCGGTTATACCGCCGGGGACTCGGTCGCGCCCATAACAAACTCAGTAGAAACGGGGAACACGACGGGAAGGTGCTGTTGTGGACACAATAATGCATGAGAGGCCATATGCAATAATCTCTGTCAGACAGGATTACGCGGCAATCAATGCACCTGGAAGTGAGAGGTGTTGGGTTCGAAATGCACATCAATTTCCTTTCAGCAAGCGGGACGTCCGGCCTAGGCCTTGCAGCTCCCCGTCATGGAAGGAAAGACATTAGATTGTAGCTTATACGTGGGGTGGGTATAGCTCAATTGGTAGGGCACTCATTTCACACTCAAAGGGATTGAAATGGATCCCGTGTGAAGTCGAGATCCAACCCCCCCCCCCCCCCCCCCCCCCACCCAACAGTGGTTGAGTATCTGGGTCTTTTAGAGAAGTATTTTCCGATAGACGTCTTAACCAAAGGGTTGCATGCAATTGCCGTTTGATATTATTCAACCAGCTCCATGGGCCTAATGTCTTTGAAGGACAATTTAGTTAAGTTATGATATGCTTGAAACGACGCAAGAAAACAACAACAACAACAACAACAACAACGACAACAGATGATGCCGGAGGGTTGAAATTGTACCAATTATGTGGAGAGATGTAGAAGTCATTTTTTAATGGACGCCGAAAGCCGTCTGTAGTAGGGTAGTCAAATTTAAACTCTCAAAAGTTTCAATATGATGATGATGATTAATAATAATAATAATGATGATAATAATAATAATAATAATAATGATAATAATAATAATAATAATAATAATAATAATAATAATAATAATAATAATAATGATAATAATAATGGTGATAATAATAATAATAATAATAATAATAATAATAATAATATAATAATAATAATAATAATAATAATAATAATAATAATAATAACAACAACAACAACAACAACAATAATAAGTTGAACAAACCAGAGTTTTAATTTATTCATTCTAAATACTCTATTTCCATTTCTGCATGCATATTTAATGATTACATCTGGAACTTTTATATACAAGGACATTTCGATTCTCACAACCACAGCTTTACAAACATGTTATACAAATAGAATTCTATTTACACATCTACAAATCTTAAACATCTATATCACGTTATATCGACTGAATGGGCTTAAAGCGCTTTACAAAGGATCCTTAGCCAACAGCAACACCTATTTCTATTACTTGTTCTTTTTATGCACCAAATATTAAGTGTAATTTAATATTCCGCTCAATTTAGCACTCGCTTCATTTTGTTTCCATTCCAATATGTTTTATAGAGAAGAAGGATTTTGAGCTCAAAACGTTCCGTGTTTGGTATTTTGTTTGTTTTTGTTTTTAAGGGTTTTACGGCGCTTGCAACACATTTAGGTTATATCAGCGCCAGTAAAAAGGAAGAAATGGGATAGTAAAAAGTTCTAGAATTACAATTAAAGCACCCAAGAGAAAGGAAGACAAAGGGGAACTGGGACAAATAGGGATCAGATGCAGATTCCAAGAGCAAACCATCAATGTACTTAGTTTGAGATCACCTATAAGTCTCATCCGGACACAAGCACAAAATCCAACAAAGAGGAATACACTCAAATGCTTACATTATACATTAAAAATAACAAACATAATAATACATAACAGAGAGATGATTTACAAGGAAAAAAATATCATCTCCAAAAACAATAACTATGCATTTGACTGTTTCCCTCCCAGCCAAGGAATTCCAGCCAGGGTCAGGACAAAACTAAGTAATCTCATTCCAAAACAACGACAGGAAACAATTGGAAAACGGGAATGGTGGGATAGAAGATACAGCATGTACCTCCCTGCCCACTGTGGGAGGTCAGGATCCCCACCCAGTGTTTGGTATTTTGATATTTCTTGAAGGTGTTCTATTCATTTTTGTTTATCACTTTTTACAGTCCACAGCTTCTAGGAGCTTAGCATCGTCGTTTGTTTGTTTTTTTGTTTTTAAGGGTTTTACGGCGCTTGCAACACATTTAGGTTATATCAGCGCCAGTAAAAAGGAAGAAAATTGGATAGTCAAAAGTTCTAGAATTACAATTAAAGCACCCAAGAAAAAGTAAGACAAAGGGGAACTGATAACAAATAGGGACCAGATGTAGATTCCAAGAGCATACCACCAATGTACTTAGTTTGAAATCACCTACAAGTCTCATCCGGACACAAGCACAAAATCCAACATAGAGGAATACACTCAAATGCTTACATTATACATTCAAAATAAAAATAATAATACACAACAGAGAGATGATTTACAAGGAAAAAAATATCATCTCCCAAAACAATAACTATGCATTTGACTGTTTCCCTCCCAGCTAGGATTCCGGCCAGTGCCAGGACAAAACCAAGTAATCTCATTCCGAGACAAAGACAGAAAGCATGTTGGAAAACAGATACAAGGGGATAGAAGACACAGTATGTACCTCCCTGCCCGCTATGGGAGGTCAGGATCCCCACCCAGTTAGCATCGTCACTTCAACTCAGGGCTTATAATCTTTCCCAAGGAAATGAAAAAGAAAGTGTGTGAGGCGGAGCTTGAACCCGGGAACAGTGCGATGCTTTCACTACTCACCAATGACACCCCTCAAAATAGTGATACCATCATCAAAAGACAACATACAGTGCAACCTCTGGATAACGACACCCCTGAATAACGACAACCTCTGGATAACGACATAGACATCTGGCCCCAATTTTTTTGATATATGTTATTAATAATAAAAAGACCCAAAATAACAACATATATTTTAGTAAAACCCCTGTCTAGCGCTTCCGTCGTAAGGAAAAAGGCCGTATATGCATCAGACGGCTTTTTGCAGGAGAGCCAAAAAACATTTCACGTTCGTACTGGCTTGGTTCTTTAAGACAGGCGATATATCTTTTCATTAAAATGCACAAGAATGAATTCTCTATTCATCTATATAATAAAGTTTTATGAACCTTTGATCATTCTAGTTAAAAATGACCGAACAGTCTTTTTCGATTCGAATTGACAGAGACTCCGTGCCGTGGTCTTATGGAAAAAGACTGTATAAGACAATACGGTCTTTTTTTAACGTAAATATTGGCCTCACTTGCTTGTTTTCAAAGACTGTATTCAAATGGAACATTGTTGTTTTCAGGCAAATAAACCCTAAGGTTTTTGGAGTAATAATATTAAATGATTGACTTGTTCAGTGGAAAAGAATTACTACATATATTAGAAGAAAACATGAGTAATAGAAGGAGTTCAGACAGATTCTTTCGCGGCATCTTGTTTTTATTGTTTTTAAGGGTTTTACGGCGCTTGCAACACATTAAGGTCATATCAGCGCCAGTAAAAAGGAAGAAAATGGGATAGTAAAAAGTTCTAGAATTACAATTAAAGCACAAAAGAAAAGATAAGACAAAGGTGAACTGGTTCAAATAGGGAACAGATGTAGATTCCAAGAGCACATCGTCAATGTACTTAGTTTGAGATCACCTCAAAGTCTCATCCAGACATAAGCACAGGTCCCAACTAAGAGGAATACACTCAAATGTTTACCAATCATATAATAAATAATATGTAAACTAAACATAATACAATGCATAACAGAGAGATGATTTACAAGGAAAAAAATATCATCTCCCAAAACTGTAACTATACATTCGACTGTTTCCCTCCCAGCCAAGGAACTCCGGCAAGGATCAGGACAAAAAAAATGGCAATTTGCGGCCGCAAATATCAGGGTGATCCGCAAATTTCCCAAAATTGGCAAATCATAGCAAATTTTGGGAAAATTGGCAAATCGCGTGGCAAATTTTGGGAAAAAAAAAAGAACGAAAACAAAATAACGAAAAAAAAGTGTGAAACTTGAGAAATGTTGCAGCTTTGCCTGGGCCCAAACCAAGGGAAGCTACTCTCTACGGATAATGATCCTTTAAAATCTTTGTAACAACGCTATTCACAGTCATTTCATTTCTCAAGTCAAATAAATCGAGTCACTTACACTTCCAACTTCAGTCATGGATCGTTTCGTCAAAATATCTTAAAATAAGGACCCAAACCTTAGTTCTCCTTGGCAAATTTTTGTCTTTTTGGCAAATTTCTTGACAAATTTTGGAATTTCTTTGGGCAAATTTTAGGTCCCAATTTGGCAAAAAAATGCAGATGACAGGTAACAATTGGAAAACGGGTATGGGGGGATAGAAGACACAGCATGTACCTCCCTGCCCACTATGGGAGGTCAGGATCCCCACCCAGCTTTCGCGGCATCTCTTCATTGAAGAATATACCAACTATAATTAAAATACAGAGTAAAACAGGGCATAAAAAATCATTCTTATTGAGCAAACTGTAAATGACTAATTGTTAAAATTGAAATCATGCTTAATTGAATTAAAATAAGATATAGATAAGATATAATCAGGAGGCAAGGGGGGTGGTGGTGATTAAAAAGATACGAAAATACAAATTATGTTAACTGTTCTTGAGAGGCAAATCGAAATGCTGAACATGTCCTTCAATAATAATGAAATCAATAACAATGTGAAATTGAATGAAAGCTTCGATTTATTAAACGAAAACAGATAATGTGGAAGTGTCGGGTTTCCCCTTTATCAACAAAACAGGATGAATGCAACACTACAGACGAATGAGATAATATAGTCTGTCATGTTTCATTCATTCATTTTTGTTGACAAAGGTTATTCACAAAACGTTCACATTATCTGTTTTCGTTTAATAAATTGAAGCTTAAATTCAATTTCACATTGCTATTTATTTCTTTGAGATTCGAACAGCAACATTTACATTACTCAATAATAATGTTAACATTAACACTTTTAGTCCGATCGTAAACATCATTGTGTTTTAAAAAGCCACAATAAATCATCGCAAAGTGAATTCTCAGAGATATTTAGATAGAAAGATTTGGTTTTCTGGTGTGAAATGCAAATGTTTTGAGATAATCTGTCTTTTTTATATTTTAATATTTTTGATTGATTCATCTAGACTCTATCACCTTACCCCGGCATGATGTAACACGTTTTTCTTACAGAAATTTCACACTAAGATAACAAACTTCGTTGTGAGATTTTTGTAGTGCAACATCCCAGGTCCCTTCAGAAAATCAGTCTCCATCATATCCCCATGTCCTGGTTTATTTATTGTGTATAGACTGTCTAGAAATCCATTTTATGACATCTTCAACATCCCAGGGCCCTTTAGAAATCAGTCTCCAACATATCCCCATGTCCTGCTTTATTTATTGTGTATAGACAGTCTAGAAATCCATTTTATGACATCTTCAACATCCCAGGGCCCTTTAAAAAATCCGTCTCCATCATATCCCCATGTCCTGGTTTATTTATTGTGTATAGACTGTCTAGAAATCCATTTTATGACATCTTCAACATCCCAGGGCCCTTTAGAAAACAGTCTCCATCATATCCCCATGTCCTGCTTTATTTATTGTGTATAGACTGTCTAGAAATCCATTTTATGACATCTTCAACATCCAAGGGCCCTTTAGAAAATCCGTCTCCATCATATCCCCATGTCCTGCTTTATTTATTGTGTATAGACTGTCTAGAAATCCATTTTATGACATCTTGAATGTCTAACTCTATAATTCCACACTTCGCATTTTAAATGCATTCTTTTTAAATAGTCAAACAATTGTTCATCCACTTTATTTGTGTTTCAACTGCAGCATGTCCTGGTTCAAAATATTTAAGCTGAATGATTAAACTGCCACAGCCTGGACAGTTATGAAATCATACATTGGGAATAGCAAATCTTTCATTAGACACTACAAGTTGCTGTTTTAAATTGTACCTTTCTTTAGTAAATCTACACTGCAAATTTCATTTCCACTTTCTACATTCTATTGGTAGTTATGAGCTATTGTGTATCTCAGACTCGTATTTTAAAAGAAAGATACACAATTTGCATCCTTCATCCCTTTATTCTGCCATAGCCATCTTCGCGGTTTTACGTATTGTTTTGTTGTAGAGACTGTAAGGTAAGACTTGCGATTACTCAGTTGAATTATAATCCAAACAAACATTATTCAATGACAAATTGGAGGGAATTTACTGTCTATATGGCGAATGTTTACGCTTTTAGTGGGTGATTGAAAGCATATGGATTAAGAGTTTTCCCACGTCAATCATTATAGGGTTGAACTATGA
>NC_088370.1:31157408-31159908 GCF_034508935.2 Berghia stephanieae | reverse complement strand
CAAATTAGGGAGTAGATACTGGTGTAAGATAAAGATGTGAAAATGTGTGTATGAAACAGTGTCAGACAAATTAGGGAGTAGACACTGGTGTAAGATAAAGATGGGAAAATGTGTGTATGAAACAGTGTCAGACAAATTAGGGAGTAGATACTGGTGTAAGATAAAGATGTGAAAATGTGTGTATGAAACAGTGTCAGACAAATTAGGGAGTAGACACTGGTGTAAGATAAAGATGTGAAAATGTGTGTATGAAACAGTGTCAGACAAATTAGGGAGTAGACACTGGTGTAAGATAAAGATATGAAAATGTGTGTAAGAAACTGTGTCAGACAAATTAGGGAGTAGACACTGGTGTAAAATAAAGATGTGAAAATGTGTGTATGAAACAGTGTCAGACAAATTAGGGAGTAGATACTGGTGTAAGATAAAGATGTGAAAATGTGTGTATGAAACAGTGTCAGACAAATTAGGGAGTAGACACTGATGTAAGATAAAGATGTGAAAATGTGTGTATGAAACAGTGTCAGACAAATTAGGGAGTAGACACTGGTGTAAGATAAAGATATGAAAATGTGTGTAAGAAACTGTGTCAGACAAATTAGGGTGTAGACACTGGTGTAAAATAAAGATGTGAAAATGTGTGTATGAAACAGTGTCAGACAAATTATGGAGTAGACACTGTGTCAGGGGAAGAGTTTTGTGTTTTTTTATTATAAACTTTTATAGATCTTTTCCCCAAACTCTTCTTCTTCTTCTTCTTTTTCTTCTCGTCGTCATCATCGTCCTCCTCCTTCTCTTCTTCGTCACCTTCTTCCTCCTCTCCTCATCCTCCTCCTTTTTTTTCTCCTTACCCTCGTCTCCCCCCCCCCTCTTCTTCTTTGTCATCTTCTTCCTGCTCTCCTCCCACTCTTAAGCCTCTCTTCTTAAGCCCATTAATTCTTACAACGGAAGTGATAATCAGGTTTGAGTGCCACTCAAATTAATCTTCGTAAATTTCCAATTTTAAGTAGGCCACTTTTTATCATTCTGTACAATGTAAATTATTATCCTTACTTCAACCAGTCGCTTTGTTTTGAATCAAAATGTTTTGTTTTTAAAACACAATCCATTAAACCATCTGGTGATTAAATTCTGATTAAATTTCAACTCACTGTTTCGTTCTTGGAGTGACTCGATCTTGGCCATCAGACCTTGGAGCTGGGTGGACAAAATTAAATAATAATTCTAATCAAAGCCAGGACTATGTTTTATCAAAAGAAAATAAAGGTACCGTATACAATTGTATAAGACTAGTATAAACCATTATTACAACCTTTTTAAATTTTTGTCTATTATTTCCTTTGTGATGTAATCATGGGCTGGAAATTCATTAAAGCACAATCGTGGGTCATCAACCAAAGATATTTGATGTTAATTATCCAAAACCTCTCAAATATTTCAGGTGAAAACTTACCTGGGCCTTTGGAACCAGTTCTGCCATTTCAAATGACATCCATCTCATCAAAACTGAAATGGCAGAATTGGTTCCAAAAGCCCAGGTAAGTTTTCACCTGATATATTTTAGAGGTTTTGGATACTAGAGAAACTACTTTTTCCTCCAAAGTTTCTACTTTCTGTGATAGAAAAAAATACAAAAATATTATCATTATTTTAATATCGTTATCATTATTATTATTATTATTATTATTATTAATATTATCATTATTATTATTATTATCATCATTATTAATATTATTATCATTATTATCATTATTATTATTATTATCATTATTATCATTATTAATTATTATTATTATTATTATTATTATTATTATTATTATTATTATTATTATTATTATTATTACTATTCTTCTTCTTCTTCTTCTTCTTCTTATTATTATTATTATTATTTATATTCCTAAGTAAATTCCATTGAAATAAATTCAATTATTACTGATGTTAGTCAATATCATTGATACTATTACCATTATCATTGAATTGGATTTGAATTCCTATACAATAACCCCTCACACCTTAAATTACAAACGTACCTGGTCTTTCGGCACAAGATCTGCTATCTCAGATTTGAGATTCTCACTCTCATTTTTAATGGCCGCCATTCCTTCTTTTTCAAAACAAACCAATTTCTCCTCCAGTGCCTCTATTTTCTGTTATATAAAAATAATGATATCAAAATAATAATAATAATAATAATAATAATAATAATAATAATAATACACATTTATATAGCGCTCATTCTCGTGTAAAACACAAGCTCTGGGCACTTTACAATATAAATATCAATTTTAAGTGAAAAAAAAATAATAATAATAATTCATATTGTTTTTGTTTTTAAGGGTTTTACGGCGCTTGCAACACATTAAGGTCATATCAGCGCCAGTAAAAAGGAAGAAATGGGATAGTAAAAAGTTCTAGAATTACAATAAAGCATCCAAGAAAAGGGAAGACAAAGGGGAATTGGTTCAAATAAGAAACAGGTGTAGATTCCAAAAGCGCTCTA
>NC_088370.1:31131852-31150504 GCF_034508935.2 Berghia stephanieae | reverse complement strand
CCCCCCCCCCCCCCCCCCCCTATCAAGCGTCATGGCAATATACGGTTTCCTCAAACGTTTTTGTATTTCCCGAGGAGTTCGAGGAAACCATGCTGGATCGTATGTCATTCTATAAAAAAAACTCTTAATCAATTATGATACAACTAGGCAAAGGAGCAGAATTATACCCTTAACCCACTTTTCAGTCCGTGTGACTTTGTCTTCCATTCACAAACCGGCCAAATTTGAACTCTGAAACTTCAAATTTGTTCCTAGCTTTACCGCCCCCCCCCCCCCCCCCCCCCCCCGGGGCCCTTCCCTTTGATTTGGTCTAATTGGTATAAATAGTTTGACCGCTGCAAACAGGTTATGTAAACCACGGAATAGTTTCCATTTAGTGGAAAACACAGATTTATTAATATTATTATTATATATGCTTGAACGTCGTGTTCACGACATATGTATATTTTGTTTGTTTGGGTTTTACGGCACTTGTAACACAATAAAGTCATATCAGCGCCAGTAAAAGGGAAGAAAATAGAATAGTAAAAAGTTCTAAACTTACAATTAAAGCACCCAAGAAAAGGTAAGTCAAAGGGAATTTGATTCAAATAAGAAACGTGTAAATTCCAAGAGAACACTATCAAAGTACTTAGTTTGAGATCACTAAAAGTCTCAACCAGACACAAGCACAGGTCCCCACTAAGAGAAATACACTCAAATGTTTTACAAATCATATATAATATTTTAAAAAACATAATACAGTGCATAACAGAGAGATGAATTACAAGGAAAAAAATATCATCTCCCAAAATTATAACTATATATTTGACTGTTTCCCTCTCAGGCAGGACAAATCCAAGAAATCTCATTCCAAGACAAAGACAGAAAGCAAGTTGGAAAACAGATAACGGGGGATAGAAGAGACAGTAAGTAGCTCTCTGCCCACTATTGGAGATATTAATATTACATTACATTGGAATGGGTACTGTAATATGTGGATACAAATTACTGGAGGGTGAAATTTCTTCTCAAGACAATTACTTCTGATGATGTAGAACTATTTTTATGCCCTGGAAAATGGTTGTTAGGACATATCCTGAACGAGTCCGGAGTTGACATTACCTCCCTCGGGTTGCTAGGCATTTTAAACACCTCTTTTAGCCAATCAGGGTTCAAACCTGGCACTATATAAGCGAAGCACTGGAAACCAAAGGGGGTTTTTGTAAGTTCCGTCCAGCTGAACAGAATATATCATTTTATTATTGTGGTGTTCCTTATTCGTGGATAGCAGGAGAAAAGATGAATGGATAAGTTGTGTCGTTCCTATTTGTGTTATGTATGTAATTTAGTTTAGTTAATAAATGTATCATGTTTGTAAACCTTGATTTCCTTCATTTTATTGTTACCATTGTCTGGCCCTGAAACACAGACTTTCTCCTTCTTTCTCTTCCCTATGATCAGGCTAGGCCCAGTGCAGTGGCCAGATCTCCCCCTCCGAGGGAACTTAACGAATTCCTCAATCCTCCTAGTCTTTTCGTCTCTTTTCTTCTGTTGACACTCTACCAACCCTCCAGGAGTGGCCCGAATCGTCACAACTATTTTCATGGTCAGAGAGAGAAGACACAAACAGTCTTTTATGTATTCATCAAACTTGATGGCTGCTTGCAACAAACCATCCCAAAATTAATTGAATCAACACTGCTTTTGCAACTCATTCATTATTCAAATTTATTTTTGAAAAACATTTGTAATTGATTCATTGTATAACATCATAACCTTAATATTTCTATTGTTTGGAATAAGTTGAGGTTGACTTACAACTTTAAATCCTCACAAATACATTTGTTGCTGAATCAGCATTACTTATTCCACTAAAGCACTTTATGCAAATTATTATTTCAATAATTAGTGGTTTTTAGAGTTCAGTGTTGTTAAAATTGTTAATAGGCGAAGCCAGCCAAAATAAACAATAAAAAAAAACAACAAAACAACAAATTACTTGCATCTTTTGTGCTCCGTCAGCAACCATAATTAAAGTTACTGATAAATAAGGATGTAACAGAAATGTAGATAATTCACAAAGATACAAACAACTTAAATAATATTCATTTGACCTTGGAATTTTTCTTTTCTCTCATACTCCTTCTCCTCCTCCTTTTTCTTTCTCTTTAGGTTTTATATGTTTTGTTTTTAATGGTTTCACGGTGCTTGCTACACATTTAGGTTATATCAGTGCAAGTAAAAAGGAAGAAAATGGAATAGTAAAAAGTTCTAGAATTACAATTAAAGCACCTAAGAAAAAGTAAGACATAGGGGAACTGGGAACAAATAAGGATCAGATGTAGATTCCAAGAGTATACCACCAATGTACTTAGTTTGAGATCACCTATAAGTCTCATCCGGACACAAGCATAAAATCCAACAAAGAGGAATGCACTCAAAGCACATTATACATTCAAAATAACAAATATAATTATACATAACAGAGAGATGATTGCACGGAAAAAAATATCATCTCCTAAAACAACTATGCATTTGACTGTTTCCCTCCCAGCTAGGACTCCGGCCAGTCCCAGGACAAAACCAAGTAATCTCATTCCAAGACAAAGACAGATATAAAGGGACAGAGGACACTATGTACCCCCCTGCCCACTATGGGAGGTCAGGAACCCCACCCAGTTAGGTTGATAAAATACTCAGAACAATCATTGTTACAAAGCCATATGAAGTGTAAAAGAACACTATGCTTCTTGTTCTCTTAGTAAGTTGGACGACGTCACTGAATAATCTTAAGAGTATATCCAATGGCTAACACAACTTGACTACACAACTAGAGACCTAGAATATATACATATGACATGGTGCACATTTCAACAAAATATGTTCTAGAGGACCTTGTTCTGGTCATCCAACAACCTTGTGATGAGAAAATAAAAAATGTCCATGGGAAATGTAAATCATTTCAATAAGAAAGGAGTTCAATAAAGCATGATCTTCAAACTGTGGAAAAGTTAAATTAAGATGTTCAATACGCAGCAGATCCAACACGATCAATATTAAAAATTAAATTTCTTCTCTCTCATCTTCGTCAATAGAAACTCTTGTCAATCTCTCAATGAAAGCAGGTAGAGCCTTGGACAATGGCTTGGACTTCAAGAGTCTTTTCATTTCTGGCGCTTTTTCTGAAGGAACCGGATGCGAGCCTGAAGGGAGAAAAAAAAAGAGTAAATAATATAAAATTCTTCTGTGTTCCTTGGAGAATGTCTCGGTCTATCGATCAAACACAAGCAAAGTGTAAAAATAACAGGAAAGTAGTTTTGTATTAGTATTATGTAATTGTATAGGCCTATTACTGATATAAATCCATTCTTATCATTAGACATAAATTTACTTTTTGTGAACATTTAATGAATTGTCCCTTCCACATATTAAAGGCCTACAATGTTATTCAAATAAAAGGTTTTGTTTTGATTTTTACTTTATAAAACAGGCTACAATATCTTTCTTACCGAAACCTAGTGGTTATTTAGCTTATAAATACAACCCAAGAAATTCTCAAATTTATAGCCATTGTCCAAAGATAAAAAGAAAGAATAGTTAACTAAGCCAATCACCATTGCTTTATTCTAATATATTATCTCTGTTATAACCAGATGATTTAATGGACGGTTGCCAGCGATCGAGAGAGAGAGAGAGAGAGAGAGAGAGAGAGAGAGAGAGAGAGAGAGAGAGAGAGAGAGAGAGAGAGAGAGAGAGAGAGAGAGAGAGAGAGTGAGAAAGAGAAAGAGAGAGAGAGAAAAAATATAAAGGCCTACGACAGAGAAAAATAATCCAGACCCATTTGTCCCTCCCCTTCCAACATCAACTAGGTAATCAAGTTACACCACTGATCTTCTGTTTCAATTGTGACATCTGGTGCCATTCTGTCTGGCCAGACGTCATAAAAACGGGATCGTCACAGAATTTTACGAGACTGAGCACAGGTGCCAAAATATGACATAAAATAGATTAGTGATTTTGAGGAAAATGTTTGACACGGCAAATTCAGCGGAAAATTTCTGAGAAATTCTCAAAATCACTGTTTATTTATCAAAATTGTTTTTGAAAAAGGAGGAAATGTGATGGGGATGGGTGGAGATAAACTACCGTTTAGGCGGGAAGATTCTCAGCCCTGCAAATAAAGAGATCTTTTTTCAGTTTTGGTTTTGGTGAGATTTGCAATACCTCCGTACAATAGTCGCTTCTCAACCAGGGGTGAGAATGACTGGTCACTAAATAGGAGGACATTTTTCAGCGCTAAGATCAAGAAGCATCCATGCAAAAATAACATATAAATTTAAATTTCATTAAAATTTATTGTGATGCAATCCAAACTGTGTCTCGCAGCAATTTCTGACACCACTCGGAGGAATTTTAAAAACTGAAAGTGTAATTATAACATGGTGGTTGTAGTAATGGTAGTCGTAGGTATGATGATGTGGTGGTGGTTGTAGTAGTTGTGGTAGTGATGATAATGTGGTGATGGTTGTAGTAGTAGTAGTGGTAGTCGCCACATCTCCCTTTTTCACAGATTCACTAGTGCCCACCTCCCATTGTTTCAAGTTGACCAGAGACGCCAACTTAAAATTTGGCTCACGTAAATTTCAGAAACAATTCCGAATAATTTCAATGCTTAAACAGAAATTTCTGCAAACTAAATATAATCTATTGAGATCTATAATCATCCCAATACCCCTTGTTTCAAATCAAGTAAAGTTCCAAAACCTATTTCATTATGACGTATAAAAAATAAAAATGAATCGTAGGGGTCGTGGTAATAATGATATGATGGTGGCTGTTGTACTGTTGGCAGTAATGATAATGATGATGTATGTAGTTGTGGTGGTTGCAGCAGTGGTGGTGGTGATACTGTTGTGTTGGAGGAGGTTGTAGTAGGGGTGGTAAGGATGTGGTAGTGATGGCTGTTTTAATGGTGATAGTGTTTTGATGTCGTGGTGGTGGTGGTGGTTATGATAGTGATGATGATGATGTGGTGGAGGTGGTTGTAGTAGTAGTAGTGGTGGTGCTTCATGAAATGATGGTGTGGCGATGGTGGTGGTTGTAGTAGTAGTAGTAGTGGCAGTGATGATGATGATGATGATGATGATGACGATGATGATGATGATGATGATGATGATGATGATGATGATGATGATGATGATGATGGTGGTGGTGGTGGTGATAAGGTGTGTACTTGGAGATGAAAAGAGAGATTGATGGCTGATGTGAAAAGGATTTGATCCACTTTATAGATTTAGGTTTGTCTGACAGAAGATAGATAGTGTGTGTTTGTGAGTGAGACACACACACACACACACACAAACACACACACACACACACAGGAGGAGTGAGAGAGAGAGTGCTCAAATTGAATATAGTGATATGTACAGAAAGATTATGTTAAAGTATTGAGTGAACTTTATTGTTATATGGGTTGTGTTTTATCTGTTAATCGTAAATATTAAGTTAACGTATGTTTCATGTTGGCAATTGCCAGGAAATTAACATTTTAATTAAATCATATGTGTGTCTGTGTGTGTGTGTGTGTGTGGTGTGTATCATTGTTAAGTACCGGAAGATGAAAAATGAAAACATATTGAGGCTAAAGAACTGGGTGCTCTTTACTGATTTGTGTGTGTGTATGTGTGTGAGGGAGAGAGAGAGAGAGAGAGAGAGAGAGAGAGAGAGTGCTCAAAGTAAATCTAGTGATGAGGACAGAACGATGAAATTGAAAAATTAATGAGGCTAAAAAACTGCACTGCTGTTTATTTCTTCATAAAATCGGATCACTTAGTTATACTGCTGGAACCCAGCAAGTGACTGACAACAGCAGCTGCATGCTGTAAAAGTGGCTACCTGGACGGGGATTCCCCTTTTAGAGGGTTAAGACGCAAAGTATTGCATTTTCGTGATGTAATACAACACCATATCTAGATGACCACTTACATTACAATAATATTAACTTACGGAACAGACAGTACTACTTTCACTTGTTATGTTGGTTCTTTTTTCGTTTTATTGTGATTATTCTGATAGGTTTTATAAGCAATTTAAAATTCCTACCATTTTAA
The DNA here is from genome assembly GCF_034508935.2 of Berghia stephanieae. Lineage (NCBI taxonomy): Eukaryota > Metazoa > Mollusca > Gastropoda > Nudibranchia > Aeolidiidae > Berghia > Berghia stephanieae. Next base: position 31,144,412 of record NC_088370.1, on the reverse strand, counting down.
AATATTTAAGTTGTTGTGCGGACAATAAAAAATTCAAATCTTTAAAATCAGACGTTGGATTCCGAAACTAATTAATGCTTTGTCAAGTCTTAATATTATTACACACAGTAAAACATTCATTTTCTGATTCAACACATTTTAACTACGTTTTTAATGGTCATAAATGTAATGGGCTGGACATCTGGTATGTTCTCTTCATTTGTATTAGGTATTGTATTTAAAAGATATGGAGATAAGTGGATTAAACAATTTAACACACTCCTAAAGAACACATAAAGCAATATATTGTGTGTAGGTTTTACTTCACTATTACAAATAGAAACAAAACCATCGTCATTACACCAAACAACAACACCATCACAGTGGCGTAGTAGATGATAGAAGCAATGAATATGGTAGAAAAAGGTATTCCCCTCTCTCTTTCTTTCTTTCTCTCTCTCTCTCTCTCTCACACACACATACATACACCCATACATCCTGCATATACACACATATTACATACAAACGTAAAAGACAGGCTAAGAGAAATGCATCACATTCACACTACACCTAATTGATACCACTGACAACAACGATATAACATCAACAGTTAGTACAGATAGTATTCCACAAAGGCAAGTTTGACTGGGGAAAATAAGAAGAGGGGGAGAGGGGTGGAGGGGGGGGGGGGTACTCAAACACAGCCAAGATAGAGAAAATAATAGTGGCACCTCCTAGGAATTAACAGATATTCAGACATTATTCTCAATATTCACAATGTACAAGTAGTGCAGCTGGTGAATAAAACCTTCCCACACCAATCAACAGAGACATGAATGAAACAAACCCATTCATTTCATATTTCTTAAATCAGGAACAGATGTGTCTTTAAGAACTATTATTGTAGGGCTACTTGCAGAGGGAGTGTATATATATATATATATATATATATATATATATATATATATATATATATATATATATATATATATATATATATATATATATACTTTCCTGTACTACAATAAGTATGACTTTTCACTCCTTTACCATATTCGTGGGAACGTTTAATGACAAAACTGTAGAATTGGTGTAGTAAAGTGTTCCATGGTCAGTAGGGAGTCCGGGAAATGATTATGACATTGTTTACATTGTGTAACTGGTCCAAATTCATCACCCACGATAGCCTAGACATCTCATAGACTGCTAGATATTCCCAGTGAAATTTGATACCCCACCCCTACACTTGTTACATATTTGTTGAACTGAATTAACATTAGTGCAACAGAAAGTAGATGGTTTGTATTATGTACTAGTGTGAATAATAACAAACTGCAACGTCTGATTGTTGTTGTAGGGATTGCAGAAATATTTGATTTAAATGATAAATGTAGTGAAAATGTGAGTCTACTTTGCTGTGTTCCTGAGAAAGAAATATACTGATGATATCTATGATATTTAGTCCACTGTGTGAGGGGGATTTCAATCTTAAACATGAGTGATATAGATTTACATTTAAGATAATTGTGGCTTGGCTATGCCATTATTTATCAGACCAATTAGACTACTCGCTTCACTGACTGCAGGCACGTGCCATGCCAGAGCGCAGGTAAAGAGAAGGAGAGTAGTGACCTCTTGACCTAGCATCTCAACGAAGTGATCCGCTGGTAAACCACTGTGACTGAGTTAACTTTATTGATTTGTATGTGAACGTGCATATGTGTCATATGTGTGTATGACAGAGAGAGAGAGAGAGAGAGAGAGAGAGAGAGAGAGAGAGAGGGAGAAAGAGAGAGAGAGAGAGAAAGAGAGATAGAGAGAGAGATAGAGAGATTGAAGTCAAGGTGTTTGTGATGACCTGTTATTGGTAAGTAGTGGAGGATGAACATGAAAACTAATCGGGACTAAACAAATAAGTGTACTTATTGATTTGTGTGTCTATGTGTGTTTGTGTAAAGAGAGATATATGGATAGAGAGAGAGAGAGAAAGAGAGAGAGAGAGAGAGAGAGAGAGAGAGAGAGAGAGAGAAAGAGATATTTTTGAGCTATTAGTTCGAAGGGTTTTTACGGTGCTTGCTTCACTTTTACTTATAGGTCATTTCAGCACCGCCTAAAAGGTAGAAATGGGGTTGTAAAAAATACAGATTTAAGTAAGATCAAAAGTACCGGAGAAAAGGTGAGACTGGTTCAAATAGTTGACTTTAAACTAACTACATTGAGAGTTTGGTCTTAGAGTCCGTTTGTGATAAACGGACTACAAGATCAAACTATCAATGTAGTTAGTTTGAGGTCACCTAAAAGTTTCACCAAGACATAAGCACAGAATCCTTGTGAGAGAAATACAAAATTTAAAACAACAAATCTAACGTTACACAAAAGAGAGATGATTTACGAGGACAAACATATCATCCCCCAAAACCATGACTATACATTTAATTGTTTCCCTCCCGGCCAATGAATCCGGCCAGGAAAAGGATCAAGACAAGACAAAGACAGAAAGCAACTCTGATCTATGCAATTAAAGATCCCACCAGGAAGATGATGTGATAGTGGTGCTTGCACTAGAGGTGGTACTGATTATAATGATGACAGTGATGATGCGGTTGTGAAGATGGTGTTACTGATGATAATGTAATAGTTGCTTTTGTAGTCGTGATATTTGTGGTGGGGATGGTCATGATGTCATGATGGTTCAGGAGTGAGAATGACTGGTCACGAAAACGGAGGTTATTTTTCAGCGAATAGTTCAAGACACATCTATGCGACGATAACGTATAAATTTGAATTTCATTAAAATCTACTGAGATGCAATCCAAAATGCGTCTCGCAATAATTTCTGACACCACTTGGAGGAATTTCAAAAGTTGAAAGTGTAATTGAGCCAAGGTCAAAAGGTGCCCTCCTGATACCAGTGTTAAGAAAATTTGATTTTTACTTAATTATGGGCTGTTTTCATTGGGTCAATGCTTGTAATCAATTGATAATATGAAGAAGAGATAAAAGGAGATAGCTCAACATACTCTGTTCAACAGAATATGAAATAAACAACTTGAAAGTGAAATTTGAATGCTGTTTGGCATGTGCTTAAAACGAGGTCAACACATCACCTTTTTAGAAATCATGTAGAAATAAATGTGATGTTTTAGCTCACGTGATTGAAATTTGACTAATAGTATAAAGTCAAAATTCACTTTTAAACGCAATTGCAGTATATTACATATCTGATGAAGTTTCATATAGAGTTCTTAAAAAGTTGGTGTTGCTTGTGACCTTTGGTGTCATCAAACACAGCACAATACTAAGACTCGACACGAAACTTTAAAGCTCATGTGTAATGTTTATAAAATGTTTTATTATGAGAAAAAAGCATAGATTTACTATCTGAACTCAAATCGTGGAGTAAATGTATACCGTTTTGCCGATATTGAGGTTTATTGGTTTTGGTGTCATTTGTCACAAGCAACACGGCATGTGTGAACACGTGGAAGTTTGCTTCGTTAAATGGCGATTCGCAATTTTGATCCACCCTTCTTACCAGTCTTTGAAGTCCAGCACTTTCATTTGCCTTTCCAGCGTGGCTCCAGGCAGAAAAGGTAAGTTGACCTTTGGTGTCATCGCTATTTTACATTGTCACAAGCAACACTTGATATTGGATACTACAAAATGCCACCAAAAAAGTATGTTTTCAGCTGTTATTCTATTTACAAATATGATATTATGACATCTCACATAAGACTGTGATTTTGACACAATTAATTATTTCCTTGTAATTCTGATTTTTTATGTTTCAGGGTTGTATCAATCAAGAAAAAGACAAAACTCAAGCTTTTGACGAATCCAGATAATAGAAGGGTTGTCAAGAAATTTGATTTGATTTACTATTAACACACTAAATTACTACAAACTAGCAGATTTGAGCAGTAGGGCGGATATTACCGTATGGTTACATGAATTTATTACCATGGCTGATATTTATCTAGTGTTTACGTGACTTCTGGTACTTTTTGTGACCATTGGTGTCATTGGTTAAAATGTCACAGGTGACACTTAAGTTGAAGTTTCTAATGTATTTCTGTTTTCATGTTCTTCAAAGCTTGAAATGTCACTGAATTTCATTTTAACAGGCTATATTACATGTGTTCAGTTGCTATTCTTGATTTATTGAGGCAAAATTGCGTTCTAGTGCCGATTTTGACCAAAGTAATAGCAACAATGGTATTACTAATTTCTAAGTATATTTCCAATTTGAAAGTATTTAGTTTCTTAAAATATTATTGAATTTCAAATAGAGTAGGTTATTGTGCTTTTTTGACTGAAAATAATGATATATTATAGACGCAAGTGTGATTTGGTGTTGCTTGTGACATAAGTAATGGTGTCACCGGTCTTAAGTCACAAGTCACATTCAGAAGCTCTAATTTCCATGTATATTTCTATTTTTGAAGTCTTTGGTTTCTGAAATATTATTAAATTCCATATTCAACTGTGGTTATTACACTGGTTTGACTGAAATTAATGATATATTGTCGAAATGGCAATTTCGTATTGCTTGTGACATAAGTAATGATGTCATCGGTCTAATGTCACAAGTGACACAATGTCGCTCAATAAGATATGCTTTGGTCACATTATTTCACAACATTTTATTCCAAAAGTTTCAGAGCATTGCTGGTAATAATCATATGCAATATTGTTGTTGTTGTTAATGTACAAACATTTTTATGAAATAATATATTTGCATTCTATGTTGCTTGTGACCGATGACTCCAAAAAGCAACATTTTCTCCAATAGTTGGTAATATTATTGTACTATGGTTGTTGTTAATTGTGTCTTTTTGTCTATAACTTACTAAATAAAGTTTGATACTCAACAAAGATCATTTGGTTATTGAGTCTTTTGTCTCATTTTGGTGTCACCGGTCACAGGTGACACCAGCAACCTATAGGTATTGTTGACGATATTATGCTGCGTTAGACCTTAAAGTTATCTAAAGGGCCTTTGATTCATGAAGTACAGGGTTTTTGCTACACATATAGAAACATGAATGGATTATTATGTCACTTTTATTTTGAGAAAAAAAATTGGCACCTTTTGACCTTGGCTCAATTACAACATATTGTAGTTGCAGTTTAAAATGTAACGGTAGGGATGATGATGCAGTGGTGGTTGCAGTAGGATCGTGATAAGGATAATGATATGGTGGTTGTAGTTGTAGAGGTGTTGGGAATGATCGTGTGGTGGTGGTTGTAATAGTTGTGGTGGGGATAATGTGGTGGTAGTAGTAGTAGTGATAGTTGGGATGATGTGGTGGTGGAGGATGTAGTTGTATTGGTAGTAGGAATGATGATGTGGTGGTAGTTGTTGTAGTAGTGGTGGTAGGGATCAATGATGATAATGACAATTTGTAAAAAAAAGAGGAAAATTTATCGGTCTGTCTGTCAAGCCCAAATCTAATGCAAAAAATAACATAGTTATTCATTGTTACTTAATATTACGTAATATATTACTAACTTCTAAAGCACGTATATTCTGATCACAAGATATAAACTGACTTTTTGTAAATATAATTTTTAAAATTGGTATTTCCAATTAAACATTTTAGAGCCCTATAATGCTTCCCACTCTGACCACTCTGATTTTTGTTTTAATAGGTAATTAGAGATAAGTTGTAATGATTCAATTGAATTCAGAACAAACAAACAAAAAAAAAGAAGTACAAAGCTAAATGGTACAAAAATATTGACACCCATTTGCTCCATCTCCTTCCCTTTTGATCATCTTTTCATCCAACACCGTCATGTGTATTGTATCACTATTCACATTTGGCGCCAATGTGTCTAGACTAATGTCATGGGCATGGGAATGTCATCAAAATTCATGCAGCTGAGCAGAGGTGTCAAAAATGACACAAGACATATTGGTGATTTTTCTGCTAAACTACCTCTTAGCCGAAAATTTCTTATTTATGTATGGACTTTCAAAATTTAAAAAGTATTTTCCACGTCTATCAGAATGCTTTATGAATATAGTAAGAAAAATCAAATTTAGATATTTATAAATTGTCTCTTGTGGTACCTACACGGAGAGGGAAAACATGAGGGATAGAAGACACAGCAAGTGACCTCTCCGCCATAGATCAAAGTAAGCAACAGCTTATTTTGGTTTTAAGGGTTTTACAACACTTGCGACACATTTAAGCCATATCAGCGCAAGTAAAAAGAAGAACCTGGTATAGTCAAAATATTCTTGATTTACAATCAAAGAACCCGAGAAAAAGAAAGACAAAGCAAGGGGAATTGATTCAAATAGGGACCAGATGTGGATTCCAAGAGCATACCATCAATGCACTTAGTTTGAGATGAGATTAATCAGACACACAAATTGCGAATTTATCGACCATAGAGAATAAAAACCAAATAAACAAGCACAGTATTTCCGTGGCAGTTGGCAGCTCTGGATATATGTGTAACTTGCAAGCTTTTTACGGCGCTTGCAACACATTAAGGTCATGTCAACGCGAGTAAAAAGTAAGAAAATGAGAAATCAAAAAGTTCTAGAATTACAATTAAAGCATCCAAGAAAACGTAAGAAAAGGGGAATTGGTTCAAACAGGGAACAGATGTAGCTTCCAAGAGCACACTATCGAAGTACTTAGTTTGAGATCACCTACAAGTCTTATCCAGACACAAGCACAGGTCCCCACTAAGAGAAATACACTCAAATGTTTACAAATCATATACAATATGTATTCAAAACATAATATGGTGCATAAGAGAGAGAGAGAGAGAGAGAGAGAGAGAGAGAGAGAGAGAGAGAGAGAGAGAGAGAGAGAGAGAGAGAGAGAGAGAGAGAGAGAGAGATGATTTACAAGGAAAAAATATCATCTCCAAAAACTAACTATACAGCCAGGCTATCAGGCCAGGGCCAGGACAAAACCAAGTAATCTCATTTCCAGACAAAGACAGAAAGCAAGTTGGAAAACAGATATAGGGGGATACAAGACACAGTAAGTACCTCCCTGCCCACTATGAGAGGTCTAGAACCCGAGCCAAGCAAACCTTTTTATTTCAGGCTAATCCTATCACCTATTGACTCGAATTAATATGAAGAAAATCGGCTCTGCTCTTTCTTTTTGATGTTTGACTTTCATCATCGAGTGCATAATTACCAGCAAATCTAAAAATTCAACACAGAAGTATAATAAATGACTGCCTGTTCCTAATAGTGATTATTTCTCTGCAAATATTGCGGGTTCTCCATAGATATAAATAATAATAATAATAATAATAATAATAATTAATAATAATAATATAATAATATAATAATAATAATAATAAATAATAATAATAATAATAATAATAATAATAATAATAATAATAATAATAATAATAATAATAATAATAATATATAATATAATAAATAATAATAATATAATAATAATAATAATATAATAATAATAATAATAATAATATATAATAATAATAATAATAATAATAATAATAATAATAATAATAATAATAATAATAAATAATAATAATAATAATAATAATAATAATAATAATAATAATAATAATAATAATTAATAATAAATAATAATAATAATAATAATAATAATAATAATAATAATAATAATAATAATAATTATAATAATGATCATTGCAGACTCCTGTTAATAAAAAAAAGACCACTCACTTGTCACGCTAACTTTATTGAAAATAACATTTTCAATGTTATCACAAACAAGATGGAGCAAAACCCTCAGTAAAGTATTGCTGCTATCTACAGGTAAAGCCAGGTCCATTTCTACAACAGTCATTGGGTCATTGAAGGAGATCTGCTCCAAAACTGTTTTATGCTTGCTCTGTGAAATGAGATAGATTATATAAACTTCGGAGGAAATAATTAGCAGAGTTGCCTACTGTAAATCTATATATATTCGTTGTTTCTTCTAAGGGGAAAAAAAGAAAAGTCACTTATTAGTTACTAATTTATTATTTCCCCTCAGCATGATAAAACAAAATGCCTCAAAGTCCTAAATATAGGTTCCAAGGAACTCAGCTTTCCTCTTCGGCAAGATTTATTTATTCAAAAACGCTTATTATATAGTTCTGTAATTAATTTGAGGTTCTGTAGCTGGAGTAAAAATTCATAATTCTACAAATATTTTGCAGTACTAGGCAGGTCTAAAATAGATGCCTTTTTTTTATTCTAACCTGTACATGTTCAACTTCCCAACACCTCTGCGTGTAGGCATTGATATGATATCCAATATTGTCCATGACATTGGACCAGTCCAAGTCTTCCTTGCCGGAAATTATGGACCCAACGTCTATGAAGTAAGGTATCGCTGTGCCTGCCACCTGAATAAGTGATAGAAATGGTAAAATTATAATCATAACCAAATAAAGAGCTGCTCGCAGAAAAAACTCGACAAACTTTTATTTTCTGCCTTGCTCTGTTCTTTCCATTTGGTCTGACAAGATGCATTTTCTCTCTTATGAAAGAGGTGTTAAAATTTTGTTTTAACGTTTAGAGAATTAATTTCGAAATATGGGATGTCTATAATTAATGTCATTCATCTCGTTGGTTAATGAAAGAGTAAAGGCTCATTAAACACACACAGAGCCTTAACAATACCTTAAGTTAATCAATTAGCTCTTTAACTGGCTATATTGTTGAGCCAAATAGGGTCTTTTGGCTTTCCGATTGGCTGTTTTAACATAATCTTACAGAAAAACGTACCAGACATCTATTTGCTATGTCTAAAAAACAAAAATGGCTCCTCCTCCCATCCTATGCCATATTAACCCATTAACTGCTGTAGTCTGGAAAGACACATGTATAAAAATTTAGCCAGAAAACTTGTCCTTCAGATATTGACGGATTTAAATAGCCCTCATCTAGGAAAAAAAACCTATCAACGCTGGGATTTCATAAGGTTCCAGATTTTGGAATATTTGCCAAGATGAGGATCATTTAAATCGATCAATATTTGAAGGACGGGATTTCTGGCCAAATTTTAGATACATTTCTTTCCAGAGCAAGGTGGTCAACTGGCTAAACAGAGAGTATTGAAGGATAACCGGGAGTCCTGAAAGCTCACAGATAAATCGCTAACCTTACAAACAAAGGGGCACTCATTACAACACATATGTGTTAGTGCATAACAAAATCAGTTGGAAGGTGAACATTTTGGATTTGCATTTTATTTGCATGTTCTCAAAGAATATGCTCCCCAGAGCGTTTTAACCTTTATTTGAAGTAAATCGTGTGATTTTTCATGAAGTTATGGTCAGATGTATGGGAAAGGTATCCAGCAATTTTTCTCAAATTTCATACTTTCTCAACTTGACTAGCTGTTAAAAATATTTAGAAGTGAAATTAAGCTTTGATATATCCAGAAGATGTACAAAAAGGGTTGATATCATCATTTATGAAAAGAAGTCATTTTTGATCAAAATTGACCTTCTAACTAAACTTAGCAATATCTCAGTTCAAACCTTTTCACCATCTAACTGATTACATCATTCACTGTAACATATTTTGACATTAAAAGATATCTGTAAGACAATTTGCTTTTTTATTGCAAAGTACTTTCCACCAAATTTAACAATCTCAATTACCCAATCCCTGTTCGATCAACAAGCGATCAATAAGCGGGCACTCAAGATCAATACCAATCTCTTTGATTGTGAAATGATCACTGCACAAAATGATTTGTCACGACCCCCATTTAAAAAAAAAAGAAAAAAAAAGATTTTCTATAGTGCAATATCCACTAAATGTGCTCAAAGCGCTTTACAAGGACGGGACATAACGCCTATTAGGCGATATTACAATTTTTCGGACAAAGATAACGCTGTAAACGGCCAGGTACTCATTATACACCTGAATACGGTGAGGGAATGTGAGTAAAGAATCTTTTCCAAGGACTCAACTATGCGCTGGGCGTGAGGCTCAAACCCAGGACCTTCCGATCCTGAAAGCGAGTGCCATACCACTAGACCACATAGCCACATTTAAGAGATGAAGATCTGTAGATTTTGATTGCTACTTCGACATTATCTCAAAAGGTGAATCATCTAGTGTGGCTGTTCAATGATTCTTAATTTCCTACACAAAACCTACCAACCCTCCACACTTCAAAAGTGGAATCAGAATGTAAAAAAATAGGAATTTGAAACAAGAAATAGGAATTCGTAACTTTACTTACCACTTGCCAAAATCTATCGCTATAACCCGCCAAATTTTACCAATGGAAATTCCTCTCAAAATAACCACCAAATTTGTCTTCAAACATATAAAATCTGGCATAACTAGCGACACAATCAGGAGTATCAGGGAATGGAATGGGAGAGCAATGCAGTGTCCTACTTAACTCCCTTTGTTCAAATGTCAAACATAATTTTTTTTTCTCCACCTCTTTCTTTCCTCCTTCCAGAGACGCCAATTTTCTATTTGACTCACAGAAATTTCAGACACCACTCGGAGGAGTTTCAATGCCGAAAGAGGAATTTCCGCACACAAAAAAAAAGGGAATTGGGATGGCATTTGGTATTGTGTTTAAATATTGTATAGATCTAAATAAATAACAGTTTAGAACTATATAATGATATATAAAGACATTGCCAAATACAACCCTAAAGTTTCCTTATTTCAAATGAAATAAAGTTCCAAAACCTAATGATAGTGATTGTAGTAATGGTAGTAGTGAGAATGATGTGGTGTTGGTGGTTGTAGTGGTTGTAGTGTTTGTAGAAGTAGTAGTAGTAGTAGTAGTAGTAGTAGTAGTAGTAGTAGTAGTAGTAGTAGTAGTAGTAGTAGCAGTAGTAATAATAGTAGTAGTAGTAGTAGTAGTGGTAGTAGTAGTAGTAGTAGTAGTAGTAATAGTAGTAGTAGTAATAGTAGTAGTAGTAGTAGTAGTAGTAGTAGTAGTAGTAGTAGTAGTAGTAGTAGTAGTAGTAGTAGTAGTAGTAGTAGTAGTGATGATGTCGATGTGATAATGGCTGTTGTAGTAGTAGTGGTAGTGATAATGATGTGGTGGTGGTAGTGGTTGTAGTTGTAGTAGTGGCAGTGGTTGTAGTCGTAGTGATGATGTTGTGTGGGTGGTTGTAGTAGTAGTGATGATGTGGTGGTGGTGTTTGTAGTAGTAATGATGATGTGGTGGTGGTGATGGTTGTATTAGTAGTGGTAGTGATGATGATGTGGTGATGGTGGTTGTAGTAGTAGTAGTGGTAATGATAATGATGTGTTGGTGGTGGTTGAAGTATTAGTGGTAGTGATGATGTGTTGGTGGTTGTAGTAGTAGTGGTCGTGATGAAGATGTGGTGGTGGTGGTGGTTGTTGTAGTAGTAGTGGTAGTGATGATGATGTGGTGGTTGTAGTCGTAGTGGTCGTAGTGATGATGCTGTGGTGGCAATGATAATGATGTGGTGGTGGTGGTGGTAGCATTAGTAGTGGTAATGATGATGTGGTGGTGGTTGTAGTGGTAGTGATGATATTGTGGTGGTGGTGGTTGCTGTAGTAGTGATAGTGGTGATAAATGGTGGTGGTGGTTGAAGTAGCTGTGGTAGTGATGGTTGTAGAAGTAGTGGCAATGATGACGATGTGGTGGTTGCAGTGGTAGTGATGACGATGTTATGGTGGTGGTTGTAGTAGTGGTAGTGATGATGTGGTAGTGGTAGTAGTAGTAGTAGTGGTAGTGATGATGATGTGGTGGTGGTGATTGTAGTAGTAGTGGTAAATATGATGTGGTGATGGTGCTGGTTGACGTAGTAGTGGTCGTGATGGTTGAAGTTGTAATGATGATGATGCGGTGGTGGTGGTGGTTGTAATAGTAGTAGTGGTAAATATGATGTGGTGATGGTGCTGGTTGAAGTAGTAGTGGTCGTGATGGTTGTAGTTGTAGTGATGATGATGCGGTGGTGGTGGTGGTTGTAATAGTAGTACAGGGTTCCTACAGCAATTCCATTTAGAAGTCCAAGTAGTTTTCAAGAGGTTTTCAATGTTATTTTTTTTTTTAATTCAAGGATTAAAACAACAATAAATTATTCCTTCAACGCTTTTCTCCGCTTGTGGTAACAACTCAACTCCTTAACTACTGTTTCCACAGAAATGTAAGGACTTCGTAGTAGTGCTGGTAGGGATGGTGATGTGGTAGTGGTTATAGTAGTGGTAATAGAGATGGTGATGTGGTTGTTGAAGTAGTGGTGGTAGGGATGGTGATGTTGTGGTTGTAGTAGTGGCGGCAGGGATGGTGATGTGGCGGTTGTTGTAGCAGTTGTTTGTACAGGGTTTCTACACCAATTCCATTGTGGAATTCATGGAGTTTTCAAAGAGTTTCAATGGTGAATTTTAAAAATTCTAGGATTAATGTCCTTCGAAAGTTAGTTTCTCCACTAGTAGAGGCAACTCAACTCCTTGACTGTTGCTTCCACAGCAATGTAAGGTCCTCAAATTCACTTTTCTTCAACTTATCTGAAGATATCAATGCATTTGATTGAACAATAAACTTCAAGCTTTGCAAATACTCTGCCGTTTATGCTATTTTGTCTGCTTCTTTTTTTGTCAACATCTGAAA
>NC_088370.1:31104352-31126852 GCF_034508935.2 Berghia stephanieae | reverse complement strand
GTAGAATACATAGGCGAACTGTACAATGATCCAAATAGAAATGAACCACCACTGAAATTCAAAGAACCATTAAGCGGACCAAACATCACCAAAAGTGAAATTGAACATGCCATGGAACGAATGAGGGATGGTAAAGCAACAGGCCCTGATGAAATATCTGTAGAGGTATTAAAAAGCCTAGGAGATCTAGCAATTGATGAACTTCACATATTATCAACAATATATACAATACTGGAAAATTCCAGAAGATCTCTGTAACTCTATTTTCATAGCAATACCAAAGAAAGCAGGTGCAGTCAGATGCGAAAATTTTAGAACTATAAGTTTAATAAGCCACATCAACAAAATACTGTTGCGTATAATTATCAACAGGCTAAGGAATAAGATTAACCCCGAAATCGCAGAAGAACAATATGGATTCCAACCTGACAGAGGGACAAGGAACGCAATATACCTCCTCCGTGTTTTAAGTGAAAGAGCTATACAGGTTCAGACCCCACTATACCTCTGTTTTGTCGACTACAAAAAAGCTTTTGATAGAGTACGCCACGAAGAAATACTAAAACAACTGCACTCCATTGGCGCTGATGAGAAAGACCTCAGACTCATGCAAACATTATACTACACCCAGCAGGCATCTATCAAAATCGGAAACTCTACAGGAAATTCCATTCCTATTAAGAAAGGAGTCCGTCAAGGGTGTGTTGCCTCACCAGATCTGTTTAATCTATACCAAGAAACAATCATGAGGGGCATAAATAATATGGAGGGAATAAAAGTGGGAGGTCACAACATAAATAATATAAGATACGCAGACGATACGGTACTCATTGCAACATCAGAAATCCAACTTCAAAAGATTGTTGACAAAGTGGTAGTAGATAGTGAAGCCAAGGGAATGGAAGTGAATATCACCAAAACGGAATGCATGGTAATACAGAAAAACCCCGAAAACAACAACACCTGCAATATAACGATTCACGGCGAGCAACTTACCAACGTAGAAAGTTTTAAATACCTAGGTTCAATAGTGACAACAGATGGAAGATGTAACCGAGACATACGAGCAAGAATAACTCAAGCCAAACAGGCCTTCATGGACCTGGGAAACATTTTGAAAAACAAACAGATGTCGTTCGGGATTAGATTCCGAGTCTTGAAGTGCTACGTGTGGCCAATCTTGTTATACGGATGCGAAAGCTGGACTACAAATGCAGAAACACAAAAGAACATTGAAGCTTTTGAAATGTGGTGCTTGAGAAGGATGCAGAGAATATCGTATACTGCACACAAAACGAACGAAGAAGTGCTAAAACAAACATACCAACAAAGGAAACTAATGCCCTTAATAGTGGATCGACAACTATCCTTTTTCGGACACATAGTAAGGAAAGATAAGAATGAATACCTGGCAAGTTGTGGAAAAATACCTGGTAAACGCGCCCGGGGAGACAAAGAAAAACACTCATAGACCAACTGAAGGGCTTCACCAGCCTAACAATCCAAGAGCTGTTTGAAAAGGCAAGAGACAGGGAGGAATGGAGAGAGATAATTCATGCAGTATCCGAAGCCTGGACCAGGCATGGAACCTAGAAGAAGAAGAAGAAGAATTTCAAAATATAAACAGTGATTGCCATGACCATAGGAATACTTTATTAATATAGTTTTTATAAAAACAAAAAAAAAAAAAAAAACATTTTAAATATTTATAACTTGTCACTTGTGGTACCGATTCATAGAAGGAATGAAGACAAAATGAAATTCAAAAAGTGAGTTTTTATATAGCGCAATAATAATGAATAGCCACTAAACGTGCTCAAAGCGCTTTACAAGGGGCCCCTGGCCAACAGACACATTTAACATTTTGGACGGGACATGACGCCTTTTAGGCAATATTACAATGTTTGGACAGAGACAATGCTGTTAACGGCCAGGTACTCATTTTACACCTGAGTACGGTGAGAGAATGTGAGTAAAGTGCCTTCTACGAGACTCAACTATGCACCGAGCGAGACTCGAACCCAGGACCTTCCGATCCGAAAGCGAGGGTCACACCACAAGACTGCACAGCCGCACAAGATGACATCATTCATCTCTTTGTTGTTAGACCGCCAGTTGGATGACTGATAATAAAATCATTCTTCGGACATAATATGCCGACTGACGACGTGGAGTTCACAGAAACATGTGTTTCGGCCATAAATAAGTAAATGACTCCATATATATATATATATATATATATATATATATATATATATATATATATATATATATATATATATATATATATATATATATATATATATATATATATATATATATATATATATATATATATATATATATATATGACTATAAATTTTTAAAGTTACACATCGTTTTCTGCATTTTATCTTTGTGTTTCATCTGGCTGGCAGATGTTGTAAATATTTTACTTAAAAGGATACCAGTCATAGCTGTGTACCAGTGCCAAGCTCTTTTCTTTTTTTTCTTTTTGAAATATTTGAGAAAAAAGGAAGGAATCATAACAATGTGGCATCTTCCCGAAAACACGAAAGTTTGCCTCCCTTGAATTATTTAAGATATTCTTTATAAAACACCCAAACTGAAAATCTCGAAAACACTGAACGCTCGATTGAATAAAAATGGTCCATAAATTTTGCAAGATTCCCATGCTGAACTGTATATCGGTTTTCAGATTAATGGAGGTTTTTTTTCTCATATTTTCTTTTCTTAATTTTGTTAAAAGCAGTTAATTTAATCCACTGGTAGTATGGCGATGTGGTCTTGTGGTATGACACTCACTTTCGGATCTGAAGGTCCTGGGTTCGAGCCTCGTTCGGTGCAAAATTTAGTCCTTGGATAAGGCTCTTTACTAACTTTCTCTCACCTCATTCAGGTGTAAAATGAGTACCTGGTCGTAATCAGTCATCTCTGAAGGAAAAAAAATGTGATATCGCCTAACAGGCGTCATGTCCCGTCCTTAATGTTAAGTGTTGCTGTTGGACAGGGAACCCTTGTAAAGCGCTTTGAGCAATTTTAGTGGATATTGCGCTATATAAAACCTTTTAAAGTGATCTTTTAAGGGGCATATATACCCAAAATGGAAAAACACAGAAATGATTGATTTTCATCACATAACTGTATTATATGAATGTATACACATATATAAAAGTCATAAAAAATGAAAAAAAAAAAATTTCATCAGAATTACATAATCGACGGCGGCCATATTGAAAATTTAGGGCATTTCAAAGGCGCTATATAGAGAAAAAAGTACAAAAGATAAAGAGCTCAAATTTTTTTTTTTGTTTGTTGCTTTAGGTCTCTTCCAACACAATTGAGGTTATATGAGAGACCGCTGAAACAAAAAAACAAGCACTCTAACAAAAATAGTACAAATGTAAATCAAAATCATAACCTAAAGATATCATAAGCTAAATTATAAATAACCAAGAACAAACAGGCAGAAGATTTACAGAAAAAAAATATCCCCTGTCAAAAATACAATCACAAACCAAAGAAGCAGGATAGGCTAGTAAAGAGAAGAAGAAACGACATCACTATCGGATCGTACACCCATGCGAACATCATAGGTATATGATTCAAGGGTGATGCTCCCATCCAACCACCCAAGGAAGTGAGAAACAAGACAATTGTAGGTGTTATTATGAAGAGATATCGGATCTATTAGCAGTATTTGCAAATTTAATGAATTTTGAAAATGCCGAAAAAAAAACACGACAAATACTCAGTATTGACGAATAAGTAACTCATATTTTTTTTTAGATAATGGAAAACTGCATTTTTCTCTTCATAATAACACAGATAACCCAATAAGGAACAACTATGCAAAATATGGTGATTCTAGAGCTGGTAGTTTGAATTTTATATCCCGCGCACGGTGGCCCTGTATCCGAAAAATGAGTAAATGAGAAAATCGCGTTTGAAAAATTGACATCCGAAAACCGAACTTATTATTTTTTAGATAATAAAAACTGCATTTTTCTCTTCATAATAACACAGATAACCCAATAAGGAACAACTATGCAAAATATGGTGATTCTAGAGCTGGTAGTTTGAATTTTATATCCCGCGCACGGTGGCCCTGTATCCGAAAATGAGTAAATGAGAAAATCGCATTTGAAAACCGACATCCAAAACCGAACTTATCCTTTTTTTAATCATAAAAACTGCATTTATCTCTTCATAATAACACAGATAACTCAATAAGGAACAATTATGCAAGATATGGTGACTCTAGAGCTGGTACTTTAAATTTTATATCTCGCGTACTGTGACCATATACCGGAAAAATGAGTAAATGAGAAAATCGCATTTGAAAATTCGACATCCTAAAACCGAACATATTTTTTAAATCATAAAAACTGCATCTTTCTCTTTATAATAACACAGATAACTCAATAAGGAACAACTATGCAAAATATGGTGACTCTAGAGCTGCTGGTAGTTTAAATTTGATATCTCGCGCACTGTTACCATGTATCGGAAAAATGAGTGAATGAGAAAATCGCATTTGAAAAATCAACATCCAAAAACTGAAAAATTCAGTGTCTCAAACTAAAAAATACCAACTTTCCTCACCTAAAACTTTACTTATGCATATCTAGATGATCCCAAATTATACCCAAAAAAATCATCTGCAACCAAAATGATGAGCGACATGATCAAATAAAATTTTTAAAAATTTTCAAAATGGGTCAAACATACCTGACAGGCGATATGCCACAAAATTTCACAGTAAAATGATAAAAAAGATACAAATACCTCGTTGAACAAGTTAAAAACCTCCTGGCACATAAGAGGGTCCCCCCTCAATGGCTTCCAACCTGTCCTGCTCCTTCTGCTGGGCAACACGCCTTACTTCACGACGTCTTTTGGCAACAGCCGTGACAGCCGATTCTGCTCCGGACATCCGTCTTGCATCTCTCTTGAGGCCGAGGCACACACGATCCGACGAAGGTAATATATCCAGAACAGAGAAAAAGGAATGTGTAGCAGACGAACCCATGTTGAATTCCCCCACTGCCAGCATGCAGGAGATGAAAACACGCTTGAAGCCACAGAAGAGATGCTTTGGACACTTTGCCCAAATCACGGCGTGCAATGACTCATTTGCATTCTGAGTCGAGCCTAGCAAACAGCGTCCCAGAAGAGAGGGGTCGGTCAACCTTTCATATGTTGACTTCACATGTTTTGCCACCGTCTCGTTCAGATAGGTTGACTGGTCAGAGGTAGCGGTGGCTTATCTCCAGCGCTGATGGCCTTACGGTATGAACACCAGGTATCAGCACAGAGGTGATGCTGCGGGCTATCAGGTGTGGAGATGGAGTGGTAATACAATGCCCAGATGGCATCAGACATCTCCTTCACACTTCCATTATGTCCCCTGACTGCTCGAGTGTAGTACCGCTGAAGGAGTCCAATCTTGGTCTGGAATAGAACAGGAACAATTTTTAAAATGTAAAAATTGAAATGCAAGAAAAAGTTTACAGCTCATGAAATACATACAATCATAATGATACAAACCCTGAAAACTACTGAGACTGAGGAGGATAATAAAAAAGTTAAAACCATAATTACAAACATGTATCGAGTTTCAGACTTGAAAAAATTCATACCTTGAGTATAATTATCGGAAAAGTCTACTTGCCCTGTAAACAACAATATCCAGTATCAAAAATAAAGCAGATGATGTTTTGACAATTGAAATAATTCATCCTTATTGCTACACAAAATGCTAGAATAAGTATCCACACTTGAATCAAAAATAACTTAGACAAAAATATAATCTGAGAAAAAAAGACCATAGACAGGAAAAAAATAAAAATAAAACCAAACCTGTGTCAGGCTTCCCTTGACACGCCGCCAAGAGTCACTGGCACCGACAGTCCTTTACACTTGGTGATAACGTTCCGCAGAGCAGAGTTGAGGCGCTTCGCCACATGGTTCACACACTCCTCTTTCTCAACAGGAGTGTCAGGACCATATGGACATTCCTTCGTCAGGGCGCAGAAAGTTTTGGAGTCACCATCCCCAACAAACCATGTATAGCGCATATGATGGTCCTGTGAGCGCCTCCACATAACTAAAGCACCCTCCACCTCCATACCACCAGATGAACCTTCATAGTTTATGGTGCATGTGCCAGATATCCGATGGTCCTCTATGGCCTTAGTGTCTTGCGCATGGAGTGAGCAAAACTAAGGAATAGAAAGAAAGAGAAAAAAAAACACAAGTAAACAAAGGGTTGTAATCCTGTACAAGATAAGTAATACTAGAGATATATGCTAACTAAAACAGAAAAATTCAAATGGATTTGACAAAATAAATGTATTTTGGTGGAATCTATTTTTGTTTTCTAAATTGTACAACTATTTCAACATGTAAAAGTAGAACAAAAGGCAGAGCATCAAAACTATGATATTTTTTCCTGTTCAATCTAAATGTTCTGATTACTTCAAAATTAAATTATTTAGATACCTGCAATAAAAGTACAAAAGAAAGGAAATTATCAACCATTAAAAAATATTCTCACCTTGCAATGAAGCGACATGACATGAAAGTCAATGACCAGACCAGTCATGACATCAATGATCGCTGCACAGCCAAGCTTTGAAGTGTGGCCCCTCTTTGCCCAAGTACCATCATAGCTGACAGCGATTTCCAGTATTCCCTCTTGCGAGAAAGCATCCGGGTGCTGAGTCTTGAAGTACTCTGAGACTTTCTCCCGTGACTGCCTCAAAACGCTGGGTGAATATTCCGTGGCCTTGTCATAAATCGAAGAGACATGGCTGTTGAAGGCATTCAGAGTTATTCCAGTCATTCCCATTCCCTCCGAAAATTTCTGGAGAGAAGCGTGGCCAACACCAAAGATAAAGCTGAAGCCACTATCCTGCGGGACATCTCAAAGGATTTTGAATCTGGAAGACAATGAGATGGGTCAGCCTTGTTGATGATGGCATTGCAATGGCTGCACCACAACTCCAAGTACCCGACAAAAGCCATAGACTGGGGACCATTCCGAATGGAAAGACTGGCAGTTCCACAATCTCGACAGCAGATTCCGTCCAACAAAGAGCTGATTGCAGACAAGTCGACGATTACAGTTGATGATTTGTAATCACCGTTGACAATCTGAGACGAAGACGAGAAGAAGCCTAATTTCCGCTTCGAAGCAGATGGACGAGGAGTCAGAATATCCGAAGCAGAAGACGAGGAGGGCAATGGTGTCGTGGAAATGAATGCAGAAGAAGAGGGTGCTGGAGATGACGAAGGGGGAACTGTTGGTGAACGAGGTGCTGGAGATACTGATGCTGCTACAGCTAAGGACAATGTATCCCTTGAAACCGCCAACATTTTCAAGTGATTCCGCTGCGAAGTCACTCTTCGCTTGCGTCGCTGGATCGCTCTAGCTTTCATGATGAATACTGATAAGAGAAAGAAAATCACAAAAAAAATTATGAATGAGCTAAAGCATTGTTTTGAAAGTAACATCATTATGAATCATTCATGGTATGCTACTGACAATGTACACTGAACTGTAGTAAAAATTGAAATTGAAATTAATTTGTAATGAGTAATGAAGAAATCAACAACCTGCCAATTTGAGAGACTTCTATAGAGGAATACATGAATAATTCACATTTTATACAAGGCACAAGTCCAAATTGTGGACTATTCCTAATACTAAAAAACGATAAACAAATCAGAACTTATTCAGGCTTCTCTCACAAAAACACTAACTATCTACTACTACTAACACACTATCTATCTAGAGAGTAGAAGTAGATAGACTAGTACTAGCTGGTCATAATTTTGTGAGTCTTTAGCTGAGATCTACAAGAACGATCTATAAGAACTGCAGCAAAATAGTGAAATAATACTATTGAAATAAATCTGTACTTTCCTGAATGACAAAACTAATTTTTGTAGGTAAAATCACTGTCAACTGAGAGGACAACAAAGAACGAAATCTATCGAAATCTACTCTACTAACGTATTCAACTTCAATAAGAATGGTATTCAGATGCGGGCTCGTCTCTAGATAAATATTGCAAAATTAGAACATATACTCACCCAAAAGACAATATCCAGATGTGAGATGAAGTAATAACTTCACAAAACAAGAGAAACGATGATAATAAACAAAAACTTTCTTCAGAAAGAGTCTCGATTGAAAAGATGCGTATGGTGAAGATGGCTTTGTTTACAGCAAATGAAAGAATGACCCATTTTCGATCATGACACGAGGGGAATCCCCTGTCTCTTCGGCCAATGGGAGAGCGGTATTTAATTTTCAACCAATCAGCGAACAGTAATTGGGAAATCTTATGTTTGAGGCCAACTTATTATGGTCCACAGATCGGTAATTGTTATTTTTAGCCGCTACCGGTTGTGGACTAATAATAACAAGCGAGAAACGATCTTTCTATTGATACCAAACACGATATGCTTGTATAAATAGAAAGTTTGAACCTGCGACCTTATTGGTACGACAACTCCGCCTGGCAGGTGAGAGCGTGGCTCTACCGTGTGAGCTATCCACGAACACAAAAATATTCGTTTCAAACCCAAAGTCATTTCTAGATCCCTCTCTCACCCACTTCTTGAGATCGCCGATTCGTTCGCCACCATCGCGAAGAAATTTTGACCAGCAGTTAAGCTTAATAGCCAATATTCTCATCACAAACATATAACATAGAAACGATTGAGACATTGAGTATGCTCCGGTGTATGGGGTGAATTTTTAATTCAGAAAAGTGAGTGGAGCAGGCACTTATGTTGGTAACAACAAGATATGAAGTGAGTAGAAAAGTGCCAGAAGACAATAGAGAATAAAAAAATTTTTTATTCTCTATTGTCTTCTGGCACTTTTCTACTCACTTCATATCTTGTTGTTACCAACATAAGTGCCTGCTCCACTCACTTTTCTGAATTAAAAATTCACCCCATACACCGGAGCATACTCAATGTCTCAATCGTTTCTATGTTATATGTTTGTGATGAGAATATTGGCTATTAAGCTTAACTGCTGGTCAAAATTTCTTCGCGATGGTGGCGAACGAATCGGCGATCTCAAGAAGTGGGTGAGAGAGGGATCTAGAAATGACTTTGGGTTTGAAACGAATATTTTTGTGTTCGTGGATAGCTCACACGGTAGAGCCACGCTCTCACCTGCCAGGCGGAGTTGTCGTACCAATAAGGTCGCAGGTTCAAACCCCACCACCGCCGCGAAAAATTTTTTTATTCTCTATTGTCTTCTGGCACTTTTCTACTCACTTCATATCTTGTTGTTACCAACATAAGTGCCTGCTCCACTCACTTTTCTGAATTAAAAATTCACCCATACACCGGAGCATACTCAATGTCTCAATCGTTTCTATGTTATATGTTTGTGATGAGAATATTGGCTATTAAGCTTAACTGCTGGTCAAAATTTCTTCGCGATGGTGGCGAACGAATCGGCGATCTCAAGAAGTGGGTGAGAGAGGGATCTAGAAATGACTTTGGGTTTGAAACGAATATTTTTGTGTTCGTGGATAGCTCACACGGTAGAGCCACGCTCTCACCTGCCAGGCGGAGTTGTCGTACCAATAAGGTCGCAGGTTCAAACCCCACCACCGCCGCGAAAAAAATTTTTATTCTCTATTGTCTTCTGGCACTTTTCTACTCACTTCATATCTTGTTATAAATAGAAAGTAGCGTAACTAAGGTGTGAAAATTACCGTTTTTAGGCAAACGATTTTTTTTTTCTTGAAACACGAATGTACCAGGCCTACTGTAACTGCATTTTAATCACTTTTATAATGATTTTTGACAATTTAGATGTCAAAAAATCGATTTTTCGATATTTTTTCTATACAATGACGAAAAAAAAATGTAAACGATTTTTTCACCCTAAATCCCAAAAATTTGACTGATCATCAGCAAATATTTTCACATATGTTTTGACATTCCAAACAATCTCCTTCTCTTTTGAATCGCCTTGCATTCAATACTTTGTAATCCTGTGGATATTTGATAAAAAAAAAATACATGAATAAACAAATAATAATAATAAATATTCTCAAACTATCAATCATTTAGTTAAATTAACACTCTCCTTACCAATTACAGGAAAATCGTCACATTCGTTACGATACAACCGACATTTTTATTATTCAAATTTCTCTTGTACATCATCAAATTTAAAGAAAATGAACACAGTGAGCATGTTTTGTTAAAGACATTATTTATCGCAAGAACTTACTGCTATTGTGTTTAAGTGATAAAAAATCTATTTTTGTGTCAGTTGGGTGTGAAGTTTTGGGGAAAATCCTGAAAACGGCTGGTAAGGAGAGAGTTAAATGATATTCGTGGATGAGGCACAAACTTCCTTTGGCATTGCACTTTTGAATCAATGACCTATTTCAGTGCGTTTTTATATCGTCCATACAATTAGTACATATGTGGCACATTGTCTTTTTTTGGAATTATTCCTTCCATACGATAATAAATTAATTAATTGATTAATTTTTGAATTGAGTATGATCTTGTTAATTTTCATTTATTTATCTATTTATATATTCATTTATGTGTTTGTTTGTTTATTTAGTCATTTATCTATTTATTTATTTATCTTTTAAACTTTACATCGTCATGTGGATATAATTGTTTCCATTAATTTCATGATTTTGTAGACTGGTTTGTAAATGTTGACAAGTAAAATGCATGACATCTGAAAGAATGTAAAATCATAATTTATCAGAGACTTATGTATGATTATTATCATTGTTGCTTCCATTATTATTTTTGTCCTTAATATTTCATTGTACTATGAACTTTGTACATTTATGATTCATTCGATCATGACCAATTTTCAATTACCAGTTTTCTATGATAGTATTTTTCGATTTTACATCGCCGTATTGATAAATTTTTCCTGACATTCAAAGTTGTGTAAAACTGTCTGTGAATGATACAATGCAAGCTATATGAGATTCTGTAATTATTAACTCTTGTATAAGGCATTTAAAGGACAATTCCTATATTAAGCCTTTAGTAACATAAGATGAGATAAGATAAGATACAATTAGCACATATGTGACACATTATCTCTTGTGGAATTATTCCTTCCATACAATTAAAACATATGTGACACATTATCACTTGTGGAATTATTCCTTCCATACAATAATAATAATAATAATAATATAATGAACTTATATAGCGCCTAGTTCCAATTTGGAATTGCTCACTGGCGCTTTACATCAACACATCATGTATGATATACAAATATAGAACTGGCATGTTAAAACCACACAAATTCGATGATAACATAATATATTATAATAAAATACATACTAAGAGTCCAAATTATATGCCCTACAGAAAAGCTCAGTTTTTAACCGTTTTCTAAAGATAAGTGGATTTTCACTATTTTTAGTTTCAATATTGATGGAGTTCCACAGTCGGGGGGCATGGTGGTCAAAGGATTTCTCATGAAAAACTAACGATTTTGGGGGTTCCCTTAGGATATTTAAATTGGCAGATCTTAAATTTCGACTGGGTTCATAAAGGTGGATAAGTTCCTGAAGGTAAACAGGAGCGGAATTGTTTAAGCAATTGAAAACATGGGTGAGTATTTTAAATTCAATCCTAAACTTTACAGGTAGCCAGTGTAGGTCCTCCAAAATCGGTGTTATATGCTCACGCTTTTTAGATAACGTTACCAATCGAGCTGCTTTGTTCTGTATCTTTTGGAGTCGATTAATGACATTATTATCACAACCATAGAGCAAGCTATTGCAATAATCAAGGCGGGTAAGAATCAAAGAGACCACAAGAAGTTTAGTAGTATCAATATCAAGAAGCCTTCTAATAGCACCAATAGATCTAAGGTAAAGATTGCAGGATCTAGTTACATTAGTGACATGGGCAGACATGTTTAATTTGGTATCGAATAAAACTCCTAAGTTTCTCACAGGTTCTTTAGTGATGGGAATTACACAATCAGAAAGATTCAGGTTAAGCGTGGAAAGGTCCACGAAGCCCCGTCTTGTAATTTGCAACACCTCTGTTTTATTTTCATTTAACCTGAGTTTGTTGCAACACATCCAGTCACTTATCTCAGAGATACAATTTTCTATATCCGTTATAACATTGAGATGATTGTCGATATTAATGGGAAACAGTAATTGGGTGTCGTCTGCGTAAAAATGGTACTTAATAAAATATTTTGAGATGATGTCACCTAATGGTCTGATATAGAGGGTGAATAAAGAGGGTCCCAGAACTGAACCCTGTGGTACACCAAAAGATAGGGGACAAGGAGAAGAGAAGTCATGTCGATTTACAGACACTGATTGAATTCTGTCAGAGAGGTAAGAAGAAAACCAGTCAAGGACAGTACCCCCAAATCCGTATAGTGTCTTAAGTCTGTCAATTAAAAGAGTATGGTCTATTGTGTCAAAAGCAGCACTAAGGTCGAGTAGTATGATAATAACATCATCATTTTTCCGACATAAATGATTTATGATATCATTATGGATTTTAATAAGAGCAGTTTCAGTGCTGTGAAAGGGGCGATAAGCAGACTGAAATTTAGAGAACAAATTGTGTTCATTCAAAAACGTGTTAAGCCTAAAAGCAACAATTTTCTCAATTAGTTTAGACATGAGGGTGAGATTCGAGACTGGTCGATAATTATTTGGGTCTTCTTTGTCAAGGCTAGATTTCTTTAATATGGGAGTGACAATAGCATGTTTAAGATTATTAGATACCTCACCAATAAACAAACTAGCATTTACAAAATGAGTAAGAACGGGAACCAAAATATCAGCACAAGAAATAACAAGCCATGAAGGAATGGGATCTATTGGGCTGGTTGTTTTGGAGCATTGTCTCAGCGCAGACAGTACTTCTGTTTCAGTGGCGGGTTCAAATTCGTCGAATGCTGCTCCGGCTGGAAGTGCATTAGTTTCATTTATTTGTGCTTTCATTATCTCTTCTTTGTCCAAATTATTCCGAATACCTGATATTTTATCTCTAAAGTGTAGAGAGAAACTATTTGCGGTAGCAATAGGGTCCTCGAAATTATTTGAAGGATGATCCTTCATCAGTTTGTTCAGGGTGGCGAACAGTTCACGTGAGTTTCGTTTGGCACTTGTTATTTTATTTTTAATGTATGTTTTTTTACATGATAGAATTAATTTGTTCCGTTTGTGTTTTAGTCTTAAATAAATTTGATTATGAATTTCTAATTTGGATCGACGCCAAATCCGTTCGGCAGATCTGAGTTGATGTTTCAGTGTTTGTAACTCGTTGCAATACCACTCGGTGTTTGGTCGAAGAATAATTTCTTTCGTGACCGATGGACACAGCTCATCGAACACAGTTTTCAGTGAATTATTATATGTGTTTACCATATCGTGAACATTATCACAACTCTTAACAGAGGCGAGTAAACCCAAAGACCTAATGGATTCTTGAAATGTTTCTTTATTTAGTGATTTTGTTTTCCGGTATGTGATCGTTTTCTTGACGGTTGTTTTGCATTCGATTTTTAGATTTAAAGCAATCAGGTTATGATCTGAAATTGTGCGATCCAAAACGTCAACGTTATCAATTATTTTGTTATCTTTCCTGGAAATTATTAAGTCTAAGATGTGCCCCGCCTTGTGAGTTCCGTCCTTTACATATTGTCTTAAATTGTGACTATCTAAAATATCCTTTAACTTCAAACATTTTGTATCCGTTAGATCGTCCATGTGAACATTAAAATCGCCCAATATAAGAATTTCACCACTGGTTGTGCTAGTTTCTAACGCGAGCGTGTCGATTTCATCATAGAATTGATTATGAGTGAGTTTATTCCTTGTAGA
This sequence comes from Berghia stephanieae, assembly GCF_034508935.2. Taxonomy (NCBI): domain Eukaryota; kingdom Metazoa; phylum Mollusca; class Gastropoda; order Nudibranchia; family Aeolidiidae; genus Berghia; species Berghia stephanieae. Next base: position 31,112,966 of record NC_088370.1, on the reverse strand, counting down.
TGGAGGAGGTCTATAAATTACAACAACATGGTACTTCTCATTCCTTTCTGATGTTAATGTCATATCTAGAGATTCGAAAGTTTTGTAATTCGATTGCGTCTTGTTTTTCTGTAGCTTAACGGATTCTTTATGAATAACAAAAATCCCTCCTCCTCGACCGGTTTTTCGATGCTGTGCTATGAAACTATATCCTCGTGGAATCAGTTTACTGTCATTGTTTTTAAGCCAACTTTCCGTGATAATAAAAATATCCAAATCCTTCTCAATGATAATATTTTCAATTAAGGCTTCCTTTTTAGTAACGGACCTTGCGTTAATCAAGCCAACTTTAAGACATTTATGATTGTGATAATTGTTGTTAGACGATGAGTTGTTTATTTGTATAGGTAGCAAGGAATGTCGTCGTTCAATGGCCTTGTGTTGGAATGACGGTGTGAAGAAACGATTAAATACATTCATGACAACTTTTATCCTTTTCCTTTTCTTTCTTCCACCACTTTTCCCCGTCTTGTCTTCCTTCCATTTCTATTTTTGTCTATCCTCTCCTTAAACTGTTCACTCGTCATGTTTTGATTCTTTAACACATGTGATGATAATAGTTCATGATAATATAATCGAAAAAAAAACAAGTGGGGGCAGCTGGTAAGTTGTATTATATTTGTTAAGGGACAGCAAGAAAGTATGGTGGTATTGAATCGCCGCTGGCATTCCAAGTGCTGGTGACAACATTTAAAGATAAAAACAATAACAATAGGGTGTTGAATGGGGTATGGCGGCTCGTAGAAATCAGGGATAAAAATCGGCCTCTTGAAGAGTAAAATCCATTTATTTAATTTAAAATCAACTAAATACATAAAACGTTATCATCACAGGGTGCACTGAAGACTAAAAATCACAACTTTATAAAAATTATAGTCCAATAGTTTGAATTCACGAATAAAAATCTGCAAATAATAGAGAATAACACAGAGGTGGTAATGGATGCAGCCGTTCACCAGCGCTACGCACTACTACATTTACAATTAAAACATATGTGACACATTATCTCTTGTGGAATTATTCCTTCCATACAATTAAAACATATGTGACACATTATCTCTTGTAGAATTATTCCTTCCATACAATTAACACATATGTGACACATTATCTCTTGTGGAATTATTTCTTCCATACAATTACCACATGTGTGACGCATTGTTTTTGTGGAATGATAGGGTTTTGTTTGTTTTTAATGGTTTTACGGTGCGTGCAACACATTTAGCTCATATCAGCGTAGGTAAAAAGGAAAAAAAATGGATAGTAAAAACATTCTGGATGTACAATTACAATTAATAGGCCTTGAGGAAAAAGTAAGACAAAGGGGAATGGTCCGAATAGATAACAAACGTCAACGTAGATTCCAAGACCACACTATCAGTTTATGTACTCAGTTTGAGATCACCTAAAAGTCTCACCCAGACACCGGCACAAGATCCCACTAAGAAGAATACACTCAAATGATTACAAATCATATGTTTAATGATTAAAAATAACAATACATAACTGAGAGATGATTTACAGGGGAAAAAATATCATCTCTAAATCTATAACTATAGATTTAACTGTTTCCCTCCCATCCAATAACTCCGGCCAGGGTTAGTGTAATGTAGTATAATTTAAGGTGGAGGTTAAATTTTTCATTTAATAAAATTTTATGTAATAATTCTCCACACCACTCGAAAGTTTCACAAAGGTTGTCAGCTCCTGCACTGACCGAATCGCCCTATTAATTAAAATTAAATTATAGAGGTCTGCAAATCCTATGATTTCCCCGTTTCATATTACTTGGAAATATTAAACAGCAGTGATTAGTATAGCTGTTCAAGGATAATGTTCACAATTCAATAAGTAATGAATAAAACAAGTTCCAGTCCCACTTATAATTGACAATAAAAGTACATCGGATTTATTCTGTTTTAAATAGTATTGCACGTATTTACATGTTTTTAAAAGTTTATTTTACATCTTGGGGCACAAACAACAAAAAACACAATAGAGACTTTCAGCAGATCATTTTGGACTTAGTATTAGACTTAAGACCTATCTATCACATGATCGCTGTCCTATTAAAAACACCACGTGACGTGTGCAAAATTTAGGTCACGCATTCAAAACAATAGTCTGGCCGCATGTGGTAAAACACGTGCTCCTGCCTTTGACCGCTCACCTTCAATAGCAAATTATAGAATAAAATATCCATTAAAATGTGGCTGTCGGGTGGCAAAATAAACACATACTCATAAATACTCGATCGTGCATCAAATAATGTCTAGATGTTGATATTTTATTAAACAAATGGTGAAATTTATCAAAAATAAATGTCAATCTATTTTTAGACCAGGGTAAAGTTAATTATTCAAAAATTAATGCGCTTGTGTGAACAAAACAATAACTATCTGTAACCTGATTTTCAGAATAATATAGACATATATGTTGAATTTAACTACATTAAATTTTATTTACACATGTTTGTTTTAACTGAAAGTGTATTATTTATAATTTAAACAACAAAGACGGAAGATCTATTTTGGGCGCAACGTTGTCCGGCTTCTACCGTTCCTAATCAGCAGCAATGAACAACCGGAGATCAAATAATTCAAAGGTACGGTTTCATTTTCAGTGTTTGAGTTTGTAATCTGCATCGATTGCTTTAAGAGAAGGTAGATATTTAGTTCAATGTTAACACGTAGTAGCTTCCGGTCTTTAACTTTGGATGTTTCACTCGCATATGTCATATAATTCCTATACCTGAAAAATGTAAGCATTCACGATAATAATTAGATATACCAAATTAGTGTATGGAAGATCTTATTGTTATTGTCCCGTACGAAAGCGAAACTAGGATCCGTCCCCGGTTCCCAAAATAGACGGCCTATGTAAAAGTCAAAGAATAAAGTATCATTGTGAAATCGAACTAGACTACATCTTGTTCAAATTTGTTAATCATGTAAAATAAAGAACATGACAGCATAATTCTAGAATGCTTTGTAGATGTTTTTCATCTAGTCTACGATTCCCTTCGCATTGTCAGTCACTATCTTAGACAGCTCCACTCACCGAGATTCTCACTTACAAAGTTGACGTCTCCTTCGCTAATGTCTGCTTCATGTTCAAGCAGTGACTGATTCTGACACTGTTTGAGGACACACACTTTTCATAATAATAGTTGGATAATATTTTTAAATTGTCGTGTTGTGGGTAACAGCTACAATCTAAAACGTGTGGTGTATCAATTCAATCATAATTTAACCCCCCCCCCCCCACCCACCCAAAAAAAAGAAAAGAAAAAAGCAGAACCCCCATTAGTAGGTTGGAATGTCAGCAGAAGCAAAAATAAAAAATTTAAAAAAATCAATAAGTAAAATAAAAGAAATCCCATCTGTCGTAGTGCGTGGCTTTCACCACTTTCAACTGGCAAAAGTCTAGCCTAGTCGTATTATTCATATTCACTCTCGCCTTGTCCTTGCAATATGTTCCGAGTTCGGAACAACCTTTAGGTCTTTTGATACCTACCGACGTGCACTTATTTGCAGGTCTGTAAATCCAATTCACTATTGGCTCATTGTTGTAATGGCTTTTTTTTAATGACACAAAATTTTGCCCATAACAAAAATATTAAACTAGGCCTAGCATAGCATTCGTATGTCAGACCTGCATACATGTACACGTCGATACCTGCTCATTGCTGGAAAAGTAACAAATAAGGGATCCCTGCGACTGACCTTCAATATCTTAAGTTATTTGCAGGAGTTAAGGTGGTAGCCGCTTTGCCACAAAATACTTTATTGTTGTTTTTGTTTTGTTTTGTTTTTTTTTTTTTGCTTAGAGTGTGGGGAAGGAATGGCAGAGTGGGGTGAAGGATGAAAGAATGAGAGGGGCAGGTGGAAAGGGGGGTGGGGGATTAAAAAAACAACAACCATATTCTCCTACTCAACCGCTTGTCGCATCTTTGATATTTGAAAGGTGACAAACTATGACACACTTAGCATCTTCTAAGCTGTTTTGCCTTATTTGACAAGTGTGAGAAAGATAAAAGGCTTTCTATTGTAAGATGCAGGGAGGAGGGTCAAATTTAATTTCTATCTTGGGCTCCTCACTGTGCTATATTTTTTTTAATAGTGTGTAAATTTAATGAGTGGTTTTAAAAATTAAGACTAAATAGGTGTGTGTATTTGGGGGAGGGGGGGGGGGTATGGTTCGGCAACGAGTCTCCCCTGGTTCTAGAAAAATGAATATACCAAAAATGTATGAATGTTTGTGTGTTTTGAAGAGGGGGGGGGGGGGGGCAAGAGGGGTTGTTGGTTTTTGTTAAAGTTTTATACACATCCCTATCAGTTCAATCAATTTTTGGGGGTAATGATAGAGGGCCTGATACTGCAGCTTATTACGAATTTACATTGGGTTGATATTAAAAATAAACCTCTCTGATTACTTTAGATTACCTACTTTTGATTTATTTTTAGCCCATTTCTTTCATCACCACCAGTAATCAAGAGTCTTAATAACAAGAAGCTTGTAGGATTTTGTCATACATATGAAATACTATATATGTGAAATGTGTCTTATTTAGATTTTGCCTACGGAATGATAAGAAAGCTCTCTCAATTGATATTTTATTTGACTTTAAAGTGAAATCAAGAGGCATTAATTTTTCAGTTTATTCGAATTGGCTACTGTGACCAAAAAGTTAATAAAAGAAAACATGTCTTCAATTAAATCTCTGATAAAATGAGATCTGACACAACGGTTTTACAACCTTATGGTATCTGAGGTCTAGGTTTATTGTGTTTTCTAATTTTTTTATTGAATATAAGCAAAAAATTTAAGACATAGGTCATGTTTATATTATCAAAACACTAAGTGGTATTTCACCTAACATTGAAATGTGTGGTCCTTTAGAGTCATAAGGCTCATGGAACTAGAGTTATTCCTGTTTCTGTAACACGAAGCAACAAACTTTAACAAGTGCTTTCTACTCTCTGAATAAGTTTCACATTTACATATATTAGACCCATCTATCTATTCAAACATTGCTATATTAATTTCAAATTTTCATTCAATACCAGAAGTTAAATAAATCCATTGAAAATAATAATGAAATGTGGTAATTATAGCTCTTGTTCATTGTCAGCTCTATATGAATATCATTCAATGACTGAATGTGAGATGATATTGCTCTCTATGTTTCTAACCAAGAGAAAACGCTGTGGACTGCCATAATTATTCCAACTGAGCCAAAAACTTTTTTTTCAGATTTAAATAACATAACAATCATGAGCATCTGCATTTCTTGAGATATTGGTGTGCAGTCCTGGAATTATTGCCCTGCCCACATTCTGGCAATTAACCAAACAATATTCACGAAAATGTATTATTATCATTATTATTATTATTATTATTATTATTATTATTATTATTATTATTATTATTATCATTATTATTATTATTATTATTATTATTATTATATTATTATTTTCATCATCATCATCATGATCATCATCATCAGCATCATTATTATCATCTCATATCATCATGATCATGATGATGATCATCATCAGGTATCAATTATTATTATTATTATTATTATTATATTATTATTATTATTATTATTATTATTATTATTATTATTATTATTTATTATTATTATTATTATTATTTTTCTTATCATCATATGATCATCATCATCAGCATCATTATTATCATCATCATCATCATGATCATGATGATGATCATCATCAGGTATCATTATATATTATTATATTATTATTATTATTATTATTATTATTTATTATTTATTATTTTTATATTATTATTATTATTATTATTATTATTGTATTTGTTCTTATTATCATTGAGCCTTACCCTCAATTAAGCAGAGAGAACAGAACCTTATTTTGCTTTCAAGCGTTTTAAAATTTTAAAATCTTGCGGTTACTTTTAAAGATTCTATTTAACTTTTTTTCTAATGCTGGTACAAGTTAAAAGTCTTATTATGAAGATCCTCAGATGATCTAAATTTAGACAGCTATCACTCCATGTCATTGGTATTGGCTCCTGTCTCTTTATACAATAGATTCATATTTCCAGTGTGCTTATCATATACTTTTACATAGGGAAGTCAAGAAAATATGCCAAAAACTTGCTTTTTTGGTTTTGCATATGAAGAAATTTTGCAATAATATATTTTGTTACAGTATATACCCTTTAACTTGCCAACATTTTCTATATTAAATATATTTTATTCTTTTCTTTCTTGTTCACATTTATCAATAGGCAGGTTAAGAGTGCTGATAAAACTCTAATTGTAGCTGATTTGTAATATATTAGTATAATTTGATAGATTGGTCTTTTGACCATGTAATGTTGTAGTTGCTATTGAAAATATAATATAATCTTCCATTTGTTGTACATATTTCACTAAATGTAATATGTTTTGTTTTTTGTTTTTGTTTTTAATATATGAAAAATTACTTTATATAGTATAAACAACTTTTTGATTTTAAAAAAATCATTACAGAAACCAAATCTAACATGTGTCATGGAGTCTGCACAGGAAGCAGACTGAAGGAGGGAAATGAGAAGAAAAGCAACTGGCAGCTTTTACCATGAATTGAGACTGTTAGGCTCAACGTTTATGGACCGGATATTCAAGGTATATATCTCAAGAAAAATAGGTATAATTGTAGATACATATAATTACTTCAGATTATATCAGTTTGATAGTTTGCAACATGTTTCTGGCAATATAAATCAAGTTAACTGCAAATTATCTTGAGTTCAACTTGCATGGTAAGTTGGTATAAAATTTCAAATTAATTGATTCTGAATGCATAATTTTCCTTTATTTCATTTGAAAATTATCTGAGGCAGCTATAGAGCAGAGAAAATAGGTTCATTAAATTTTAAAACAAATTGTTAAAAGAAAGACAAACGTTTCTATTACTTTTTTAAAAGAAGATTTATTGACCAAAGCTTTTTCTTGAGGCATTTAATCACCACACAATTTACAAGGGGTCACTGGCCAACAGCAACACTTAACATGTAGGACGGGACGCGAGTTTTTTTTTTTTTTGCACCAGGTTGGGCCATTTTGTGACGTCATCTGAGAATAACCCTCTTCGCCAACCAGCCTGCACTATTTTTAGCATCGCCACAATGGGAAGTCCGTGACAGAGGTCGGACAAGGCCATAGGTCAGCGCGCGCGTTGTTCAACGTTCAAAGGGGTGTGCAGTTGGCTAGCCTACACTACACACTACACGATGTATGCCTACCGTATTTTTGATTGTTAAGAAGAAGAATAATGAGAAGAGGATAACATACTTTTAAAAAATGTTTGATATAATACTATAATACTGTAGTTGAAGTTTGAAATATAAGTTAGCAATAGAAATTAGACCACACTATTGTTGTCTTGAGTTGTGTCTACAGTGGTAGCTAGTGTGGATAGATTTAGAAAAAGTACGTTACACAAATCACGTGCATTGTATGTAGGGTCCATCTCTGTAGGTCTATTACTATATTTAGGTGATAAATTATTGCACAACTGTGATTGGTAAATTTAACTGCTGCAAAAATACAACATTTTTTTTTAAAACGTAGTGCTTTTATGCACCTCCGTTGACGGTGTATCTTTTATGCACCTCCGTCACGATGCGCATTCCACCCAATTTCATCAGCGATATTGTGTTTCTGTATTCGGACATGGCAAAAGTTATATTGTGACATATGTAGGATGTTTTTGTTAATAAATTTATACAAAAATAACAATAAACTAAAAAATCGAAATATAGAACCAGATAATAGAAGTTGCATTGAAGGTAAAATAATGTCTTAGAAAGACCTTATTAAATGTGATGGACAGTTAGGTGGCTCCGTAGCGCAGTGGACAAGCTGTCAGACTTTTTAACCTTGAAAGTACTGGGTTCGATTCCCAGTAAACATATATTTTTTTTAAAAAAGTTTACTTTATTGAGAAAGACATCTTTTTTCTTTTTTTTTTTTCAAAAACTTTTTATCGTGTTTAAAAAAAATAATTTTCTAAAATTCTTTATTTATTTAAGATCAGTATGTGTGTGCCATGTCTCTTTTTACCTTTGATTTTTTAAATTATTGTGAATATACTTTAATTTATTATCATTGTATAAACGTACACCGGTAATCACTCAGCAGCGTGCTAAACTACAATCTAAAATTATTTAAACCTCATGGTCGTATGCAGTAACATTTTCATTAATTAACCATCACCGCCAACGGAGGTGCATAAAAACGGTGCGTTGTAGTAGTAGTTAGTAGTAGTAGTAGTAGTAGTAGTAGTAGTAGTAGTAGTAGTAGTAGTAGTAGTAGTAGTAGTAGTATAGTAGTAGTAGTAGTAGTAGTAGTAGTAGTAGTTAGTAGTAGTAGTATAGTAGTAGTAGTATATAGTAGTAGTGTTAGTAGTAGTAGTAGTTAGTAGTATGTAGTATAGTAGTATTAGTAGTAGTAGTAGATAGTAGTGTAGTAGTAGTAGTAGTAGTATAGTAGTAGTAGTAGTAGTAGTAGTAGTAGAGTAGTAGTATTAGTAGTAGTATAGTAGTA
>NC_088370.1:31074352-31101852 GCF_034508935.2 Berghia stephanieae | reverse complement strand
ATTGAGTATGCTCCGGTGTATGGGGTGAATTTTTAATTCAGAAAAGTGAGTGGAGCAGGCACTTATGTTGGTAACAACAAGATATGAAGTGAGTAGAAAAGTGCCAGAAGACAATAGAGAATAAAATTTTTTTTTTGTTTGTGATGAGAATATTGGCTATTAAGCTGGGAGGAGGAGGACGAGGCGGAGAAAGTAAGGAGGCAAGTGATATTTCAATATTTTCACTTCATAACGGTAATACAGTCATTGCCGATTAATTTGATGATGAAAAAATGAATGATGCAACTTTGATTAATACCGTGATTAAATGAATGGTTAGAATTTTGGAGGGGGGTATCTGATGATGATGATGATGATGATGATGATGATGATGATGATGATGATGATGATGATGAGGTGAAGGGGATGGAGGTTGATGAAAAGGAGGAGATGAGAAGGAGAATTGTATTGATGGTGTTAAATATGGTAACTTACAATTTCTAGCAAGATGATGTTGATGTTGATTGAGAGGTGAGCTTTTTTAAAGAATTAAGATAAATAGACAGAGACGCCAATTTTAAATTTGGCTCACAGGAGTTTCAGACACCACTCGTATGAATTTCAATGCCGAAAGAGGAATTTACGCACACAAGAAAAAGGAATTGGAATGGTATTTGGCATTGTATTTGTGTTTTGTATAGTTCTAAATAGATAACTGATTAGAATTATACTATGATACATAAACACATTGCCAAATACAATCCCAAAGTTTCCTTATTTCAAATGAAGTAAAGCACCAAAATCAAATGGTAGAGATTGTAGTACTGGTGGTAGTGAGGATGATGTGGTATTGGTGGTTGTAGAAATAGTGGTAATGATGATGAAGATGTGGTTGTTGTTGTAGTAGTAGTGGTAGTAATGAGGATGTGGTGGTGGTGGTGGTTGTAGTAGCAGTGGTAGTGATGATGATGTGGTGGTGGTGATAGTGATGAAGATGAGGTGGTGGTTGTAGTAGTGGTGGTAGTGATGATGTGGTAGCTGTTGTAGTAGTATTAGTGGTAGAGATGATGATGTGGTGGTTGGAGTAGTAGTGGTAGTGATGATGTGGTGGTAGTGGTTGTAGAAGTAGTGTTAGTAATGATGTGGTGGTAGTGGTTGTAGTAGTAGTTGTAATGATGATGTGGTGGTGGTGCTTGTAGTGGTAGTGGTAATGATGATGTGGTGGTGATGGTTGTAGTAGTAGTGGTAATGATGTGGTGGTGGTGGTTGTGGTAGTAGTGGTAGTGATGATGTGGTGGTGGTGGTTGTAGTAGTAGTGGTAGTGATGATGATGTGCTAGTGGTGGTTGTAATAGTAGTGGTAGTTGCAGTGATGATGATGTAGTGGTGGTGGTTGTTGCAGTAGTAGTGGTAGTGATGATGTGGTGGTGGTGGTTGTAGTAGTAGTGGTAATGATGATATGGTGGTGGTGGTGGTTGTAGTAGTAGTGGTAGTGATGATGTGGTGTTGGTGGTAGTTGTAGTAGTAGTGGTAGTGATGATGATGTGGTAGCTGTTGTAGTAGTATTAGTGGTAGAGATGATGATGTGGTGGTTGGAGTAGTAGTGGTAGTGATGATGTGGTGGTAGTGGTTGTAGTAGTAGTGTTAGTAATGATGTGGTGGTAGTGGTTGTAGTAGTAGTTGTAATGATGATGTGGTGGTGGTGCTTGTAGTGGTAGTGGTAATGATGATGTGGTGGTGATGGTTGTAGTAGTAGTGGTAATGATGTGGTGGTGGTGGTTGTGGTAGTAGTGGTAGTGATGATGTGGTGGTGGTGGTTGTAGTAGTAGTGGTAGTGATGATGATGTGCTAGTGGTGGTTGTAATAGTAGTGGTAGTTGCAGTGATGATGATGTAGTGGTGGTGGTTGTTGCAGTAGTAGTGGTAGTGATGATGTGGTGGTGGTGGTTGTAGTAGTAGTGGTAGTGATGATGTGGTATTGGTGGTAGTTGTAGTAGTAGTGGTAGTGATGATGATGTGGTGGTGGTGATTGTAGTAGTAGTGGTAGTGATGATGATGTGGCGGTGGTGGGGTAGTAGTAGTGGTAGTGATAATGTGGTGTCGTGGTTGTAGTAGTAGAGGTAGTGATGATGATGTGGTGGTGGTTGTTGTAGTAGTGATGATGATGTGGTGGTGGTGGTTGTAGTAGTGATGATGATGTGGTGGTTGTAATAGTGATGGTAGTTGTGGTAGTGGTAGTGATGATGATGTGGTGGTGGTTGTAGTAGTAGTGGTAGTGATGATGATGATGTGGTGGTGGTTGCAGTAGTAGTGGTAGTGATGATGGTTATAATTCTAGTGGCAGTGATGATGATGTGGTGGTTGGAAGGGGGGGGGGGGTGTCCTTGGAAGAATTAGACCTCACCGGAATTTGACGGAAGTTGCCCGGAACCCGGAATTTTTTGCTCAAGACCAGAGTTTTTTCAGGTGAAACCGGAGTTTTGGCATCACTGAATAGATTATCAATGACAATTTCATTTTGATGTGTACAAGTACAAGATCATCCGGTTTTGTTTTGACTCAAGGCAACAGTTCAAGGTTTCGCTCGACGGCAGATGATGTCTTCGATGACACTATAGTTTTTAAATTACCTTTAAATTATTTTTCAATTGCTAAATTAGATTTTAAAAGATACACACAACAAACATCATGGTGGGATTGGCAATCACAATGAATATATATCCATGAACAGAAATAATAACAAACGACGCGACAAATTCATTGTATCAACAGGTAATCCAGCGTAACTGTGGTGTGTAATGTGTACACACAATGCATACACTTTGTTGACAATCAAATATCGCGGGGTTTTAAATTTTAAGCCCAGCAGAGAACTCGCGCAATACGGTTGGACAGGCCCGATACTATATTGAGAAGGCCCTGGTCTTAAGTCTATAGATAGTTCGAAGATGACGTCAACTTGGCCTTTGTTATTGTTTTTGCCATCCGCGTTTGTGAGTTGTTCTCACTAAACTGTATTAACCAGACTATAAAAGTTCATGGTTACACAGAGTTTGTGTGTTGGTCTGTTATACTTCCGTATGGCAATGTTGTGAACTCCTTGGCCAAGCTCATTCTATCTATACTAAGTCCTAGATCTGCTGAAACACTCTATTGAAATGATTTGCGCCTTACGTTTATACAACCAACAATTCAGTCAGTTACAATTCTAATTTTGTGAGAGCCTTTATTGCTCTATTTGACCTTCTTAGTAGTGGTTGTTGAGTGGATGAAGCAACACTCTGGCCTTCTGACATCAATGGTCCAGGTGAACAAGGTGCATCTCTTGTTTCATGGTTATTATTGTTATTCTTAGTGTCTATTGGGTCATTCACTTCAACTCTCACTGTAACGGGTCCACAATCATTATCAGCACAAGTGATCTTTAAGTGATCCGCATGTCTACGTTTACTTAAACCCTCATCAGTTTTTACTTTATAGGACACTGGTCCTGTACTTTCAATTATTCTTCCCATTCCACCCATTTCTCCCCTCTGCCAAAGTTCCTCACATACACATTTTCATTCACCCAAAATCTCTCTCAATCGCATGTCTGTCATGGTTATTTTTCTGAAATTGTTGGTGCTTAAACACAGACCTTTGAACTGTAGGATGCAACATGTCAAGATGGGTCTTTATCTTATGCAACATGTCAAGATGGGTCTTCATCTTCCTACCACATAACAATTCACTTGGAGTATATCCTGTTGTTACCTGAGGTGTGGAGCGATATTTAGCTAGGAATTTAATTATCCTTTCTCTCAGAGGTAGTCTGGTACCGTTACTCATTTTAATCATTGCTATGCTCACTGCTGATTTAGCCAAACCATTTGTAGCCCGATGCTATGGTAAACTTGTAATGTGCTCAATACCATTTGCAGCACAAAAGTGTTTACATTCATGACCAGTGAAACTTGGACCATTATCTGAGACAATCGTGTCTGGTAATCCATGAGTGGAAAAGATTTCCTTCACTTCTACTATTGTGTCAGATACAGTGATGGTATTCATTAATTTGACTTCTAACCACTTAGAATGCGAATCTATAACAATCAAGGACATTTTGTTCATGAAGGGCCCTGCAAAATCCAAATGGATACGTTTCCATGGTTCAAGCGGCCAATCCCAATTTTGTAGGCGTGCCTTAGCGGGATGATTAGCATGTTGGGCACAAGTAGAACACAGTTTAACAAACTTTTCAATATCAGCGTCCATTTGTGGCCACCAAAACCATGACCGTGCAAGACTCTTCATTTTTCATGCACCTATGTGTGTATCATGTAATGTAGTGAGAACATCTGTATGTAAACTCTTAGAAATTACAATTCTAGATCCCCAAAGGATACATCCATCTTCTTAGTTCCAGACATAGTTCCACACACGTATTACTCCATTCGACTCAAGTGTGAATTAGTACCTGATCATTAGCTGTGACGATATGCAGGAGTGTTAGTACAAAAATGACGACTAACAGTCGACGAGTACTGTTTAAAATGAAAATATGGTTCCATGCTGGAGGATTAGATAAAACATAGTGAAGCGCACTGAGCATGGTAAATCATTGGAAATGTTCCTGTTTACTTCGTCAATAAGACGCCATCAAACTGTCAACAAGGACATTCTTGAGGGTAGAGTTGAGGGGAAAAGAGGAAGAGGCAGGCCAGCAAGAACTTGGATAGATGATGTGAGGACATGGACAGGATTGTCGGCAGCCGAATGCAGTCAGCAAGCCGTCAACTGGGAAGATTGGCGTGTCATTTCAAGTCGACCTCAACCCATGAGATGACACTGGAAGAAGAAGAAATACAAGTATCATGGCGATGCGTCCTTGGAATAGACATTTTATATACATTTATGACTCATCTTCTCATAACGGTATTACGTGGAGGCGATTTAGACGCTGGAAATTCAATTTTTATTCAAAATGATGAAACTTGGCTCAAGTTTAATGTGTTCCGTTGAAATTAAATTAAATTGAAATAAATTCCCTTAATTCATCCCATAGGGGAAATTTGTCTATAGGGTCTATCCCAATGGAAGACTGGAATAACCCAGGCGTTAGCCGCAGTGCAGCGCAGCAAATTGAGCTAGGGCGAGGTGACTTGCTCAAGGTCACACAGCGCAGCGGCAGATGATCGAACTCGCTACCTTTCGATCACTGATCCACGCTGCCCCCCCCCCCCCCTCCCCCTACATGACACATTAGAGAGCTTGCACTGGTCACTGATTCCTTGATGAACTTTTATAGTCTGGTTAATACAGTTTAGTGAGAACAACTCACAAACGCGGATGGCAAAAAACAATAACAAAGGCCTGAGTGACGTCATCTTCGTTCTATCTATATCTCATGGTGAGTATTTTTCATTGGACAATCAAGACGGGTTGTCATCACAAGATAGCCTAACAACAGGTTTGAAAATACTTAGCCTTAAAGTACTTTCCCATCAAGACTTAACGTCGTTCTCCAGTAACTTAACGACGGCCACCCGTTGATTTCAGGGGCAAAATATTCTTTTTTTTTTAATTTTCAAGTCAAAAATAAAACCTCTGAAATGTTTATTCGACCAGTTTTAAAATAAAATTTTCGAGAACAGGGGTAATCAAACATACCAACATACAAAAATGTGTGTAACCTTAAACGTTTATAGTCTGATTGAAATCATTACTGTGTAAACTATTCGTTAAAATGGCTGTATAAAACAATAACAAAGAGCTCTCTTTCTATAACTGTTTTAAGTTTACACACAGTTTTGTGCTAAAATTTGGCTGGCGGATAGTGTAAGTATTTTACCTAAACGCATAGCATCAATAACAAGAGCCTGACAACACCTGAGAGGCTTGTAAAACAGCGAATAGATAGTATGCGCTTGGCTAAGAAGTTCATAACATTGCCATCCAGAAGTATAACGGACCAACACACAAAACTGTGTGTATCCATGAACGTTTATAGTCAGGTTGATACAGTTTCAGTGAACATTTCTCATAAACGCGGATGGCAAAAAAAAACAAACAAAAAAAAAAAAAAAAACAATGACTTAGACCTCATTGACGTCATCTTCGAACTATCTATAGATAGTATGCGCTTGGCAAAGAAGCTCATAACATTGCCATCCAGAAGTATAACGGACCAACACACAAAACTGTGTGTATCCATGAACGTTTATAGTCAGGTTAATACAGTTCAGTGAGCATGACTCATAAACGCGGATGGCAAAAAACAATAACAAAGACCTGATTGACGTCATCTTCGAACTATCTATAGAAATGAAAGAAGGCAGCAAATAGGGAGTAAATTTGCGGGTGGCGAAGGGGGAGCGTCTTTCTCCGTCTGACGCCTGCCTGAGAATTAATTACTTTCTACCGTCTACATAGGACGATTGTCTATCCAAGAAGAACTTTTGTCAGATCTTATGATAGACCTAGCTACCCAATCAACGATGCGTGCATTGAGAGGCCAGGAAAAAAATCATTTCTGTGTGAAGCTGTACTTTACCAGTTGAGAGTGAAAATAATAAACAACCAATGACACATGTTTATTTATTATTAATTATTCATTTGTTTTATTTATTCATTCATTCATTAATTTACTTACTTTTCCTGAAAGAACGTCCTTGTAACTTTGGGTTCAAGCAAATTACAGCATACCAGCCATACATTTTATCATCATCATCATCATCATCATCATCATCATCATCTTCTTCTTCTTCTTCTTCTTCTTCTTCTTCTTCTTCTTCTTCTTCTTCTTCTTCTTCTTCTTCTTCTTCTTCTTCTTCTTCTTCTTCTTCTTCATTATCTATCTATCTATCTATCTATCTATCTATCTATCTATCTATCTATCTATCTATCTACCTATCTATCTATCTATCTATCTATCTATCTATCTATCTATCTATCTATCTATCTATCTATCTATCTATCTATCTATCTATCTATCTACTATCTATCTATCTATCTATCTATCTATCTATCTATCTATCTATCTATCTATCTATCTATCTATCTATCTAATCTATCTATTACTACCTACTACTACTACTATCTATCTATCTATCTATCTATACTATCTATCTATCTATCAATATCTACTACCTATCTATCTATTATCTATCTATCTATCTATCTATCTATCTATCTATCTATTCTATTCTACTACTACTACCTACCTACTCTATCTATCTATCTATCTATCTATCTATCTATCTACCTACTATCTATCTATCTATCTATCTATCATCTATCTATCTATCTATCTACTACCTACTATCTACTATCTATCTATCTATCTATCTATCTATCTATCTATCTATCTATCTACTATCTATCTATCTATCTATCTATCTATCTATCTATCTATCTATCTATCTTCTATCTACTATCTATCTATCTATCTATCTAAAATCTTTACACAATGTTCATCTACATCATGTTTCACTTTAATTTCATCTTAGACCTATTTATCTAACCGATTCATATCTATCTATCTATCTATCTATATCTATCTATCTATCTATCTATCTATCTACTACTACCTACCTACTATCTATCTATCTATCTATCTATATCTATCTATCTATCTATCTATCTATCTATTACCTACTATACCTACCTACCTATCTATCTATCTATCTATCTATCTATCTATCTATCTATCTATCTATCTACATCTATAACACACACACACACACACACACACACATACACACACATTGCGCGCAATCAAAAAGACATCCCTTCAACATCTTTTTCTTGTACAAATCTATTCGATGAGTGTGTTTATCACATATTCTCCCCTTACTTGTGTCCAACACTGTGAACACTGTTAAGAGGAAAGCACACGTGTAAACATTTTTTTTAAAATATTTTTTTTTGGGGGGGGGGGGGGGGGGGGGGGGGCTCGATAGTTTTTACGAGTGAACAAAACTTACAATATAGATTGTATGCAGATGACGTCACTCAGGCCTTTGTTATTGTTTTTGCTATCCGCGTTTGTGAGTTGTTCTTACTAAACTGTTTTAACCAGACTATAAAAGTTCATGGTTACACAGAGTTTGTGTGTTGGTCCGTTATACTTCCGGATGGCAATGTTGTGAACTCCTTGGCCAAGCGCATTCTATCTATAGAACAACTCATACAAACAACAACAAGCCACTTACAACACTAAGACACCAGTCCCGTGTGGAAATGTCTTTGTTTGCAATTATAGATAGTATGCGCTTGGCTAAGGAGCTCACAATATTGCCATCCGGAAATATAACGGATCAACACACAAAACTAACGTAACTTTGAACGTTTATAGTCTGGTTAATACAGTTTAGTTTAATTACTCGCAAAAAAACAATAACAAAGACCAGAGTGACGTCACCTTCATTCTATCTAATTTTTTTTTTGTCCACCAACCAAGGGACTGAATTTGGTAGATGCTGCATTCACTCAATATCTCTCTTGACACATCAAAAGTTCACTCCCTTGCACTCAGTGTTTACAGACGAAAGAAAGAAAGCAATCGGTGAAAATTAAATGGATTTCTCATACTCCCGCTTTTATCTCCCTTGTATATAGATGCGTCTAACAGGAAAATAAGTAAATTATGTGACAATCGCCTCAATAGGGTTCAACAGTCGTGACGTCACTTCCCTTGTAATGACGCATAGTAACTTAATAACTGGTTCTAAACTATCGGAACAATGGCGGACGCCCTTTACGAAATACTTCTCCCACGAGCATAAAAGCGTATCCAGAGGAGAAAAACATTATAAGTCGGATCATGTTTTTAATTTTATACATTCTGATCACATGACATGTGAAAAAGTTCTAGCCAACATGAATAAATAAAAGTACCGATTTTCTTTGTTAAGAACCAAGCTGCTCGTTGCTGGGCGGACGTGACATCAGACTAATGAATACGGAAAATCCGGAAAATGGTGAGTATGGAGTTAAATTGTAAATGAAAACCTCAACAACTTTATAAAATTATAATTTAATATTTTGATACCGTCAACTGGGGGTAACTTTGGCACTGGGGGAAAACTTTCCCTCTTGAATGTTGGACCAGGTAACCCTCTCTTTTTCGACCAATCAGAGCAGGCCTACATTTAGTTTTCTTTCAATTATTTCCTTTGATAAAAAGTCAAGTCAATTAATTTAACCAGTATAATAACTACAATGAAACTGAGATTACTAACGATGCTCCAATGTTGCAGAGGTTAAGTTATCACTAGAGGCAAAGTTACCACTTGAGGTAAAGTTACCCTTTGAGGCAAAGTTACCCCTTGAGACAAAGTAACCACGCTCTTTATGCAAAGTTACCCCTTGAGACAAAGTAACCACGCTCTTGAGGCAAAGTTACCCCTTGAGACAAAGTAACCACGCTCTTGAGGCAAAGTTACCCCCTGAGACAAAGTAACCACGCTCTTGAGGCAAAGTTACCCCTTGAGACAAAGTAGCCACGCTCTTGAGGCAAAATTACCCCTTGAAACAAAGTAGCCACGCTCTGAGGCAATACCCTGAAACAAGTAGCCACGCTCTTGAGGCAAAATTACCCCTTGAGACAAAGTAGCCACGCTCTTGAGGCAAATTACCCCTTGAAACAAAGTAGCCACGCTCTTGAGGCAAAATTACCTTGAAACAAGTAGCCACGCTCTTGAGGCAAATTACCCTTGAAACAAAGTAGCCACGCTCTTGAGGCAAAATTACCCCTTGAAACAAAGTAGCCACGCTCTTGAGGCAAAATTACCCCTTGAAACAAAGTAGCCACGCTCTTGAGGCAAAATTACCCCTTGAAACAAAGTAGCCACGCTCTTGAGGCAAAATTACCCCTTGAAACAAAGTAGCCACGCTCTTGAGGCAAAATTACCCCCTGAGGCATAGTTATTCCAGTTGACAGCATATCTAATTGATTGGCGTTTGGTCTACACCTCAATTCTTCTTCTTCTTTCCCACAAATGAATCCATGAAATCTGTGACGCCTGCAAAGTCATTGAGGAGACGGCTAACGGTAGTTGGCATCATCCTGTGAAAGGGGGTGGGAGGGGGGACGGTGAGAAAGGGGTGGGGGGGGGGGTAATTGAGAAAAAGAATATATGTAATAAATAATAATAATAATAATAATATAATACTAATAATAATAAATATAATAATAATAATAATAATAATAATAATAATAATAATAATAATAATAATAATATAGTAGTATAATAATAATATAATATATAATAATAATAATAATATAATAATAATAATGATAGTAATAATGGTAATAATAATAATAATAATAATAAATAATAATAATAATAATAATAATAATAATAATAATAATGAGATGATGATGATGATGATGATGATGATGATGATGATGATGATGATGATGATGATGATGATGATGATGATGATGATGATGATAATAATAATAATAATAATATTATTATTATTATTATTATTATTATTATTATTTATTATTATTATTTATTATTATTATTATTATATATAATGAAATGATGATAATAATAATAATAAATAATAATAATAATAAAAGAAGAAGAAGAAGAAGAAGAAGAAGAAGAAGAAGAAGAAGAAGAAGAAGAAGAAGAAGAAGAAGAAGAAGAAGAAGAAGAAGAAGAAGAAGAACGACCAACACACAAAACTATGTGTAACCTTACACGTTTATTATGTGGTCATTCAGTTGAGTGAGAATTACACAAACGTGGATGGCAAAAAACAATAACAAAGACCTGAGTGACGTCATCTTCATTTATAGATAAACTTTAAAGGAAACATACAGTTTTGTGTGTTGTTATGTTTAATTAGTCAGGCGGATGTTGTAAGCA
Source organism: Berghia stephanieae (assembly GCF_034508935.2). Classification (NCBI taxonomy): domain Eukaryota; kingdom Metazoa; phylum Mollusca; class Gastropoda; order Nudibranchia; family Aeolidiidae; genus Berghia; species Berghia stephanieae. The sequence goes on along the minus strand of NC_088370.1, from coordinate 31,091,013 downwards.
TTTTGGCTCAACACACAGCATTAATAGAAGGAACGATGTTGATATTAGTCCGATGTTTGTTAATAGTTTTAAACAGCCTATTAGTGACGAGTTCTTACTAAATTATATCAATCAGACTATATTATACATTGAAGGTTACACACAGTTTCGTGTGTTGGTATGTTTAATTTGGCAGGCGGATGTTGAGAGAATTCTACCGAAACACATAGCGTCTCGCCTCATAGTTGAGTCCTTTGAAAAGACCCTTTACTCACATTCTCTCAGCGTGCTCAGGTGTAAAACGCGTACCTGGCCCTTTATCTTTGTCCGAAAAAAAAATGTAATATTGCCTAATTGGCGTCATGTCCCGTCATACATGTTAAGTGTTGCTGTTGGCCAGGGTCCCCTTATAAAGCGCTTTGAGCGCGTTTAGTGGATATTGCGCTATATAATAATTAATTTAGCAGGCGGTTGTTAGCAGTATTCTACCGAAACACATAGCATCTATGAGAGACAACTCACGTTTTCAGAGCTGATAAGATGTAGATTTGTTTGGGCATACACACGACCTCTTGATTTCGTAGAATGGCGTCAATGATCTTGTCCGCTGTGTACTCGGCTTCCAAACCATCCATCAGAAGGGGAAATCTAAAAATAAGAATGCAGAAAAGTTTGAAAAAACAAACAAAAAAAAACAATGGAGATGATCTGTAGATAGATAGTACGAAGTTGACATCATTCGGGTCTTTGTTATTATTATTTTTTTTTTTTTTGCCATCCGCGGTTATGAGTAATTCTCACTAAACTGTAATAACCAGACTATAGATAGTATGCGCTTGGCTAAGAAGCTCATAACATTGCGCCATCCGGAAGTATAACGGACTAACACAAAAAACTGTGTGTATCCATGAACGTTTATAGTCTGTTTAATACAGTTCAGTGAGCATTACTCATAAACGCGGATGGCAAAAAACAATAACAAAGACCTGAGTGACGTCATCTTCGAATTATCTATAAACGTTCATAGTTATACAGAGTTTTGTGTGCGTGTGTGTGTGTTGGTAGGTTATACTTCCGGACGGCAATGTTGTGAGCTTCATAGCCAAGCGCATACTTTCTATAGATGGCACTGTTGTGAGCTTCATAGCCAAGCGCATACTATCTATAATGGACCAACACACAAAACTTTGTGTATCCATGAACTTTTATAGTCAGGTTGATATAGTTCAGTGAGCATTACTCATAAACGCGGATGGCAAAAAACAATAACAAAGACCTGAGTGACGTCATCTTTGAACTATCTATAGATGACAATATAGATAGTATCCTCTTGGCTAAGAAGCCCACAACATTGCTATCCGGAAGAACAACGGACCAACACACAAAACTCTGTGTTACCATGAACTTTTATAGTCTGGATAATGCAGTTAAGTGAGAATGACTCATAAACGTGGATGGCAAAAAGCAATAACAAAGATCTGAGTGATCGTAACCCACTTACTTGGACTCACAACCTGTAAACATGGGTGTCTTGACGTGATATGGCATAACACATGTTGTCTTGATTTCATTGTCTGGTCGGCGATGCAGTTCAAGACGGAGGGACTCCTCAAACCCAACCGTTGCAAACTTGGAAGCACAGTAATCAGCTAGACCTAGAAACAACCGGGAAAGAACGATTGGTGTTTAATTCATAAATAACAAACAAAACAGAATTTTTAAAAAAGACAAAAATCCAAACACAAACAACTTGAGCTTTTATATAGCGCAATATCCACTAAGCGTGCTCAACAGATTTTTTAAAAGGAAAAATTACGAAGCACGGAACGTTTCGGGTTCGAAACTCTTCTACGGTCAACAACAAGAAAAAACAAAACAAATCAATGAAAACATAAATACGTTACAAAAACAAAATAAAAAAAACAAAAAACAAAAACAAAACAAAACAAACAAACAAAAAACAAAACAAACAAAAAAAAAACAAAAAAAAAAACGACCGCCGATCTGGTATCACAGTAATATATTTGTGTTTTCATTTTCTTTTGTTGGCTGATGTATGATTTTGAGCCCGAAACGTTCCGTTTTTTTTGGTTGGTGCTATGTTCTTTTTTAAAAAGCTGTTATATTCATTTTTGTTTGCTAATTTTTACAGTTTACAACTTCGAGCAGCTTAGTATGCCTTTGATGAGAGTTGAAAAAACGCGTTGAATAATAATAAATCTAAACAACTGAATTTTACGCGTGCATTTTATTTTGTATTGTAAATTTTCTTATATTTAAATGGGACGAAGTTATTTTATCATCATCACCATCATCATCATCATCATCATCATCATCATCATCATCATCATCATCATCATCATCATCCTCATCATCATCCTCATCATCATCCCCATTCTCACCACCACCACCACCACAACCACCACCACCACCACCACCACCACCATCATAATCATCATCATCATCATCATCATCATCATCATCATCATCATCACCACCATCATCATCGTCGTCATCGTTGTCGTTGTCGTCGTCCTCATCGTCATCATCATCATACAAACTATGTATAACATTGAACGTTTATAGTCTGATTGATAGAACTTAACGAGAACTACTCATAAAAATGGCTGGCTAAAAATAATAACAAAGAGCTGAATGACGTCAGTTTAGTTCTTTCTATAAAAATGAACATTTATATAGCGCAATTTGCACTAATCAAAGGCGATTTCAAGGGTCCCAAGCCGATAGCAACACTTAACATGTAGGACGAGACATGGAGTCTCTTAGGCGAATTACATTTTTTTACGACAGAGACAATGCTATTAACGACCAGGTAGGTGCTCATTTTACACCTGAGTTTGGTGAGAGAATGTGGGTAAAGAGCGTTTTCCAATGACTCAACCATGCGCCGCCCAGAGCGGGACTCGAACCTAGGATCTTCCTATCCGAAGGCGATGTCATAAGACTACATAGCCGCACAGGCTACGAATTTTGTAAAGACTCTGGTCGCATCCCGAAGATCATAACACAAGAAGGAGCCCTTCAGAGCCGGAGTTTATCCCGGTTTCTATAGTGTGAAACGAAACGGACAAAAGAAATTGCTTGCTATCCATTGGATAGGACGCTAGTCGATTGCTAAGTACTTTCCGCCTAATCTAACAGACATTCACTGCTGGGTGGGCGGGTGGGTCAGAAAGAAAAAAAAAATCTTAACTGCACCCGGGATCGATCTCGGTCCCTTTATCTTGTGATGCTCGTGCTCTACCAACTGAGCTACCGGGACCCCCTCCCCCCCCCCCCTCTTGAAGATCACAAATGGCGACATAAATGATTAATTATCGGTGGAAATGTGATATTGCTAACGTCCTGTCGTCGAAATCGGCACCTGTCACACTTAATTAACCAGTAGATGTTATTACCAATCAAAGCATGACATTTGTGCAAACATAGTTGGTTGTTTATAAACAATAACGGGAATGAAATCAACCTCTCTCTGATCATTGTTATTGTTTTTATCCGGCCAAATGGGTCACGAGTTATCATAAGATTTTCGCGATCATATTATAAACGTGTAAATTTACACAAAGTTTTCTGTGTTGGTTCTTTTAACCAAGCGGTAGAACAGTGGGTATTTTACTTAGACACATATCATAGTGAAACCTGAGTTTTTCGCTATGTTAACCAATCACTGCCATCGTTTACATTATGACAACTGTCCGAGAGGCGTGGTTATCTAAGTGTTCTATAGGCTTCAAAAGTCGCGACGTCACTTCCCTCATAACTTAGTAACTGGTTCTAAACTATCGGAACAATGACGGACGCCCGTATGAAATACTTCTTCGACGAGCATACAAATGTATCCAGAGGAGTAAAACATTATAAATCTGTTTTGACGTTTATACATTCTGATCACATGACCTGTAAAAAAGTTCTAGCAAGCACGAAGAAGAAAAAGTACCGTTTTTTTTGTTGTTTGCTTATAACCAAGTTGCTGGGCGAACGTGACATCAGACTATTGAATCCTATTAAGACCCCATGCTGCCTTCTATCAGGGAGACAAAATCAATGCATGAATAGAGATGGGGTCAGTCTGTTCTTCGTTTGCTTTATTTTTATTTTTTATTTTTTTTATTTATTTTTTTTTTTTTGTTTTTTTTTGTTTTTGTTTGTGTTTTTTTTTTTTTTTTTTTTTGTTGTTTGTTTTTTTTTAGATCGACAGCTGGTTGATGATTATTCAGCAATTTTTATCAATCATGATATGAACGAACGTGAAAGGTTACGCATACACGACAGATCAGGTGTGTTGAACTATGTTGTCGGTTTTTACTTTTAAGCGTAAGACCGTGTAGTTTGCTTAGCTTAAAATGCTAACTGCCATGTTTAAACTATGACGATTGTCCGAGGTTAGATTACCTACCACACAATGTTTCTTTTGTTGCTGTGCGCTAAGCCAACATACAACATCCTGAAATGGGATATTGATGCTGTGCGGTTATATAATCTACTCATAAAATCCACCAGCCGGACATATCAACACACAAAACTATGTATAACCTTGAACGGTTATAGATAGAATGTTGTTGACGTCACTTAGGTTATTGGTATTTTTTTTTCCATCTATGTTTATGAGTAATTCGCATTTAACTGTAATATACCAGATTTTCACAGTTAAGGTTACACATAGTCTTGTGTGTTGATCCGTTATTTTCCGGATGGCAATAGTTGTGAGTTTCTTAGCCAGGCGCACAGCACGTAGCCATCGTAAAGTTATAGATAGTATGCGCTTGGCTAAGAAGCTCACAACATTGCCATCCGGGAGCATAACGGACCAACACACAAAACTGTGTGTATCCATGAACGTTGATAGTCGGGTTAATACAGTTCAGTGAGCATTACTCATAAATGCGGATGGCAAAAAACAATAACAAAGACCTGAGTGACGTCATCTTCGAACTATCTATAGCTGACACCGTCGCCATCGTTAACTTTTTGCCTGACACTGACCAAAAAATGACGTCAAAATGCCAGTCTTTGGCCACAAAAGAAAACAAATCGTGAGTTGTATTCAATAGTTCAACCAATGAAATAACTTGTTTCAATGAGCTCTACTAACGACAGCTCACTAGGCGGTGCAAAACCAAATAATGACGTCAAACTGTCAGTCCTTTTGGATTTCTCTGTCAGGCTATACGGTCAGGCTATAGATAGTATGCAGATGACGTCACTCAGGCCTTTGTTATTGTTTTTGCCATCCGCGTTTGTGAGTTGTTCTCACTAAACTGTATTAACCAGACTATAAAAGTTCATGGTTACAGAGACTTTGTGTGTTGGTCCGTTATACTTCCGGATGGCAATGTTGTGAACTCCTTGGCCAAGCGCATTCTATCTATATCCGGTTAGCATTGTTATGAGTTGGTTTTTTTTTTTGTTTGTTTTTTTTTTTTTTTAAGTTAACGCAATGCAAGGTCACGGAGGAACCATCAATTACCTGCAACTCCAAGAAGGCCGGCCGAACTTGCAATGGTCACCAAATGCCCTTTATTTCTTCTGATCATCTGATTGAGGAATGCCTTGGCCATCTGGAACACCAGCAGGAAATAAAATAACATCAAAATAATGAATAAATAAATGAATGAATAAATGAATATAAACATTTTTTGGGCTCATTTCCACTAATTCACCATGCTCAATGCGCATCACAATGGTTCACTTATTCCCCAAGCAAGACATATGAAACTATTTTCATTTCATATAGTGCCAGTTGCCTGTTTTGTACTAACACTCTAACAATATCCGTCACTGCCTATGGCCAGGTACTCATTCATACCTGAGTCGAGTGACATATCGTATTAGTCTGGTATTATGTTGGAATTAATTAGATTTTTTTAAAATGTTGAGTTAACCGTCAACATGATTAAAATTCGGACTTTGAGGTCGTTGTTGTTGTTATTATTGTTGTTGTTGTTGTTGTTGTTGTTGTTGTTGTTGTTGTTGTTGTTGTTGTTGTTATTGTTGTTGTTGTTGTTGTTGTTGTTGTTGTTGTTGTTGTTGTTGTATTATTGTTGTTGTTGTTGTTGTTGTTGTTGTTGTTATTATTGTTGTTGTTGTTGTTGTTGTTGTTGTTGTTGTTGTTATTATTGTTGTTGTTGTTGTTGTTGTTGTTATTATTGTTGTTGTTGTTGTTGTTGTTGTTGTTGTTGTTGTTGTTGTTGTTGTTGTTGTTGTTGTTGGAAGTTTAAAAAAAAAAACAACTTACCCTGCTCAGTGAAAATATCTAGGTTCATATAAAATCTTATAAGTTTTGTTCAGAATTTAATTTTAAGTATTCGATCCACACCGACATGACGTGTCTTATTTGCAAGGGTCTGATGTGCGGCCATATTATGGTCTTATGTTATGACTCTCGCTTCGGATTGGAAGGTCCAGGGTTCGAGTCCCGCTCTGAGTGGCGCATTGTTGAGTCCTTGGAAAAAGCTCTTTACAAACATTTTCTCGCCATATTCAGGTGTGAGTGCCCGGCAGCCAGTACATAAAAAAGAGTATTTGTATAGCGCAACATCTACTAAACGTGTTCAAAGAACTTTACAAAAGGTCCCTAGCCAACAGCAACACTTAACTTGTAGGATGAGATATGACTCCTGTTAAGCGATATTACAATTCTTCGAAAATAGACAACGCATTTTACACCTTAGCACATCTTATTTTAATATATATTTGGCAAATTGGAATTTTTTTTTAAACATTAAGGCTCAAAAAAACAAACTGTACCAATCGTCATCAAATTTTGCATGGAGTTTACACTTGGCATACAGATGGTTTTCGTGTGTAATGAGATTGATTAGACGTCGTGATGATTTTATCAAAAACTCAAATTTGTTTTGTCGAATCCCATCGAAAACAGGTTCCATCATTTTTTGCACTGGGTTGTGTGTCACGCAAGGAATTTACCCAATGGAAACCGTACGGTGCTCTTATTGGCTAACCAACCAGCGGCCTCGATGAGAAAAATATCCGCCATTTTGCTGTTGGCTGGGAATCGCGTTACTATAGTAAACAAGCGCTGATCGGCCGTTCATGAAAACAAGTTGCTGCTCGCTCGTTTAACTCAAAATTATTCAAAACGATCTCTCTAAAATGATATAAATGTGACTTCTTAAGGTTTTCTTCACGGTCAAAACCACACAACATTCTATTAATGATTACGTCCGAGGCAAAAAGGAATATTGACAGGTCGACCGAGAGTTGAACTCGTGAGACGACAAACATCAATGCGAAGTGTAGCGAGAGTCAAGCTATTGTTTGTCTTGTCCTATTCTATATAGAGAAAAGGATAAATAGTATAGCCTCGTGTGTGAGTGGTTGCGTGTCATAGTCTTGTTTTTAAATTGTTTCTGTTGTTTATGTGTGTAGTGATGACTCTCTCACACTCAATTTCAATGCCGAAAGAGGAATTCCCTCACACAAGAAAGGGGAATTGGGGTGGTATTTGGCATACATATTGTATAGTATCTAGTTCTAAATAGATAACTGATTAGAATTATATTATGATATATAACACAATGCCAAATACAATTCCGAAGTTTCCTTATTTCAAATGAAGTAAAGCTCCAAAACCTAACGGTAGTGATTGTAGTACTGAGTGTTAGTGAGGTGATGTGGTGTTGGTGGTGGTTGTAGTTGTAGTAGTAATAGTGATGATGATGTGGTGGTGGTGATGATTGTAGTTGTAGTAGTAGTGGTAGTGATGATGATGTGGTGGTGGTTGTAGTAGTAGTGGTACCTAATGGTAATGATATGGTGGTGGTGGTGGTTGTAGTAGTAGTGGTGGTCGTGATGATGATGTGGTGGTGGTGTTTGTAGTAGTAGTGGTAATGGTAATGATATGGTGGTGGTTGTAGTAGTAGTGGTCGTGATGACGATGTGGTTGTGGTGGTTGTAGTAGTAGTGGTAGTGATGCTATTGTGGTGGTGGTTGTAGTAGTTGAGGTAGTGATGTGGTGGTGGTTGTAGTAGTAGTGGTGGTGGTGGTTGTGGTAGTAGTGGTAATGATGATGATATGGTGGTGGTGGTTGCAGTAGTAGTGGTAGTGATGACGATGTGGTTGTGGTGATTGTAGTAATGGTAGTGATGATGATGTGCTGGTGGTGGTGTAGTAGTAGTGGTAGTGATAATGATGTGGGGCTGGTGGTTGTAGTAGTAGTGTTAGTGATGATATTGTGGTGGTGGTTGTAGTAGTAGATGATGTGGTGGTTGGAAAACACATTACAGGTTATTATAATACATGATTACACACATTCTCTAACTTCATTTTTTGACAGCTTCATTGTGCCATAAATATACGCAACAGTTCTGAAACATTTTATTGTGGATTTTGATATTGTTTGTTGTTTTTCTTGTGTCGTTATGTTGACATAGATACCGAATGAATGGTAATTACTACATTCTCAGCCAACAACAAAATGGCGCTGAATGCTTTCATTGGTGGACACTTTTTAGGCTTCGTACGTATTCTCATTCGTTTAATTCTATGGTGTCACGTCAACCTTCCGGTTAGCGAGTACGACAATGACGTGGGAGTACTTGCACTGAATCGATACCACTTAGTGGCTCCTCTCTTAATTTTTGATTCCAATATATTTCTTAAAATTTATATGAACCATTTCCCGTTCTTAACATTGGGAAATAACTCTACGACAAGTCAGCGAAGTATATTAATAAAATATTAGATGCAGAAAATATCCCTCCGCGTCAAAATAAAAAGTTCTGTGGAGATCTCTTAAGAAGTCGAAAAATGTATCGCCCATTATCATTAAGACAATAGAATTGAGTTCAAATTGTATTCAATACTTTAAACATATATTTTGAACTGATCGACTTATCGTTAGGGAAAACAACATTCGTTCAGAACTAGATCGGCATGAACCATTTATAGATACAAATACATTCTGTGGTACCCCTTTAGACAAGTTCCAACCAGTTTCACCTAGTTTCATAAACGAGTTGATAAAAAAAGCCCCCATTAAATCCTGCGACCTTGATCCCCTACCAGCACAGCTTTTGGCCAGCTCCATCGATACATTATTACCATCCATTACATCGATCATAAATACAACCATACTGACTGGCGAAGTTCCATCGTGCTTCAAAAGTGCCCTCGTCAAACCACTTCTGAAGAAACCATCACTGGACCACAATATATTAAACAATTATCGTCCTGTATCAAATTTACCTTTTTTGTCAAAACTTTTGGAGAAGGTAGTTCTTACACAATTAACATCTCATCTTAAGAACAACAGTTTGGAACAACCCTTTCAGTCAGCCTACAAACATCAACACAGTACTGAAACGGCGCTTCTTAAAATCTTTAATGACTTGTTATGTAATGCTGATGCTAACAATATCAATGTATTATGCCTTTTAGATCTTTCAGCTGCCTTTGACACCATTGACCATGACATTTTGTTAAGAAGACTAGAAAATACGTTCGGCATAAAAGGAATTGCCCTTAAATGGTTTACATCATATTTACAGGATCGATGGCAGACTGTCGTGGTGAATGGTGTTCAGTCAGAACAAGTTTTACTAAATTTTGGAGTGCCACAAGGCTCTGTTCTTGGCCCTGTCCTTTTTACTGTATATATGCAGCCCCTTTCTAGTGTGATATCCAGATTCAATCTGAGTTATCATTTTTATGCAGATGATACGCAAATATATGATTCAGCACCCCTTAGTAATTTACAGTTCTTAATACAACGAATTACGAGCTGTTTTAATGAGATTAAATCTTGGATGTACCACAATAAGTTAAAATTAAATGATAGTAAAACTGAGATTTTAATGTGTGGAAGACCGAGTATCCTTAAACAGGCAAATAAATCACTAATTACTCTCGGAAATAGCACAATAGAATTTTCAAATAAAGCAAAAAACCTTGGCGTCATCATTGATAAAGATCTTTCCATGACAAGCCACGTGAATAACACCATACAATCTATGTACATAGAAATGAAAAAAATAAGCAAAATTCGTAATTTAATACCGAAGCATATAACAGAACTTTTGATTAATTCCTTGGTTTTATCTAAATTGGACTATTGTAACTCCCTTTGGGCGAATTTAACTAAAGACAAAATTAGCAAACTTCAGGTTGCTCAAAATAACGCAGCCAGGCTCATTGTACGCAATAACAAAAAATACCCGTCAGCAACTCTTCTTCTCCGTGAGTTACATTGGCTTCCTGTTGAAAAAAGAGTTGCCTATAAGATTTGTACTGTTGTCTACAAATCCCTGAGCACGAACAGTCCCTCCTATATTAAAGACCTTCTAAACATATATGTCCCCAATAGAAACTTGAGGTCAAGCAATGACCAATCAATCCTTGTCAAACCTAAGCCATTGCGTAAAATAGGTGAACAGTCTTTTCAATTTTCGGCCCCCCATTTTTGGAACTCTCTCCCGTCACATGTGAGATGCTCGGATTCGTTGACAACGTTCAAATCTCGCTTAAAGTTTTATCTTTTTACGTCATAATGTTGCAATATTATTTTCATATTTGTTGTTGTTAAATTGAATTCGTATCACGTTTCCTTCACACTTGTCTCACTGTAATATGTTTTGTTTTATATCACTGTAACGCTTAGAGCCTGTGACAACGGGGTAAAGCGCTATATAAATGCCATTTATTATTATTATTATTAACAATGCTCATAATAAATTATGTGCGGCTATGTGGTTTTGTGGTATGACACTCGCTTTCGGATCGGAACGTCCTGGGTTCGAGCCTCACTCAGCGCATAGTTGAATCCTCGGAAAAGGCTCTTTACTCACATTCTCTCACCGTACTCAGGTGTAAAATGAGTACCTGGCCGGTAAGAGCGTTGTCTCTGTCAGAAAAATTGTAATATCGCCTAACAGGCGTCATGTTTCGTCATTCATGTTTTGCTGTTCGCCAGGGACCCCGCTTTGAGCACATTTAGTGGATATCGCGCTATATAAAAGCTCAAAAAAAAAAAACGAACAAACAAAAAAAAAAAACAAATAATAAATGACGTTCACCTACCCAGAAATGTGCCATTGTGTTAACTTTGACAGTCAGTTCCATGAGTTTGTCAGGGGCTTCCATCACTTTTTTGCCTGTCACAATTCCAGCATTGTTAACAAGGATGTCGATTCTACCGACTTCTCTTTCAACCTAAAAAAAATAATAAAATAAAAGCAAACGCAACTAAATAAATTTGTAGATACGTAAGTAAATTAAAAGGATTCAATAGCCTGACGTCACGTCCGCCCAGCAACCAGCGGCTTGGTTCTAAACAAAGAAATTGGATACTTTTTATTCATCACTTTGGCTAGAACTTTTTCACGTGTCATTGTGATTAGAATGTATAAAAGTCAACACATGATCAGATTTATAATGTTTTTCTCGTCTGGATACAATCTTGTGCACGTCGGAGAAGTATTTCATAAGGGCGTCCGCCATTGTTCCGATAGTTTAGAACCAGTTACTAAGTTACTATGCGTGATTACGAGGAAGTGACGTCACGACTGTTGAAGCCTATTGATCAATCGACATAAAGATAAATAAATAGATCTGTTAAAATTGTGAGTAATACTCAAGATCTGCTGCAGGTTATTTCGGTTATAGATAGTATGCGCTTGGCAAAGAAGCTCATAACATTGCCATCCGGAAGTATAACGGACCAACACACAAAACTGTGTGTATCCATGAACGTTTATAGTCGGGTTAATACAGTTCAGTGAGCATTACTCATAAACGCGGGTGGCAAAAAACAATAACAAAGACCAGAGTGACGTCATCTTCGAACTATCTATAGATAGTGTATGCTTGGTTAAGAAACTCACAACACTGCCATCCGGAAATATCAAACGGACCAACACACCAAACTATGTGTAACCTTAAACGTTTTATAGTCTGGTTAATACTGTTAAGTGAGAATTACTCATAAACATGGATGGTAAAAACAACAAAGACCTGAGTAACGCCAACTTTGTTATATCTATAGATAGAATGAAGTGACGTCATTTGGGTCTTTGCCATTTTTTTTTGCCATCCACGTTTAAGAGTTATTCTCACTAAACTGTATTGTCCAGACTTTAAACGTTCTTGGTTATACTTCGGATGGCAATGTTGTGAGCTTCAAGGGCATTCTATCGAGAGTAACCAGACTATAAACGGTCAAGATAACACATAGTTTTATGTGTTGGTCGGTTATCCTTCCGGATGGCAATGTTGTGAGCTTCTTGGCCAAGCGCGTTCTATCTATAGTAACCAGACTATAGATAGAATGCGCTTGGCCAAGGAGTTCACAACATTGCCATCCGGAAGTATAACGGACCAACACACAAACTCAGTGTAACCATGAACTTTTATAGTCTGGTTAATACAGTTTAGTGAGAACAACTCACAAACACGGATGGCAAAAACAATAACAAAGGCCTGAGTGACGTCATCTGCATACTATCTATAGATAGTTCGAAGATGACGTCACTCAGGTCTTTGTTATTGTTTTTTACCATCCGCGTTTATGAGTAATGCTCACTGAACTGTATTAACCTGACTATAATCGTTCATGGATACACACAGTTTTGTGTGTTTGTCCGTTATACTTCCGGATGGCAATGTTATGAGCTTTTTAGCCAAGCGCATACTATCTATAAACGTTCAAAATAACACATAGTTTTATGTGTTGGTCGGTTATCCTTCCGGACGGCAATGTTATGAGATGCTAAGCTTAGCACATACTATCTATAAGTCATGTACAGAAGTTGGCAATGACCTTATCCGCCGTGTTGTAGATGGATTCCTTATCCGTGAGGTCCACCACAAACGTGGTAACATCGGCACCCAGACTCCGACATTCCACCGCAGTTTTCTCATTCAGGGCAGAATCGATGTCCCATAGAACCAAGTTACAGCCAAGACCAGCAAATCGCTTGCACAACAGGGACCCAATCGCTCCACCTGAAATTTAAAGAAAATAGATATTATAGGCACGAGGCAAATCAAGGAAGTCCTGGATAGGAAATTATGTGGAGGTAACAACTGTCAAAAAGATTTTTTTTTAAATGACTGGTCGGTAATGGTCCCCGAGCGTGAAGTGAAATATGGCGTCCCATGACATTCAACCTCTGTCGAGAGAGGGAACTCTAGTAAGGTAAATATAAATATATATATATATATATATATATATATATATATATATATATATATATATATATATATATATATATATATATATCTACTTTATTCATCCAAAAAAAAATGGAATTTCGTTTACATACGTGGCATGCATAACAATGTTTAAACACAAAGTTGAGAATCTATCGCGACAATGTATATATATATATATATATATATATATATATATATATATATATATATTGCAAATGTACAAAAATGTAAAAACATACAACCAAGAACCAATAGCAACACCTTACATATTAATTCAATAAATTGAGATAGGCCATAACTCTGGCCTTTAGTCCGAACTTGTGTGTGCATATTTAAAAGATAGTATTTAATTTAAATCACAGTTGCGCGTTGAAAATTCGAACACCATGTGGCAAAAATGAATTAAGGTGACGTGTTGTCTTTGTTTTTATAGATATAAGGCGACGGCTCCTCGTGGTAGAACTTAATATATTTGCGAAGGGGGTGATCGCCATCCTTCATAACTTTCTCCATTTTACTTAGACAAAATCTCTTGAACAGTTCTTCCACATTGGAAATTGGGTGAGTATAACTCCTGGCTTTATCAATTATCCGATCAATTTTCTTACTGTCGCAAATACTGGCATTTCCACACCATGCTCAATACAAAAAGTAATAACGGTCTCAAAAACGGATCTATAAAAAAGGGTGCATAACGTTTTGTCTATGTCAAATTCTGAAAGTTTCCGAATAAAATACATTTTTTTGTTCAATTTAGAGATAACAGCATCGATTTGTAAATGCCTGCAATTTATTGTCGATTAAAATACCCAAATATGTGTAAACCGAAACTTGCTCAACAGCTTGATTTTTAATTTTGAGCGGAGTGATGGAATTTGTGTTCTTTCTTAAATCAAAAATCATTTCTTTGGTTTTTCCTACATTTAATTTCAGGAAGTTATCTTCACACCAACCAACAAATTAGTCGATCTCAGATCTGTATGGCGTTTCATCATCTTTAAATATTAACCCTTGAAGGGCAGTGTCGTCAGCAAATTTCAAAATTGGGACCAAGTCACTTGTACAGTCATTTGTGTAAACCGTAAAGAGGCGAGGTATATATAAAGAGGTATATATAAAGAGGTATATATATATATATATATATATATGTATATATATATATATATATATATATATATATATATATATATATATATATATATAACAGCCCCAACCCCCCCCCCCCCCACTTTCAAAAAAAAATTTGAACCAAAGCTCTAATTCTCTCTCTCTCTCTCTCTCTCTCTCTCTCTCTCTCTCTCTCTCTCTCTCTCTATCTATCTATCTATCTATCTATCTATCTATCTCTATTTCTATCTTTCTCTCTCTCTTTTTTTTTCTTTTACTGTGATTTTGATTTTTAAAATATGAACCACCGTGACATAATACCGTTTTGAAGCGACGGGTCACAAACAACGTGTACATATTTGCAGGTCTGATAACGAACCCAAATTGTTTTGGGCTCATTGTTTTAATGGAAATACTGTCAAAGCTGTTAAAAATATTTTTCACTACAACAATGTAAAAACAAGCCTTTAATGGCGTTCGGTTATCAGACCTGCTAATAAGTGCACGTAGGTCACGCAGGTTCCTTACCAGCTCCCGTGACGAGAACAGTTTGACCTTTGACATCTTTGCCGATGAGGAAGGTGGGAAGGAAAAACTGAACAATCGCCCACAGCCAGGCAAGCGTTGCTTTCACCAAAAACACCAACAACTCTTGTAGAACTTGCAGCACCATCTTAAAGTCCGACGTCTCCACAGACTGTTTTTCTGTAATGTATTGAAAAGGGGAACAATCGTGAAATGTTAGAATGTTGTCCAATCCCTTTGGGAGTGTGAAACAAGTCTTCATGCATTGTGCAACAATCTTCTTGTTTCAGAGTGATGGTATTGTAGCAGTAGTGGGAGAAGAAGAAGAAGTAGAAGAAGAAGAAGAAGAAGAAGAAGAAGAAGAAGAAGAAGAAGAAGAAGAAGAAGAAGAAGAAGAAGAAGACAACGGTGTTAACGACCAGGTACTCATTTTACACCTGAGTACGGTGAGAGAATGTGAATAAAGACCATTTTCCAAGGACTCAATATGCGCCGAGGAAGGCTCGAACCCAGGACCTTCCGATCCGATAGCGAGTGTCATACCACAAGACCACATAGCCGCACAGTAGTAGTAGTAGTAGTAGTAGTAGTAGTAGTAGTAGTAGTAGTAGTAGTAGTAGTAGTAGTAGTTGTAGTAAGATGATGATGATGATGATGATGATGATGATGATGATGATGATGATGATGATGATGATGATGATGATGATGATGATGGTGATATGGAGGAGGAGGAGGAGGAGGAGGAAGAAGAAGATGATGATAATGATGATGTTGGTTCTGATGATGATGATGATGATGATGATGATGATGATGATGATGATGATGATGATGATGATGATGATAATGATAATTTTTCCTAATCTGATGATAATGATGATGAGGAAAAGGAGGGGAGAGAGAGAGAGACGAGAAGGATAAAGAGGAGGAGGGCGATGATGATGTTGATGCTGATGATGATGCTGATGATGATATTGATGATGATGCTGCTTCTGCTGCTGCTGCTGCTGATGATGATGATGCTGATGATGATGATGATGATGATGATGGAGATGATGATAACAAAAGAAAAAGAAGTAATAAGAAGCAAAAGAAGAATAACTTGTATAATTATAGTTGTAGAATCACAAAACCTGTTCAGTGGAAAGATTTTTTTCCCAATCTGGTGATAATTTCGGTCAATTAGTTTTATAATGTAAACAGCTTTCAACACAGTTTATTGACAGTCATTGAGTATTCATTATTCATTGCTAACCACGATCACACGGATTCAACATCGGTCACCAATATCATGATGTCTCGCTCTTTTGGAACCCGGAAAGGCTTCAGTCTTTACTCTTGAATCAATACTAGCATTGATCACACGTATTCAATATCAGTCATTAACATAATACAGTTTTGCTCTTTCGAAAGCCAGAATATATCAGCCTTTACTTTTTGTTCGTTATTAGACTTGACCACACGTATTCGATATCAGTCACTAAAATCAACGGCCAACATTTTTAGGAAGCCAAAAATACTTCAGCCTTTAATCTGTATTCGTTATTATAAATGACCACACGTATTCGATATCAGTCACTACAATCAACGGCCAACATTTTTATAAAGAAATACTTCAGCCTTTAATCTGTATTCGTTATTAAACTTGACCACACGTATTCGATATCAGTCACTAAAATCAACGGCCAACATTTTTAGAAAGCCAAAAATACTTCAGCCTTTAATCTGTATTCGTTATTAAACTTGACCACACGTATTCGATATCAGTCACTAAAATCAACGGCCAACATTTTTAGAAAGCCAAAAATACTTCAGCCTTTAATCTGTATTCGTTATTAAACTTGACCACACGTATTCGATAT
>NC_088370.1:31056852-31069352 GCF_034508935.2 Berghia stephanieae | reverse complement strand
GATAAGAGACGCATGCTATGTTGACGTTCTCTCTGTAAGGGTATGTGGAACTTAAGGAAGACCTCGTGTGGTCCCAGGTCAGAGTTTTTGTGCCAAGTCATTTAAATCAATCAATATTTGAAGGACGAGTTTTCTGGCCAAATTTATAAATACGTGTCTTTCTAGCTTTCAGTCAGTTAATTGGTTAACTGATTAATATTTAAAACAAAAGTTTTCTGACCAAAACGGGGGGAAAAAAGAATACTGTGTTTTGTCAGAACAACTCAGAATAATACCAGTAATCAATCTTTACCATGTCAACAATATTTACACCTGTCACAGTCTGAACCTATAGATAGTATGCGCTTGGCTAAGAAGCTCACAACATTGCCATCCGGAAGTATAACGGACCGACACACAAAACTGTGTGTATCCATAAACGTTTATAGTCGGGTTAATACAGTTCAGTGAGTATTACTCATAAACGCGGATGGCAAAAAACAATAACAGAGACCTGAGTGACGTCATCCTCGAACTATCTTTCGATGCGGTATGAAGTTGACGCCACTCATGTCATTGTTATTGCTTTTAGCCATCCACGTTTTTGAGTAATTCTCATTAAACTGTATTAATCAGACTATAGATGGTTCGAAGTTGACGTCACTCAGGTCTTTGTTATTGTTTTTTGCCATCCGCGTTTTTTAGTAAAACTCACTAAGCTGTATTAACAGACTATAAACGTTCAAGGTTGCACAGAGTTGTGTGTGTTGGTCCATTACACTCCGGATGGCAATGTTATGAACTTTTAGCCAAGCGCATACTATCTATAGATAGTTCGAAGATGACGTCACTCAAGCCTTTGTTGTTATATTTTGCCATCCGCGTTTGTGAGTTATTCTCACTGAACTGTATTAACCAGACTATAAAAGTTCATGGTTACACATAGTTTTGTGTGTGTTGGTCCGTTATACTTCCGGATGGCAATGTTGTGAGCTTCTTAGCCAAGCGCATACTATCTATAGAACCAAAGAGAGTGGGTTCGATCGTGGCCATTGCCTGACACTGACCAAAAAATGACGTCAAAAGACAAGTCTTTCGCTACAAAGAAAACAAATCGTGAGTTGCATTCAATAGTTCAACCAATGGAATCACTTGATGCCTTGAGCTCTACTAACGACAATTCACCAGACGGTGCAAAAAAACTTAAACATTACGTCGAACTATAGATAGTATGCAGATGACGTCACTCAGGCCTTGTTATGTTTTTGCCATCCGAGTTTGTGAGTTGTTCTCACTAAACTGTATTAACCAGACTATAAAAGTTCATGGTTACACAGAGTTTGTGTGTTGGTCCGTTATACTTCCGGATGGCAATGTTGTGAACTTCTTGGCCAAGCGCATTCTATCTATAAGTTCTTGTGGGTTCTAGCGTAGCCATCGTTAAATTATAGCCTGACGCTAGAACCGTAGCCATCGTTCACTTATAGCCTGACACTGACCAAAAAATGACGTCAAAATGTCAGTCAGAATGCGTTTGGCCAAGGAGTTCACAACATTGCCATCCGGAAGTATAACGGACCAACACGCAAACTCTGTGTAACCATGAACTTTTATAGTCTGGTTAATACAGTTTAGTGGTAACAACTCACAAACGCGAATGGCAGAAATAATAACAAAGGCCTGAGTGACGTCATCTTCGAACTATCGATAGCCTGATACTGAAATCCAAAAGTATAGATAGAATGCGCTTGGCCAAGGAGTTCACAACATTGCCATCCGGAAGTATAACGGACCAACACACAAAGTCTATGTAACCATGAAGTTTTATAGTCTGGTTAATACAGTTTAATGAGAACAACTCACAAACGCGGATGGCAAAAACAATAACAAAGACCTGAGTGACGTCATCTGCATACTATCTATTATTTGGTTTTTGCACCGCCTAGTGAGTTGTCAGCAGAGCTCATGGAAACAAGTTATTTCATTGGTTGAACTACTGAATGCAACTCACGATTTGTTTTCTTTTGTGGTAAAAGACTGGCATTTTGACGTCATTTTTTGGTCAGTATCAGGCCATGACTTTACGAAGGCCACGCTATAACTTAACGATGGCTTCGCAAGAGCCCTCGAGGACATACAGTTTGACGTCATTATTTAGGTCTAGTGAGTTGTCGTTCGTAGAGCCCAATGAAACAAGTGATCCCATTGGTTGAACTATTGAATACAACTCATGAGTTGTCTTCTTTTGCGGCCAAAGACTTGTCTTTTGACGTCATTTTTTGGTCAGTGTCAGGATATAAGTTAATGATGGCTATGGTTCTTGTGGCTGGCTGTCTATCGAAGGTAGGGTGCAAAACTATCGCTTTTCAGGAGAGACAAGAAAAATGTTTAAAATTCATAATAATCCTTAGATACACGAGAATTTTACTAATCGTACGTAAAAAGTGGCGAGAATAGATTACTTGGATTATGAGTTATTAAATTTACGATAGTTTGGAAGTATTTTATTGGGAGCGAGACTATTGTATGTCGAAATATATTTGGAGGGGGAAAAACCAAAATTGTCGTAATATGAGTTAAGATAGTTTTTCTGTGCCATTATCACCGATAAATGCACACATATAAGAGCCAAAGGGTTGAATTCTCCGGGTTTATACCAGTATTTAAGGTTAGGTTCGACTATGTAACAATCAAAATTGTATGTCACAACTGGACAAGACGCGAGCTGTAAAAATGGGTTGTATGACTTTTCTTTTTAAAATTGCTTTTCCATTTCTCGTATTATCACCATCATCATCATCACCATTTCCTTTTTCTTCTCGTCCCCATCATCCTCCTCCTCCTCCTCCTTCTTCTTCTCCCCCTCTTCCTCCTCCTTCTTCATATTCCTCCTCATCTTCGTCTGTAGCTGATGGATCTACAGATCCTCGCATGGGCATTGTGCTCCATAGGTTCAGTGAGTTTTCATGGGCCCGAAGGCACAATGGTTCTCTGGGATCCAGGAAAAATAGAGGTCAGATAGACGGTGGTACGACTGAATACCGAAATCTACTGAAATCCACCGAAATCCACTCCAGTGGGGAGTGAACCAGTTTATTGTAGGTGGGCACCAGTGGGAAGTGAACCAGATAACAAAAGAGGTAGGCACACGTTGGGAGAGAACCCATGACTTTCTAAGAGTGAATACCAGTGACAGTGAGATGTGGATAATGGGAAGTGAAGCAAAGGCTGAGGAAGAAAACACCCAGTGGAGAGTAAACCTGAGATTTAAAAAATGGAAAGACACCAATGAGGAGCGACCCCGGGACTTCAGATATGGATACAAGTGAATATCGAGTAAACCCGAGGCTATGGAAGGTAGATATCAATGGGGAGTGAAACCAGAACTATGTGAGGTGGACACCAGTGGGGAGTGTACCCAGAACAATGGGGATGGACACAAATGGGGAATGTTTTTTGTTTTTATGGGTTTTACGGCGCTAGCAACACATTTAGGTTATATCAGCGCCAGTAAAAAGGAAGAAAATGGAATAGTAAAAAGTTCTAGAATTACAATTAAAGCACCCAAGAAAAAGTAAGACATAGGGGAACTGGGAACAAATAGGGATCAGAATTAGATTCCAAGAGCATACCACCAATGTACTTAGTTTGAGATCACATATAAGTCTCATCCGGACACAAGCACAAAATCCAACAAAGAGGAATACACTCAAATGCTTACATCATATATTCAATAACAAATATAATAATACATAACATAGAGATGATTTACAAGGAAAAAAATATCATCTCCCAAAACAATAACTATGCATTTGACTGTTTCCACCAAAGCCAGGACTCCGGTCAGGGCCAGGACAAAACCAAGTAATCTCATTCCAAGACAAGGACAGAAAGCATGTTGGAAAACAGACATATGGGGATAGAAGACACAGTATGTACCTCCCTGCCCACTATGGGAAGACAGGAACCCCACCCAGACAAATGGGGAATGATCAAAGGACTATAGGATGAGATACAAGTGGTATGGGACTGTGAGATGTGGACACTACTGAGTGAACCCAAGGCAATGAACTCGGTTTAACGTTTTGCGTCAGTGAACGTAAGTGTTAAGGGCCCCATCACTTGGAATTCACTCCCACTGTCAGTCAGACTTGAAAGCAGCGTTGATAAATTAAAAAATAAACTGAAAACCTATATCTGTGGGAAGTATTTAAATTGGATTATGCCAGGAATTATTGCAAAGTGCGTATGTGCTTGTGTGTGTGTGTGCGCTTGTGCACATTTTTGTATGGGTGTGTATGTATGTCGTGTGTATGTTTATAGATGTGTATGTATATCTATGCACGTTTATGTGTGTATATCTTTATGAGTCTGTGAGTATGCATGTGTGTGCGAGTGTGTATATTGAATGTGTACATGTACACGACATATATAATATGTGTATGTATGTATTGTATGTGTGTACAGTGTGTGTGTGTGTGTGTAATTGGATGCGTGTGAGCTTGTGTTCGTATATCCAAATCTGTATTATGTAATGTTTTTATTACTGATGGTCACGCTTCGAAGGGATAAAGGTCAAGGAAAGTTAAAGAAATCCAAGGGGTAAGGGAGGTCAAGGAAAGTTAAAGAAATCCAAGGGATAAAGAAGGTCAAGGAAAGTTAAAGAAATCCAAGGGATAAAGAAGGTCAAGGAAAGTTAAAGAAATCCAAGGGGTAAGGAAGGTCAAGGAAAGTTAAAGAAATCCAAGGGGTAAGGAAGGTCAAGGAAAGTTAAAGAAATTCAAGGGTAAGGAAGGTCAAGGAAAGTTAAAGAAATCAAGGGGTAAGGAAGGTCAAGGAAAGTTAAAGAAATCCAAGGGGTAAGGGAGGTCAAGGAAAGTTAAAGAAATCCAAGGGGTAAGGGAGGCCAAGGAAAGTTAAAGAAATCCAAGAGGTAAGGAGGTCAAGGAAGTTAAAGAAATCCAAGGGGTAAGGAAGGTCAAGGAAAGTTAAAGAAATCCAAGGGTAAGGGAGGTCAAGGACAGTTAAAGAAATCAAAGGGGTAAGGAAGGTCAAGGAAAGTTAAAGAAATCCAAGAGGTAAGGGAGGTCAAGGAAAGTTAAAGAAAACCCAGAGGTATCTGTACATATAAATAGCAATACATATACAAAACTTTGGTAATAATTTTAATATCAAATTAACAAGCAATTCATCAGGAATAAACACATTTATATAACACCGTCGTGCACACATTTGCAGGTCTGATACCCGAACGCAATAATGGGGCTTGATTTAACAATGTTGTAATGGTAATAAAAATAAAGGTGCCTAAATGAGCCAATAAGATGGAGAGAGAGAGAGATAAAGGGAGTAAATGTGACTCGTATATAAGGGAACAACACAAAACAAATGACGTTTCGGTCTTTGGCCTTTTTCAAAGGCTGAAACGTCGTTTGTTTTTTGTTTTCTGTTTCCTTATATATGAGTCACATTCACTCCCTATGTCTTTTCTCTCCATTTTGTAATGGTCTATAATTTGCATTTATTTGAGAGCATTTCCGTTACAACAATGAGACCATAAAAATCTCGATTATCAGACTAGCAAATAAGTACACGTCGATAACAACAAATTTAGATGGATATATAAATTTTTGTTCAATTATATGATATTTAAATGCAAGCGTATAATCTATCTATCACATTCATGACTAAATTCAATTACATTGTTTTATACATAATACTTGTCATTTCATAAACCTAATATCAATAAGGAACCAACTGAATTAGCAAAAGTGAAGAAGTCATGGGGGCAAGTAGGTCAAGCAAAAATAAAATCCTGAAAAAAAAAGCCTCAGATTTATTTTGAAAAGTGACCTACTGCCTCAAAACGGTATAATGTTGAGATGATCTAGATGCTGGAAATAAATTAAAAGCCATTTCGAAAAGCCGGAAATCGGGATTGAGCTGCCTGGTACTACGAAACATTGGTAGAAGTGTGAATTTTTGGCTCCAACTACAGAACTGCGTTTGCCTCATTGACTCAATAAATCTTGTTGAGAAGGAAAGTTTAACTCTGTAGAATTTATATTCAGAACTTTGAACCGTTTATAGATCATGCTGAAGGCAAATTGTTCATTTCTAAAACCATTCAGCTCTCTCTTTACCAGCTATTTTCAGAATTATTACCGAAACTTCATACTCACCCAACACAAAGATAGATTTTTCAAAAAGATAGTAACGAGTAGGACCTATATTATGTATAGAAATTTGAGCTCTGCAACAAAGTGTCGAGTTTTTATAGCGTAACTATAACAAAAGAAATCAGAATAAGAAAATTCTTGGATGCATTGTAACGAATGTGACAATTTTCTATGGGTGGTGAGGAGAGGGTTAAAGTTAATTTTTCTATTTTTCCCTTGGAAACTACGAATTTTTAAAATTTCAAGTAAGGCAGCTCTGTCTGACGAAATTGACGTTTGAATACTTTTGCCACGGCCCGGTATACACATATGTGACCTATCATCTCAAAACTGTACTATGCTGAGAAGAATCCAATCCCTAAGAGTGAGTTTAGAAATAAGATAATGATAAATGTCAACTTGGAGCTTGGTGCAATGTCAGAAATAGTTTGTTTGTTTGTTTGGTTTGATTTCTTTAAACCCAACAGGGATTGGACGGTCTGAAAAATTAAGGTCATAAACATTAGCGCCAGTAACAAGAAGAAAAGGAAGGTAAAAGATTAATGGGAACAAATTAGATCCAAGATAATAGTATTGTATAGTGAGATCACAGAAATAATTCAGACAAAGTAATTGCATTGACTAGTGGAGACACCTCGAAAGTTACATACCAGAAAACACACATTATAGAAGTACATACACTAAAGTGTAATATTCATCACACCAGAAAAAAAAATTAATTTCCCAAAACTAATGTCAGAAATCGTATTTATTCTCCAACATGTGGAAGAGAAATTTACTCAACGATTCATAATAGGCTTCAACAGTTGTGACGTCACTTCCCTCATAATGACGCATGGCAACTTAGTAACTGGTTCTAAACTATCGGAACAATGGCGAATGCCCTTATGAAATACATCTCCAACGAGCATTAAAGTGTATCCAGAGGAGAAATATAAATCTGATCATGCTTTGACTTTTATACATTCTGATCACATGATATGTGAAAAAGTTATAGCCAGCATGAAGAATAAAAAGTACCGATTTTCTCTGTTTAGAACCAAACTGCTCGGTGCTGGGCGGGCGTGACATCAGACTATTGAATCCAATTGTGGCTATATTTTCAATTTTTAAAATGTAGTAGTACATCCCAACATGATACCGCTTTGTTTTGTTTGTTCTTAAGGGTTTTACGGCGAATACAACACATTTAGGTCATATCAGCACCAGTAAAAAGGAAGAAAATTGGATAGTATAAAGTTCTAGAATTACAATTGAAGTACCAAAGAAAAAGCAAGACTGAGGGGAATTGGTTCAAATAGAGAACAGATGTAGATTCCAAGAGTATCCTTTCAGTATACTTAGTTTGAGATCACCTAAAAGTCTCATCCAAACACCACCACATGTGCCCACTAAGAGGTATACACTCAAATGTTTACAAATCAAATGTTAAAAATAAAAAAATAACAGTACATAACAGAGAGATGATTTACAAGGAGAAAAATATAATCTCCCAAAACAATAACTACACAATCGACTGTTTCCCTCCCAGCCAGGAACTCCGGCCAGAGTCAGGACAAAACTAAGTAATCTCATTCCAAGACAAAGATAGAAAGCAACTCAGAAAACAGATATAGGGGGATAGAAGATGCAGTTAGTGACCTCCTGCCCACCATGGACCATGGGAGATCAAGAGACCCCACCCACGACTCAATGATTAAGGCAATAGGCAGCAACAACACAGTAACGTTAAGGTTCCGTTTCAATTTAAAACATAATGTTGCATCAAAGGTGGAGTAGTAGTGCATAGAAACATGACACCGTTGATTGGACTAGCTTTGCTTCGAGGGGAAACTTTGCCTCTGTGAATTTGGAGCATTTTGAATAATCTCAGCTTTGTTTCAGTTATGGTACCTTTTAAAAGGCTTGAATTTGTATCAAAGGAAATAATTGCCACAGAACTAAACGATCTTGTATTGGTCCAACATTCAAGAGGCAAAGTTTCTCCTTTAGGCAAAGTTACCCCAGTTGACGGGTAATTTCACTCTTATCAATATTTCATGTCATTACATGGAGACTGTTTCACATTTTGGCAACGTAAATAAAAGGTTATGAAAAGTGTTTACATGTATTCATTTAAAGAATGAAAAACAGGCAAATACTTTAAAGATAAGTAAAAACTTTTTTAAAATCTTAACAAGAAAATATGTCATATAAACATTGAATTATTTTGAGAATATGTAAATGTTAAAAATAATATATTGTTAATGAGCTTATCGTATTCTGTTATATAGATGCTGACTTGTGATTCAGTCATCCCTTGGACTAGACCCTACAACTTCCCCATGGAGATAAATAATGGCAAGTTTTCGTGTATACATATAATGTATATTTTTGTTTTTGAAAGGCATCAATCAAACGACTAAGATCAGCAAAATTGTAATGAATCTGTAATATTGACAAAAAGGCAAAACTGAAAAATTTCATTCGTTTGCCAAAGGATAGAATGTTATCAACTGCTGTGCATTCAAGAAACACAATTTCACATGTACTCCAGAAGACAGACTTGTCTAGTATAACGAGTTTTATGTAAAATTAGCATTTTAGGTCTCAAGTTCACACATTTGACTAAAGAAACTCTTCAGAGTTTAAACGCTGTCAGAAGGGTTCTTGAAAAGATTCCAGCTCATTGTGGCGTATCAGCAAATGAAGAAGCTGATAAGACTCGCAAAAACTACTGCCAAAAAGGAATAACAAAACATATAGCATAATTTAAGCGAGACAAAACACATAATTAAGAGCATTCATACAACACCAATGCGTTCAGATGATTTCCAAATGCTGCCCAGACATGACAAGTAATCCTGTTCCGCTTCAGGACAGGACACAATAGACTTAAAAAGTATATAATGTGCAGACGCATGAAACTGACACAGTCACCGGTCTGCTCTTGTGGTGAGGAGGAGGAAGATGCAGAGCTTAGACTGCAGAGATGCAAAAAATACTAAACCCATAGAGAAGAGATATGGTCCTCTGCAACTTATCCACAAAAAAATGTTTTCGGCCCGCTAGAAGAACTCAAAATGGCGAGTACCTTCTTCTTCTAAATGGTACTCCAGATATAAAGACATATGAGAAGAAGAAGAAGAAGAAGAAGAAGAAGAAGAAGAAGAAGAAGAAGAAGAAGAAGAAGAAGAAGAAGAAGAAGAAGAAGAAGAAGATGAAGAAGAAGAAGAAGAGGGAGAAGAAGAAGAAGAAGAAGAAGAAGAAGAAGAAGAAGAAGAAGAAGAAGAAGAAGAAGAAGGAGAAGAAGAAGAAGAAGAAGAAAAGGTCAGTATCCAGTAGAACCCCAAATAAAAATCATACCAAAATATCCACCTGCCCCAACTCTTCAGTCGAGGCAGTAATGATTTTTTGTGATTATTATTTTTTTTTCTTGTATTTTTCTTTCTGCTTTAACTGGCTCTGCTTGATACACACCTTTTCAGAATTTTTATCTTAGACAAGTGCCTGGTCCCTAATTTGTCACTTTGACAGTATGGCAATAGCAAAGTAATTTCTGATCACTGAAGGGAGAAAAAAACGTGGAGCAGATTTATGAAAATAGAGCCTGACACACATAGCATGGTGGATGTTTATTTTCTTATTTGAATTACTAAATTGCTATAATGCATTACAAATAGATTCTAAAACAACTTGTGCTGGTTTTACTTTTGTTTTCAATTCTAATTTTTATTTTAAGCAGTTCTAAAAAATGATATTCCCTGGACAGAGGTCAGTGAGTAAATAATGAAAACATTTATTAAAGCTGTGATGAAAAAAATCAATTACACAACAAAAGCATAAGGGGAAAGAAAACGATGATAGAAACAAAATAAAAATAACCAGAAAAAAAAACAGAAAAAAGTGCGACATTTGATTAGTTTTATCAAGGATTTTACAGCACGTGTATCGCAGACCTGCCGACATGAAAAGTTAAAAATTCGTAGTTTGTGGAGTTATAAAATAGAACTCGCTATAGTTAACCTTAAAAATCAACAATTTACTTGTGCAAGGATTTAATTACACCTCAAAATCCTTAAAATTATGTAGTTTGGCATCAACTTTTATTTACAATAATTTTAATGACTTAAAGATGCTCATTAATTTCTGAAATTGGAGCCAAAATTTCGTAATTCCAAGAATTTTTCGTAGTAGTAGGCTATCTGGTATCATCTTATGACTTAGTGCTCTTGAAATGTTTGGGCTGATTAGGAAATTACTGCTCAACCCAAGATCATCTGTATAAAGGCGGCTATGTGGTCTAGTGGTATGACACTCGCTTTCGGATCGGAAGGTCCTGGGTTTGAGCCTCGCTCTGCGCATAGTTGAGACCATGGAAAAGGCTCTTTACTCACATTCTCTCACCATACTCATGTGTAAAATGAGTACCTGGCTGTTAGCAGCGTTGTCTCTGTCCGAAAAAAAAAAATGTAATATCGCCTAACAGGCATCATGTCCTATCCTAAATGTTAAGTGTTGCTGTTGACCAGGGACCCCTTGTAAAGCGCTTTGAGCAAGTTTAGTGGATATTGCGCTATATAAAAGCTCATTTAAAAAAAAAAAGAAGCTAAATCATCTGTATGAAGGCCATTTCGCCAACAAGGCTTTGAGGTAAGCTTGTCTATGTTTGTTGTGAAACAATGAAAAGTTGTCGATTAAAGACGGTGGATGGTCATGTAACACCTAAAAGCCCCATTGGCTGGTCAAAAATAGCCTGAATAAAGATGGCCTCGGCCCTACCCCCATTAGTCCCCTTCCCCTCCTCTCCTATTCCTCAATAGAACCAATGTGTATTCTGTCTTGCTCCTGCCCACAAAATCATATCATGCCCCAATCCTCTCCCAACTCCTCAACAGAACCAATGTAAACTCATTCAATGTCTATTGTGTCTTGTTCCTGCCCACAAAATCGTCCATCGTGTTATTGATTCCAAACACTTTACCGATCAATTGTGACACGTTGATTGGAAGAACTCTGTCAGATAGTTTAAAAAAGACAAAAGTACCATGAAATTATACAACATTTTATAAAGCAGCATTTTATCAAACAAATATTATATAACAGTATACTTATTATGTTATATCATTATAATAAATAAACAATATGACTAGATGAGAGAGATAAATAGTCCACCAGTGGACTGAAAACACAGCTGTGTATTCAGTCCACGGAAATAAAAACATTTTAAAAAGGACCAAATATTGTCTATACTTACCTTAAACGCTACTGATGACATTGATACTGAGCCTTTTATAGGCATCATCAGAAATGGACAAACATATAATTTATGGCAATTCAACGGCTTAATAATATCATTTACAGTATTTTATCTACTCTCAGAAAGTCTTGATTGAAAGTTGTTCGAAATCTGGCGCCTGCTACTAGATAGCCATTGGCCTGGCCAATGTGGCCAAAATTGCCCAGACAGAGAATAATGTTTCTACAATTAATTTAAAATTAACATTTATATCTATTTTTCCTAGTCCGTTAGAATTTTTGTGAATATCAAAACCGATGAGTTTTCCAAGGAGATCAGAGTTTTATTATTATTTTCCCAAGCAAGGTTCTACTTGGTCACTTTTCACATCGATCACTGGCCTCGACCAGGGCTGTGCCTCTGAAAAAAATAATTGTGCGAGTACAAGTAGCTACAAAGCAGTCCTTAACCTCTCTCTCTCTCTCTCTCTCTCTCTCTCTCTCTCTCTCTCTCTCTCTCTCTCTCTCTCTCTCTCTCTCTCTCTCTCTCTCTGACGCTCCTTTTAAACACATTCAAGACTATAAAGTATAACTATAAAGTTGTTCTCTTTGTTTTTGTTTTTTTTTTTGGGGGGGGGGTTTGGTGTGTTTTTTCGTTGGTTTTTGTTTTGTTTGTTCGTTTTGGTTTCGTTTTTCATCGGAGTCATATTGTTACGTACAAGAAATGCTCAAGGAAATACATTTTGACGTCTCATTGCGTTCTAATTAAAATAATAATCTTAAAAGTGAGTAAAAGTATATAAATAAAAATGTTAAAAGTCACGGTAAGAATCTCGTCAAGTTTGATAAATCGGTTTCGAGAATTGAGATCTATTTCAGTGCCCGGTTTCGAACAACTCTCAATCAAGATTTTCCGAGAGTAAATTAAACGCTGTAAATGATATTATTAAGCCGTTGAATTGAAATAAATTTTATGCCTGTCCATTTCTGATGATGCCTATAAAAGGCTCAGTATCAATGCCGTCAATATCGATTAAGGTAACAAGTATAGACGATATTTGGTCCTTTTTAAATATTTTTATTTCCGGTGGACTGAATACACAGCTGTGTTTTCAGTCCACTGGT
>NC_088370.1:31050474-31056752 GCF_034508935.2 Berghia stephanieae | reverse complement strand
CGGGGCCCCCCCCTTTCTTGATAAGCGACAAGTATAATACCAAAACCCAAAATTTTCTAACAGACCCCAGAAAGAGAGAGATCCAACCCAAACCCCCCCTTTAAAATCCTAACAAAAAATTAATTTTACCTTCTTGATCCGATGGGTTTTTGGTCCCCCCCCTGCACTGGATAAAATTTACCCTGCTCCATGGGGTATCTGATACTTCTTGGAAAAACCCAAATGAAGGGGGGGAAAAAAAAAATTCATTATTTTTAACATGAATAAATGACGCAAAAGAAAACAAAAAAAAAAAAAATAAAAAAGTCAACCCAACCAGAGGTAGATGCTATAGGCTTGAGTTCACCCATATCTTTTTTTAAAAAAAGAACAGAAAAAAAATGCTTGCTACCTTTTGGATAGAACATTGTTTCCAATAGTAAAGCCACAAAACTTTTTTTTTTCTCTCTTAACAAAATGTTTTCCAAACTGTTGACTTCCTTTTTTTAAAAAGGCCCTAGAGTGTCTTTAATTTTCAAGCCTTCTCCCAGGAGGCAAGACATAAAAATGGGCACGCCTGAGGGGAAATGATTTCAAAGGTTTGATTCGAATGTTTCATATTTATATCACAAATTAATCCTGCAATCAATTTGAATAAATAAAAGAATATAAATAATAAAATAATATAATAATAAAAATAAATAAATAAAATAAAATTTTAAATAATAAAAATAAAAAAATTTAATAAATAATAATAATAATAATAATAATAACAACAAAATGAAATAAAATAAAAGAAAATAGTAATATAAATAATGGAATTTATATAGCACCAAAATATCCACGTTAATGGCTCTGCCGGGGGTTTAC
This sequence comes from Berghia stephanieae, assembly GCF_034508935.2. NCBI lineage: Eukaryota > Metazoa > Mollusca > Gastropoda > Nudibranchia > Aeolidiidae > Berghia > Berghia stephanieae. The sequence goes on along the minus strand of NC_088370.1, from coordinate 31,055,903 downwards.
TAATAAAAATATTAAAAAACAAAACACAACAAACAAAAACAAAAAAAATTTAAAACACACGACACTACTAAAAACATAAATACAAAAAAAAATCAGCAACATTTTTTCATAAAAAATGACCCCTCAGGAACAACTCGTTAAAATTTTTCCTGAAAGATGTAAAATTTTCACAGACTTTGTCCGAGGATGAGTTTCCATAGGCGTGGATTTGGTGAAAAGGCAATAAAAAAATAACAAAAAATAAAAATAATATAAAACAATAATGGGGGAAATTTTTAGTCTTTTTTTCTATTTTGACCTTTAGGTTCGTTTTTTCCCGAGAAATATTCCAATCAGAAAAATGATGAAAGAAAAATCCTTTCCTCAACGGGATTGTTTCTCAGACCTCCTGTTAACGGTCAATAGCTACAGTCAATAGACAACCAATTTCGATGACTCCCCCCAAAATTGTGCTTGATGGCTCGGCTCGTTACAGATCTTATTGCGCAAATTTCTCTCCTCAAATTCTTAAAAAAAAATTTTTTTAAATAAAAGTAAATTAACGTCAAAAATATAAAGCAATACGTGTATTGGGGTTTTCTTGGGGAAAACCAAAAACATGCAGAACTTAGCTTGCCATTTCCGGGCCATGGAGGTACGACTTCGGACGCTCCAAGTGCCCTTTTGGGGGGTTTAAAAAGGAAATTAAACTGCAAATCCCAAGTAGTAAGATAAATGAAAAAGAGGCACTCCCGGGATTGTTATTGTTTTTTTCCATCCCTTTATGAGTAACTCACTAAAGGTTTAAAAATAAAATTCTGGTTAAAACCCGTTTTGTGTGTTTGGCCGTATCTTGGAGGCAAGTTGTGAGCTTTTTAGCCAAACGCACACTACAATAGGGGAAGATATTGAATTAAAGGCTAAATACATCAAAAATACTGGGAAAGATTTCGTAGGATTTAAAGGGTAAATACATCAAGTAAATGGGTGATATCTAAAATTAAAGGCTAGAAAAAAATCAAGATACATAGGAAATGATTACGTAAATTGAAAGCTAGAAACATCAAGACTACATAGGGAAGAATACTAGAGATTGAAAGGCTAAATAATCAAGTCTACTGGAAGAATCAGAGATTGAAAAAGGCTGAAACATCAAGTACTACATAGGAGGATTTTACTTTTAAAATTTAAAGGTAAAACATCAAACACATAGGAAAGATTTTTCGTAGAGAGAAAGGCTGAATACCTCAATACACATGGATGATTTCGTAGAGATTTAAAGGCTAGAAAAAATCGTATACATGGAATGATATACTAAAAATTGAAAACTAAATCATCAAGTACTACAAAAAATGATTACGTAGGAAAATTTAAAGGTAGAATACATCAAATATACATAAATGATATACGTAAGATGAAAGGCTAGAATACATCAAGTACTACTGGGAAAGATATACGAGAGATTGAAAAGGGTAGAATACTCAAATTCTAATAGGAATGATTTACGAAGGGTTAAAGGCTGAATTACATCAAGTATACATGAATGTATACGTAAAAGATTAAAACTAGAATACATCAGTCTACATAGGGAAAGAAACTAGGATTGAAAGGTAGAATACATCAAGTATACATAGGAAGATATAGTAAGATTTAAAGGCTAGAATACTCAAGTACATAGATATGATATACTAAAAAAGAAAATTTGAGCCTCAATATCCACTAAACGAGCTCAAAAAACTTTTCAAAAGGTCCCCCACAAAAGCAACATTAAATGTAGGACAAATGTGACTCCGTTAGGCACATTCAATTTTTTTTCGACAAAGACAACACTGTTAACGACCAGTACTCATTTTACACCCTGAGTACGGAGAAAAAAAGGTAAAGAGCCCTTTTCGAGGACTCAACTATGTGCAGAGTGAGGCCGAACCAGGGACCTTCTGATCCAAAAGTGCTTTGAGCACGTTTAGTGCATATAGGCAATATAAAAGCTCGAGTTAAATCAATTAAACTCAACAGGGAAGATTTAATAAAGACTCACCTCTAAAATGTAATGATAATTTTAAAAATTTAAAAAAAATTAAAAATTTTGCCTTTCCCCCCAAAAAACATTAGGATATCGTCGCCTAGGCTTCCACGAAGGAATATAGATAACTCATCAAACAAGATGTCTGATGTCAACAGCAATCACCCATGTTGTCCAAGTGAGCAAATTGGGGGTTAATAATCTTGCTCAAGGAAAAAAAAACGAAAGTGCCTGAAGCGGGGCTCGCACCCGGGTCACAGTGCAATGCCTTGACCACTCGGCCACATCGCCCCCCCCCCCCCCCCCCCCCCTTAATGATAATAATTCAATGAAAATGAGTCTTTAAAAAGAGACCCAGACCTGGATAAAAGAGCTTTGACGTATTCCTTGACAATGCGGTGCTGCCCTCTGTTGAGCAATACATCCATTAGAACAGGTTTGAGGTGCAGAAAGTCATTGTGGTAATCGGCCCATGTGGCAACAATGGTATCCACACCACCAGAACTGGCCATCCTGTTAAAAAAAAATATTGACAAAATAAGAGCTGATACAAATAAATAACAAAATCAAAAGTTATTTCGTGCCATCCCATTCTTGTATAGATTGTGATGAGAAGCAATGAAAAAGAAGCTTTTTAACTACTACTCAACTTCTAGTCCATCCTTTCAAGCATCAACCATCGATGTGTCTACCCTAAATCCCTCCAATCACAAAGCAGCTACCAGCACTCTCCTTCCCTTTATACAGATCTGCCTGGTAGAATTTTACGAATTTTCGGCCCCAGCTACAAAACATCATATGCGTCTTTGACTCAATAAATATTATTAAAAGGAAAGTTTAGTTCCTTAGAACCTATATTCAGAACTTTGGAGTATTTTTGGATCATGATGAGGGCAAATTATTGAATAGTTACTTTTTTTCTTTCCTTGGAAACTAGGAATAAAAAAAACGCAGATCTGCTCCATACATCCATCCAACCCTCCCTCCTTCCCTCCAACCATCCATTTCTAGCGCCCTCTCTCCCTCTATTCGTCCATCTATTCATCCCTCCCTCCCCTTACATCCATCCATCTACTCACCCACCCATCCATCAAGCATCTTTCCATGATCCCTCTGGCTTTTATCCATTCATCCATCCATCCATCCCATGATCTCTGTCTAACATCCATTCATCCATCCATCTATCCAACCATCCATCGAGCATCTATCCATGATCTAACATCCATTCATCCATCCATTAAGCATCTATCCATGATCTCTCTGTCTAACATCCATTCATCCATCCATCTATCCAATCATCCATTAAGCATCTATCCACGATCTCTCTAACATCCATTCATCCATCCATCCATACATCAAGCATCTACCTATGATCCCTCTGTCTAACATCCATTCATCCATCTTATTCTCTCTGTCTAACATTCATCCATCCATCATCTATCCATGATCTGTCAGTCTAACATCCATTCATCAATTCATTCCATTTCAATTATCAACCAATTCATGAGCAAACACTTACCAATTCCGGGTCATAAGGTCATTCAAACAGTTGCTGTCTCTCAAATCAATGAATAATTCTTCTAGCATGATATCACAACTGAAATACAAACAAAATGACTCAATAGAAATGAAGACAAAAAAGAAAGAAAATTTGACTTGAAATCATTGTGATACTAAGTTGTTTGTTTGTTTTTAAGGGTTTTCACGCACAGCGCTTGCGACACATTTAAGTCATATCAGCACCAGTAAAAGGAAGAAAATGGAACAGTCAAAATATTCTAGATTTACAATCAAAACACCCAAGAAAAAGTAAGACAAAGGGGAATTGGTTCAAATAGAAAAAACACGTAGATTACAAGAGCATACCGTCAATGTACTTAGTTTGAGGTCACCTTAAAGTCTCATCCAGACACCAACAAGGATCCCACTAAGTGGAATAAACTCGAATGTTTACAATTCATGTGTTAAAAAAAAAAAAAAAAAAAATAAGTACATAACAAAGAGAAGATTGACAAGGAAAAATATATCATCTCCCAAAATCAACTATACATTTGACTGTTTCCCTCTCAGCCAGGGTATCCGGCCAGGGCCAGGACAAAACCAAGTAACCTCATTCCAAGACAAAGACAGAAAGCAAGTTGGAAACAGATATAGGGGGATTGAAGACAGCAAGTACCTCCCTGCCCACTTTGGGAGGTCAGGAACCCCACCTAGTGATACTAAGTTGTCAGAAGTTGTGGACTGTAAAGAGTAATAAACAAAAATGAATAGAACAGCTTCGAAAAAAAAAAGAACAAAATCCCAAACACGGAACATATCAGGCTCAAAACCCTTTTTTCAGCCAAAAAAAAATAAAATAAATGAAAACATACATAAACCTTGAGCGTCTATATATAGCACAATATCCACTAAACATGCTCAAGGCGCTATACAAGTGGTCCCCGACCAACAGCAACATGTATAATGTAGAACGAGACATGAAGCCTGTTAGGCGATATTACTGTTTTTTTCAATAGAGACAATGTTACACATGAATAATGTGAGAGAATGTGAGTAAAGAAAGAGGACTCAACTATGTGCTGAGCGAGGCTCGAATACATTACTAAAAAAAAAACAAAAAAAAACAGATTGATGGCAGATAAAAATTCTGATCAATGTTTTCTGACCAAAATGAAAAAAAAAAGTTTATTGTCAGATTATGGTAGTTAGTGTAGCCTGAGATGTAGAAAATTACCATTTTGTAGCAATGATTCCAAACCTATCTGTCAGTTGCTGGAATGGATCTCTCCGTATCTGTTCCGTGTCGTCATCTGCTTCCTCCTCATATTCCGTTTTGATGTATCTCTTCCTAACTTTTTTCATGTAATTTACCAAATGACAAACAGTTGTTTGGGATTGGCTATCTGGAGGGGAGAAAGGAAGAGAGAGAGAGAGAGAGAGAAAAGGGGGGAGAGGGAGAGGGGGAGAGAGGGGAAGGAGGAGGGAGAGGAGGGGAAAGAGAGGAAGAAAGAGGAAGGGGAGAGAGAGAGAAAAGGAGAAAAGAGAGAGAGAGAGGGGAGAGAGGAGGAGAGAGAGAGAGGAGAGAGAGAAAAGAGAAGAGAGAGAGAGAGAGAGAGAGTGGGTAAGATAAATAAAAATGCAAAAAGGGGACTAAATTTTTAAATCATTGTTTTTTCCCCCCCTTTTAAAATTTTCATGTAAAGTGTTTTGGGCTGGGGTTTAAACCCCCTTTCTCTCAAAACCCCCCCCCTACTCCGCGCCTACCAACCCCCAAAGAAGATTAAGTAGTTTATATACAAAATCAATGAGTTAAAATTGAAAAAAAATCAAAAGTTTGTAAAAAAAAACCCTTTCCCGATAATGAATTTAAAAAATTTGTGGATATCTTTTCCCAAAAAAGAATAAAATATTTTTTGGATTTTTCCAG
>NC_088370.1:31035698-31050374 GCF_034508935.2 Berghia stephanieae | reverse complement strand
AAATTTCAGTTTTTGGTTACCATGGTAACGCCGCCATTTTGAAATTTGATACCCTATAATGAAGTAGTTTTCAAAATGCTAAGGCTTCGCCAAATGACAAGTTATTGACATGAAAATAGGTATACAAGTAGTATTTGAGCCATTCATTTGGGCTAAGCATCGGTTTTCTAATATCTACAATAGTATTATTTTCATTGATTTTCAAAGTTCATCAATTTTGAAACATCAAAAATTGACCCATTTTTGGACTTTTGACGCTCATTTACGCAAAATTTATAAAATAAATCTGAAATACAAATGCTCAGTTTTATGAAGCTAGTGATACTGTATGCACATGCGAAAAATCATTCAAAAATGTTTACAAATAAAGGAAGAGTAGCAAAATAAAGGTAGAAAAAGCACAAACAGAGAAAAACGCATTCAAAGTTTCAAGCACAGGAAACTCAGACAACATCATGCATTCATGCGTCAAAATGACCCTGCTTGATGTGCAGGCCCTCCCTCTTCAGCCTCCTGTTCCTGCCTTGCCTTTTCTCGGCTTCACACACACACACACACACACACACACGTACGTACACACACACACACACACACACACACGTACGTACACTCTCTCTCTCTCTCTCTCTCTCTCTCTCTCTCTCTCTCTCTCTCTCTCTCTCTCTATCTATCTATCTATCTATCTATCTATCTAAGCTATGAGCGGCTATATGGTCTTGTGGTATGACACTCGCTTTCGGATCGGAAGGTCCTGGTTTCGAGCCTGGTTCAGCGCATAGTTGAGTCCTTGGAAAAGACTATTTACTCCCGTTCTCTCACCGTATTCGGGTGTAAAATGAGTACTTAGCCGTCAACAGTGCTGTCGCTGTCGGAAAAATTGTAATATCGCCTAATAGGCGTCATGTCTTGTTCTACATTTTACGTGTTGCTGTCAGTCAGGGACCCTTTGTAAAGCGCTTTGAGCACTTTTAGTGGATATTGCGCTCGCTCTCTCTCTCTCTCTCTCTCTCTCTCTCTCTCTCTCTCTCTCTCTCTCTCTCTCTCTCTCTCTCTCTCTCTCTCTCTCTCTCTCCTCGTTCTCAAGTGCATAACAAACCTCTCGCTCATTCGTTTACAACCAATACTCAGTCTAGCTCGACAGTAACTCCATTCATTTCATTTAGAGACCTCAGCGCTTTTTCATTTTGCATCATGTTACGAAGGAGTGACAAATTCTATTTATAAAAATTCACAATAATATTACTGTTCCCATCTTGTTCGAGCTGCTGATTTTGCAAGTCGTACAATTCGAGTCTTTCTAGGCATACTTGTTGCGTACGTGTCGGTACTTTTCACAAAACAAAACTTTTATGTCCCCGTGAAGAAGAAAAATCACACACAGAATAACAATGTTTACATGCGACGCATGCGAAGATGAGGTCAAAGCATGAACTTTGACTCGCCCGCTAACCACTCAGAAAGCAGTATCAAGTCATGTTATCATCGACTATTTTGAACAGCCAATGAGAACAGCGCTAGCAAGGCAAAGGTCACAACAATTACTCACGATTTTACTACAATCAGTCAACCCCTCACAATTGGGTCAGAGAAGGGGTTTTTGGAAAGGCTCTTGACTAAATATAGATAGACCGAAGACCTTGACAGTGGGCATTTCATATAGACCAAAAATAGACAAAACTATCGATACCAAACTTGCCTATTATTATCGATGTTTTATGCTCATATTGGCCTAATGTTTATATGGCTTTTTCGCTGTCAAGCCAGGCTGTAACATTATATTTACTGACCCCATTGGACTTCAAGAGGTCAGTTTGGACCTAAACTGACCCATCTGAGAGTCAACAAACACATTTTTATGTAGCAAAGGTTTCAAACTTTTCAAAAATAAAAAAATCTCAAAATCGATATTTTACTCGATTTTTGACAATCGAGGACCCGCCCATCCCCTTAAGAGAGAATATATTTTGGTTTTCGAAACTGTTATGAAACATCATATTCACTTTGATGTTTATATCATTTATCATTTTGATGTTTATATATTATTATTTTATTAATGTATTTTTGTCTATCTATCTATGTATTGTATTTTTAATTTCAAACATTGTAAACCAAATGTATGGCTGGCTGAGAAAATCCGCAAATTTAATAAATTGATTTATGTATGCAGTGGTGTTGACCTCATCTTTCTGGTCCTTTACCACTTTAAATTTTCTTTCTATGTTATTAGCACCCAAGTCATGATTTTTTTTCCTGAATAAAATGTGTTGCTATGGGAAACACTTTATCTGTGTTTTTGGCTCATATCTCAAATCAAAGCTTGCTGCATCTTCTCGGGTTTTCTCTGCCAGCCTCACAAATGACAAATTGACATTTTTTTTTTGACAATAAAGATTATATCATTATTATTCTTATGATTTCAATGATGAGGGTTAGAATATATTCTGGTTTATGCACTGTGAAATCGGGAGATGTTGAGCGAAAAAAGAAAAAGAAAAGAAATATATATTTAACACACCTGTCTACGCCATAGGACAAAATTATAACAAATGAATATAATTAAATCACTGACTACCAGTCCCGCACATGTTGCAGAAACAACAGACAGCTAGCTGGTACTGATCCTACATCCTCTTGTGGGATGAATTTTGCTATTTTTTAAATATCAGTTGCTGTTCCTGTAATGTTTCCAAGTAATTAATTTAATGAATTACATCCCCTGTTTTATAATTTACTTTCACTTTCAATACTTCCAGTCTTCTACTTACACTTCCTGTTTTGGTTATCTTTGTATCCTGCCGGCAAGCAGCAACCAACTCTGTATCATGCTTATCAATAAACTTTAATCTTCATCCATCCATCTTTGCATTATTAAATTATCATTTAACACCCATTCAAACATTACATTGGCGACGAGGATGGGATTAAAGTTTACTACATTTGCGGGATTGTTCTCATATGCTCGCACATGACCTTGTTTCATTTCATGCCAAGTTTGGCTGAATCTCATAGGTAAGTTTTTTTTAAAAAGATGGTTTCTAAATATGACCCAATGTCTCTAAGAGGTTTTCTGTCAGGATGCACAAGAACCTAGAAATCAATTAAATTCAAAAGGTTTTTTTATGAACATTAGATAGAAGATAAAGAATATAAATGATAAAATGTTACCTTAGCGATTCATTGAAACCAACAGCTCCAAATTTACTGGCACAGTAATCAGCAAGTCCGCTGACACCAAAAAAACCAGCAGAACTCGCAATGCTGACGATGTGGCCCTTGTTTTTGGTTAACATGGAGGGCAGGAATGACTTCACTGTCTGCAGACAGAATTTATAGGTGTCAAAATGTATAATTGTTTCGATATTCACAGTAGAAATATCTCAGAGATCATAGGGTTAGAACTCTGCTATTGGCAACAACAACAAAAATATTATGATTTTGAAAAAAAAATATTTCCAAATTTACAGAAAAAAAAAGATTTGTATCAAACAAAAATGCAGGCTCTACACCCTTATGTTTTTGAATTGTAGCTTTGAAATATTTTTTAATTAATAAAATAAACTACAGATTGGTCAAAAATCCATTTCTTTTTTTAAAATAACAATGATATCAACCGATTTCATTTAAATTTTTTATTGAAAAACTCAAATCTCAAAAAAAAAAAAAAAAAAAGTTTCCAAACTTAATAGATTGTAGCCGGGAATGTATACTAACACTATGAGGGCAGTGTGGCTAAGCCATATGGTCATTGCTTTGAACCTAAAAAGATAACGAGCTCGATTACCCTCGCTCACGATCACTTTGTGGCACTGCACTGTGGATGATGCTTGGGTTATTCCAGTCTTCCCTTGCAACAGACCCTAAAGACAAATTTTCCCTTGGGGGATTTTGTGTAATCTCTTCTCGACTTGTGAGGCAAATGATCAAACATTGAGCTATTGATATCCTCATTATTGACTGTGGTGGTGAGAAATGTTTTTATTCTTTGCACACAAACAAAACAAAGTAAAATAAAATCTAATTTAAAAAAAAAAAAGAAAAGAAAAGGTTTGGAACCATAACATCCCTTTTTGTGATTTTTTTCCTTTCGTTGATCTGTTATAAAGCATGTATCCACACACACACACACACAAAAAAAAAAAAAAAAAAAAATAAATGAAACAAACAGACATACCCCCTACTCTCCCCCCCCCCCCCCCCCCCCCCCCACTTTCAAATAATTTTTTTTTTTTAAATCAACACAAAACTAAAAAAATGTAGGTATTAAATTTATTTTTTTTAAAGCAATGAAATCTGTGTAAGTTTCATGTCTGTAATATATTTTGATGCTGATGATTCTGCTCCTTGGTGCAGACCTGACTTCTAGCACGAAAACTTCGTAGAATTATGAAATTTTTGGCTCCAATTTCAGACCTTAATATCTATCTCTAAATCTTTAAAACTTATTGAAAATAAAAGTTGATGCCGGAGTTCATAATTTTAAAGGTCTTGGTGAGTTATTTAATCTTGTGAGGGGATTGATTTTTAAAGTTCATTATAGTGAATGCATTTTTTTTACCCTAAAAATTAGGAATTTTTCAATTTTTAAGTAGGCAGGTCTGCCTTGGTGTAGATTTAACTCTTTCAGCGCTGAAGTTATATTCATATTTCCATCACAAAATGGCTGACACCTGATTGAGGCAGCATGAGAATGTCAAGATAAGACAAAGCGACATTCAAATTCAGTGCAAAATCTCAATTAAAATACCCCTCTATGCCCAATTGAATGTTCTAATGAAAGAAATGATACCATTGGTTCAATTTATAGTACTTTTGTAGATAGTAGGATTGGATTACATTATTATTTTTGCCTTTCATGACCGGCCACACTGTGCAGCCCTTTGGACAGTAGAAAAGATTCTGCTCTGGCCGCACAGTGCAGCCAATGGCGCTGAAAGAGTTATTTTAAAAAATTTTCACAATGATGATATTGGTGATCAAATTTTTTGTAACTCACCCAAAAATGAGCAATTGTGTTGACAGCAAATGTTTTTTCAATAAGGGGATCAGGGCAGTCCAAGAACTTTTTCCCTGTGACGATGCCAGCGTTGTTGATGAGAATGTCTACATCTCCCACCTCTTCTTTTACCTGAATTCAACAAAAACCAACAAAAGAAAAAATCTCTTAATACAAATGGACAGTATTAACTGCACCTTGGCTTTCCCATAATACTTCAAAACTCACATGACCCATCGCATCAAAACAGTATTATGTTCAGATGTAAAAGATGCTGGAAATATTTGATGGACTGAGACAATACCTCGTCTAATCATTTAAAGTAGTCCTAAAAAGCCATGAGGCCCATGAAGCCGGGGTTAATCCCGGTTTCTATTGTGTGAAATGGACAATAGCAATTGCTTGCTACCTTTTGGATAGGATGCTAGTCTATCACAAAGTACTTTCTGCCAGATCTAACAGATCTAGCTACCCAAGTAATTTACTGTACCAACTGATCTATCGGGACCACCCTCTAATCAGGAAACTGTTGTAGTGTTTATTGCTTGAATGGCTCAATCTTATCTGAATTCTTAAATTCTTGTCATTGTAGAGAAAAGATGCATTGAGCTATTTATGTAAGGAAAAAAGGTGTAAACATGGGATGTAAATGATTTGCATTGGTTAAAAACACACTCCTTCAGAGCCATTAGGCCCATGAAGCTGGAGTTTATCTTGGTTTCTTTAGCGTGAAACAGACGATAGCAATTGCTTGTTATTCTTTAGATGGGACACAAGATCAAACAGAACCAACTACCCAATCACTGGTAGGTGGACAGATTTTTAAAAATCTCGACTTCACCCTGGATCAATCTTGGCCCCTTTATGTGTAAATAGAGTGCTCTACCAACTGAGCTATCAGAAAGTAACTTGTAAATAGAGTGCTCTACCAACTGAGCTATCAAAAAGTAACTCAAAATCATTTATGATCTGAATTCTCTCTTCCAAGTAAATATACCTTTTTTTCCTTAAATAACTCTCGTGAGCATTTATATAGCGCAATACCCACTAAACATACGCAGAGCGCTTTACAATGGGCCCCTAGCCAACAGCAATATTTAAATGTAGGACAAGACACGACACCTGTTAGGTGATATTACAATTTTTTTTAGGACAGACACAATGCTGTTAACAGCCAGGTACTCGTTTTACACCTGAGTACGATGAGAGAATGTGAGTGATGAGCCTTTCCCAAGGACTCCACTATGCACAACTCAGAGTAGGACTCAAACACTGGAACTTCCCGTCCAAAGACGAGTGTCACACCACTTGACCACATAGCTGCACACAATAAACTTAACCCTGGTTTAGTATTCTTGGTTATATATTCAATGTTGTAGTGTGTAAATCATCTGACATAATACCGATTTGAGACCACTGGTCACATGTGTTCATTTTATTTCGTTTTTAAAAAAAATTAATCCCTCCCTCCCTCCCTCCCTCTCTCTCTCTCTCTCTCTCTCTCTCTCTCTCTCTCTCTCTCTCTCTCTCTCTCTCTCTCTCTCTCTCTCTCTCTCTCTCTCTCTCTCATGCAAGATGAACATGGAATAGTGAAATTTTAACCATACATTAAAAATTAGTACTTTGATCACTACGCCTTTGGACAAGAGAGAAGCTACATGACATAAAAGATATTGCTGTTCTTTTGGTTCTGATATGACAATAAATAAATTAAATGATTACTTAATTAACATATGTATAAATGGTTAAGGGAAACATTGGATTGGTCCACAAATCATACCCTACTGTCAGATATAAATTGTCATAAAGTTGAGAGATACCCTACAAAACTTTTTTGGGTGTCACATAAACTACATAGCTACCATTTTTTGGTATGCTACAGGTCGATGGAAAGTGAGAAATACCTATAAGAAGTCACTCAAAGTGTTGAGGGTGATGAAAAGTGAAAAAGGAGGATTTTTTTAAAACGATTGCCTTTAAGCAACATTTTTACTACATTAATCACATTTTTAGAGCAACTAAGATGATAAACTATCATTAATACTCTAGCTAATTCTGGAGATTGGGGAAACTGTACCAATTTATCCCATCACACATCAAGTCTATCACTACCAGTACATTTGATTGGGGGAAATATATTTTTTTTTTTAAAGGAGGAATTCCTAGTCTGATTTCCATGGATCTGAAAAAAAACCATCCGCACTGTTTATTAAATTCACAGGCCTGCCTGCTTGAAAATTTAAAAATTCGTAGTTTTTAGAAGATAAAAATTGTGCTCACTATATTTAACTTTGCAGATCAACAATTCGCCCTCAGAATGATAAGAGAATAAGAGACACCTCACAATCCTTATAATTATGACTCTGGCATCAACTTTCATTTTCAATAAGTTCTGATGACTAAGAAATGTTCATTAAGTTCCTAATTGGAACCAAAATTTCGCAATTCTACGAATTTTTTACAGTACTAGGCAGGTCTGCATTCAGTGCACAAAAGTGACGGGCGTGTTTGGTGTGTGAGTTGATCCAATGTTGCCTTTACCAGGGTATTTTCCGTTTCCTAACACCCACCTTGGCAGAGACGTCGTAAATATTCTGTCTGTCCGATAAATCGACTGTGTAAGTCTTGACGTAGGGGATACCAGCAGATTTGAGCATGGTGGCTGTTTCCTCATTGCCATCGGCGTTGATGTCCCACAAAACCATCTTACATCCTAGGCCAGCAAATTTCTGACTCATCAGGCGACCTAAGCCACTGCCTGGTGATAATGGTAATAAAAAGTGTGTAAGAATATGAATAAAAAAGGACAATTTGATGTTTAAAGCACAAGTAACAATAAATGAACAAAATAAAATGAAATAAATAAATACAGTGGGGCACATGTAACAATAAATGAACAAAATAAAATGAAATAAAAAAAATTCAGTGGAGCACATGAAACATAAATGAACAAAATTAGATAAAACAAACAAATACAGCAGAGCATGTATATAAAGCACAGCTCCAGGCAGAGATGATAATTCTTTATATTTCTCTACATACTCCCACAATCAAAGGGACCGAGATCGATCCCAGGTGCAGTCGAGATTTTTTTTCGGACTCCCCTGTCCACCCAGCAGTGATTGGGTAGCTGGGTCTGGTGGAAAGTACTTCGCAATAGACTAGAGTCCTATCCAAAGGGTAGCAAGCAATTGCTATTGTCCATTTCACGCTACAGCAACCAGGATAAACTCCAGCTCTATGGGCCTAATGGCTCTGATGAGGGAAGACTATATTATGGTGAGACCAAAGTCAAATTACCTCATGCTTTCTTTTGAGCTTAAAATTTGATTCATAAACCGACTGCCTTTTGGGGTGGGAATGAAAAAACTGACTGATGATGATGATGATGATGATGATGATAATTTTGGTGGTGGTGGTATTGGTGGTAATGATGATTACAAGAAAAACACGAGAATCCAGGTTAGTAAATCCTGGAAACCACCAACCTGCACCGGTCACCAGACAGACTTGACCGTGGACATCTTTAAACCCTTGGAATTTGGCCGGGACGATGGCCTTCACAATGGCCAGGCACCACAGGTAGATGATACGTATGAAGAAAACAATCACTCCTACAACTATGTTCACTATAGACATGACTGCAAGAAGGATGATGTATACGACGTTGAAGACGATGAAGAAAACGAGGTTGAGGGGTAGATGATGAAGAAAAATATGAAGCACTTGGTCCTTACGTTTGCTTCACAAGAAATCTGTAAGCGAGAAAATTCCTATTTTTTAAAATGTAATCAATACATTCTCTCCCGTACATTAACATCTAATGTACATTAACAACTACCATACATTAACAACTACCGTACATTAACAACTACTGTACATTAACAACTACTGTACATTAACAACTATCGTATTATATTAACAACTACTGTACATTAACTACCGTACATTATCAACTACAACTACTGTACATTAACAACTACAACTACCGCACATTAACGACTACTGTACATTAACTACCCTACATTAACAACTACTGTACATTAACAAATACCATACATTAACAAAACACATCTCAAAAAACTTTGTCCAGACAACGATATTCGACATGCGTTTGTGTTTTTAAAGGTTTTAATAAAAATGCTGCTGCTTGAAGCTCGAAGGAAAAAAAATATCGATAAGTATTGAAATGTAAGCTTCAATTTATGAAACAAAAACGGATACTGTGGACGTATCGGGTTTCCCCTTTATCAACAAAACATGATGAATGACCACTAAGGAAGAATGAGATACTCGTATTTTATATTTTTTAAAGGTTTTACATCACTTGTGACCCCTATAAGGTCATTTCAACGCCAGTAAAAAGGAAGATGATAGAGGAAATTTGTAGATATGAGGTTAAAATCACAGAAGAAAAAGAAAAACTTGAGCTTTGAGCTTTTATATAGCGCAATATCCACTAAACGTGCTCACAGCACTTTACAAAGGGTCCCTGACCAACAGCAACACATAAAATGTAGAACAAGATGGATGCCTGTGAGGCGATATTACAATTTTTTCGACAGAGACAATGCTGTTGACGGCCAGGTACTCATTTTACACCTGAGTGCGGTGAGAGAATGTGAGTAAAGAGCCTTTTCCAAGGACTCAACTAGGGCTCCAGACCAACAGCAACACTTAAAATGAAGAACTAGACATGACGCATGTCAGGCGATATTACAATTTTTTCAACAGAGACAACGCTGTTGATGGCCAGGTACTCATTTTACACCTGAAGACAGTGGGAGATTGTGAGTAAAGAGCCTTTTCCAAGGACTCAACTATGTGCCGAGTGAGGTTCGAACCCATGACTTTCCGATCCGAAAGCGAGTGTCATACCACAAGACCATATAGCCGCACAAACAAAAGGCGACTGAGTCAAATAAGGAACAGTAGATTCCACCAGCAATCCATCCATGTGCAAATTTTGACTTTACCTAAAAATCCCATCCAGGCACGAGCTAAGGATCCTACTAACTATGAATGACACACTCAAACTCAAATGTTTACAAAGTACAATATACAATATTCACAACTAATAATTATAATTCAACATAACAGTTACAGAGAAGTGATTTACAAAGACAAAATATAATCTCTCAAAAAAAAAAAAAAAAAAAAAGGTGATTTACATTTGACTGTCTCTCTCCCAGCTAAGGATACCAGCTAGGACCAGGGAAACAGGAAGGAGGAAGAATTCAGAACCAAGACAAAGAGCGAACCAAAAGGATATATACATGATAATGTATCATATATATATATATATATATATATATATATATATATATATATATATATATATATATATATATATATATATAAATATAAGAAGAAGAAGAAGAAGAAGAAGAAGAAGAAGAAGAAGAAGAAGAAGAAGGAGACCACACACACACACACACACACACACACACACACACACACACACACACACACACTCACAAACACGTTGAGTAGATGGAAGGAAATTAAGAGAGAGATGAAGAGAGGAATGGAGAGAGAACGAGAAAGAGAGAGAGGGAGAGAGAGAGAGAGAGAGAGAGAGAGAGAGAGAGAGAGAGAGAGAGAGAGAGGGAGAGGGAGAGAGAGAGAGAGAGAGAGAGAAAGAGAGAGAGAAATAAAGAGAAATAAAAAGAGAAGAGAGGGAGGGGCAGATAATGAGATAGAGAGGCTGGGGGGAGGGGTGGCGGTATTTAAATTAAGGTTAAGTGTTGTACAATTTAAATCTATTTGTTGAAATCTTGACTTTAAAAACACTTTTCTTCTATCTTGACCAAAATTTTAACATACGACCTCATGACTAGTTGTTAGTGAGTTGTTTTGTTTTGTTTTTTTGTTTTTGTTTCGTTTTTCGTTTGTTTGTTTGTTTGTTTTTACATCATATAATTTAACAACATTCTAAAGGATAAACGTAATAAAAGTGTAAGTTAAAAAAACAAACAATTTGGAAAAAAAAATAGTTCTTTTATTTTAAGAAGTGTAAAATGCATAATTAAAACCATTTATTAATCTACATATTTATTTATTGTCATTGTAAAGAAACGCCGGCAACAATTATAAGTACAAATTAGCAAGTAAAATTAAACAAAAAAATCGTCATTACCACTCCTCATCTGCTAAAAGCTCCCACTAGTAGCTACTTCATTATTATATTATTTAATGTCATTGTAAGAAACACCGACAAAAATTGTAAGTACAAATTAGCAAGTACAATTAAACAAAATCTCAGCCTTACCTCTCCTCATCGGCTAAAAGCTCCAACTAGTAGCAACTTCCTTATGATATTACTATACCTACCAGCTAACAGGACATTGACAGTGTATCTATCGTGTTCCAATAAAACACTTTTTTTAAAAAGAAGTTTCATTCAACTCAGAATTGTTTTTTTTTTTTTAATATTGATCAAATGAATTGACAATCACAGTGTACAAACCGTCTCAAAGAAAGTAATCATTTGCAGCCGTATAAAAGTGTTGGGATTCCGTTTAGACAGGATGAGAATCGGTAAATATTTGAAGCAAACATAATCTGGATAAAGATGTGTTTAGGCAGAGTAGAGAAGAGAGTCGAGTAGAGTGTCGGTGATTTAACCTTTCGCCTATCACCCTTATATTACCTGGTGTCCTGTCACAGCTGAGCCTGGGGCCAATGTTCTGTTACGCCACGAAGTACAGGCGTTATATTTATATTACTATAAGGTATGTTAGTTATCATTGCCTGGTCCAGTAAGTGTAACACAAGTCCGTATCGGATACACTCTATGGACTCCATGATCTATCGTTATCGCGATATCACTATTATGTTATCAAGTAGGCAAATGTACCTACACGCTGGTGTAGAACTAGAACTACAGATACACATACAGATACACAAACACCCCCCCCCCCCCCCTCTCTCTCTCTCTCTCTCTCTCTCACACACACACACACACACACACACACACACACACACACACACACGCAAGCATAGCTGTCCGTCAAATGAACGTGATGATAAGTCAATTAACTAAAAATCTACGATTCAAGTGTTGAATAAAATTTGAACTCAATTTCCATTGTCCTAATAGACAATACATTATTTTTGACTTCGTGAGAAAACTCAATGGAGCTTTTTATTTGGGCACGGGGAGATATTTCTGCATTTAAATATATTTATAATATAGTCTGCTCACTTATCGTATAATTCTTTCCCAATGTTAAGAACGGAAAATGGTTCATATAAATTCTAAGAAA
Organism: Berghia stephanieae; assembly: GCF_034508935.2. Lineage (NCBI taxonomy): Eukaryota > Metazoa > Mollusca > Gastropoda > Nudibranchia > Aeolidiidae > Berghia > Berghia stephanieae. The sequence goes on along the minus strand of NC_088370.1, from coordinate 31,038,113 downwards.
CTGATTGCATTCAAAATAATCAGATGAAACGACTAACTGGTATCGATTCATTGCAAGTACTCCCACCTCATTGTCATACTCGTTAAGCGGAAGGTTGATACACAACCCATGTGCTAAAAATGATGGCGTCTTTTTTCGATGGGATGTGATGAAACAAACAGGATTTTTCGATACAATCATCACGATGTCTAATCAATCTCATAATACACGCAAACCATCTTCATTTCAATTGTAAACTTCATGTAAAATTTGGTGACGATTGGTCTCGTGGTCTCGGAGCCTTGGTGTAACAAAAAATCCAGTAGTAGTAGTAGTAGTAGTAGTAGTAGTAGTAGTAGTAGTAGTAGTAGTAGTAGTAGTAGTAGTAGTAGCAGTAGTAGTAGTAGTAGTAGTAGTAGTAGTAGTAGTAGTAGTAGTAGTAGTAGTAGTGGTAGGGAAATTCCACGGGTAACGGACTGACAAATCAGACCAAAAACGCATACATTTCGTGCTCTGAAATGCAATGTATTTATTGTATGGAGCTAATATTTCCCATGGACATGTATCATGTCCGCCCTTATCATATATCAAAAGGATAAAGATGAATCTTAATCAACTTGAATTTTTTTGACATTATAATGTTGGTAACGGACTGACATCAGAAAATCCATCTTTTTCAATTTTATATGTAGATGGATCAAACTTTCTGAAGTTAAGCCTTCCAGTAACAAATAAGTTCTTTTATAGTAACCACGAGATGTTGTTCTACAACCCACTAGCAATATTTAAAAGATTGTCCAAAATCTGAATCTGCAATCTTTGAAAAAGTGTCGGTAACGGACTGACAAATGGATGGTAACGGACTGACACTTCTGAATGTTATTACTCAGAATAACGGTTACTACATAAAATCCAGAGCAAAGAACAAATTATGTAATTATTATCAACACTGAATACCCAGTGTGATTGATCAAACCAATACTCTTCCTTATATGGATGCCAAGCTACATTGGGCATGATGAGTAACTCGATGGGTGACATCTGATTACCTCAATCCCAACTTTGCTTTTGAAAAAATTAAATAATGAAATAATGATTCGTGGAGTTGAAATCTATTCTGTCACAGTCAAACTTTATTTCAACTATGAAATTAAATTATCCCAAAAAAAAAAAAAAAATGTAGATAAGAAAGGACTTTAAAACTGGGGAAGGTTTAACATTCTTTTGGTACTTATTTTTGAAGACTAATTTTTATTCTGTATTTCATCTTGATTCCTCAAGCTTAGGAATTGTCAATAGGCCATGACCGTCACTGCAAACTGGTCGATAGTATTGGCAGTCAATCTCTTCCTCATATGCACTTGACCAAAAAGCCAGTTATAAGATCTGAGAAAGATCTTCAAAAATTTCATTTGGACCATTTTATCCTTGATTGTTACAATTTTCTTATGCAGATTGTGGGATTTCTCTTAGAAGTACATTCTGAGGTTCTGAGGGAGCAAAATAAACTTAAGCCAATTTTGATTCCTGGATGAAATTCACTAACAATCGACAACCTCTTTTTCAGGGCTTTTACACGAAACTTTTTGGAATTTTCGCCCTTTCTCGTTTTTCATCTCTCACAATTATGAAATCTTTTTCCCTTGGTGCTCGCCAAGAGTACTTCTTGTCCAAATAGAAATTTTCGATCAAATTATCTTATTTCATCTTGAAAGCCCATTTCCATGATTAAAATATTTTAAAAACCATTGGTTGATGTATTGTATGCCCTTAGCAGTACAGGCATAGTTTAATTCTTTTTTAAATTTTTGGGAGGATTGTAGACCCTCAAAGTTGAATTCAGTATTTTACTTTCCTGTGCTGAAATGTGAGGCAGATGTGGATTTAGGTGTGCTTGGTTTACTTTCTTTTGGAGTTGTAGATTTATCGGCTTTTCTCTTTTTTTTTCCATTTTGCTTGAAAAAATCCTGTTATTTCTTTTAAGCGTCCTTTACAATCACTTTCAAGTTTTCTTTGAGACTCCTGCTTTTGTTGCTTATCTTTTTCCTAAACAATGTAATGCTCATCAGTTTTCAGTCTTTCTTGATAATTTGAATCATGGATAGAGTAGGCATTTTGAACCTGTGAATAAAGAAAATTGAGCGAAATTACATCATAAGCTATGAAAGTCAAATCGGAATAAAAAGCAAATCTTGTTTTCCTAAAAATAATATAGCAAAACTAAGAAAATAAAACTCATTTTTAACTTGTATGACATTACTTTGTAACAACTAAAATATTGACATTATACACAGCTAAACAGCTTGCTGACCCACTACATTTAAAGCCTCAGTGACTCAAAAGTTTTTCACATTAATTTAAATGTTTGAATTCTTTTTTTTTTCTCCCAGGGCTTCTTGCCCCTTTAACAGAAGACTACTACTGGCTCCATTGTCA
>NC_088370.1:31025698-31030698 GCF_034508935.2 Berghia stephanieae | reverse complement strand
AAGAAGAAGAAGAAGAGAAGAAGAAGAAGAAGAAGAAGAAGAAAGAAGAGAAGAAGAAGAAGAAGAAGAGAAGAAGAAGAAGAAGAAGAAGAAGAAGAAGAAGAAAGAAGAAGATGAAGAGAAGAAGAAGAAGAAGAAGAAGAAGAAGAAGAAGAAGAAGAAGAAGAAGAAGAAGAAAGAAGAAGAAGAAGAAGAAGAAGAGAAGAAGAAGAAGAAGAAGAAGAAGAAGAAGAAGAAGAAGAAGAAGAAGGAAGAAGAAAGAAGAAGAGAAGAAGAAGAAGAAGAAGAAGAAGAAGAAGAAGAAGAAGAAGAAGAAGAAGAAGAAGAAAGAAGAAGAAGAAGAAGAAGAAGAAGAAGAAGAAGAAGAAGAAGAAGAAGAAGAAGAAGAAGAAGAAGAAGAAGAAGAAGAAGAAGAAGAAGAAGAAGAAAGAAGAAGAAGAAAGAAGAAGAAGAAGAAGAAAGAAGAAGAAGAAGAAGAAGAAGAAGAAGAAGAAGAAGAAGAAGAAGAAGAAGAAGAGAAGAAGAGAGAAGAAGAAGAAGAAGAAGAAGAAAGAAGAAGAAGAAGAAGAAGAAGAAGAAGAAGAAGAAGAAGAAGAAGAAAGAAAAGAAGAAGAAGAGAAGAAGAGAGAAAGAAAGAAGAAGAAGAAGAAGAAGAAGAAGAAGAAGAAGAAGAAGAAGAAGAAGAAGAAGAAGAAGAAGAAGAAGAAGAAGAAGAGGAAGAAGAAAAGTCCAAATCAATTAACAAGCGTACTTGCGTCTTTGGTTTGAATTCAAAGGCGTCACATAAATCCGGTCATCAAGATGTAGGTACGTATTGACTAGGTCAATGATGTTGACAGAATACAAGACGTTCACAACAATGATTGACTAGGCCTAATATTATTATATTATATTGACAAGATAGATATGTTCTGATAGTGGTAGGTAGGAAGAGGAGGAGGAAAGTAGTGTTGGGTTATTCGATCGCTTTTACTCGATCGACATTCGAGCGCGAAGCCACGATTCACCGTCCGATCTCAATTCCGGAAGAGCGAGTTGATAAAACGATCATTCGAGTTGACGAGTTGAGACGATCTTGAGACTTGAGACGAGCTTGAGACGATCTTGAGACTTGAGACGATCACGATCCGAGCGAGTTGAGGGGTAACGAGTAACGAGTGTTTCGAATCATTTCAAACGATCACAGTTTGCCATCCGATACCAATCGCCAACGTTTGCACACGGTAGTCTGTGGTTCTTCCACAGCCCTCATTCCTTGTCAGATGTTAGTGTGTCTGGGTGGCAGGGAAATTCGTGTAGGTGTATCACGCGTGTGTGACAAGACTTCATTAAACCTACTAAAGGTTGAATATCACACACACACACACAACACACACACACACACAGACAGACAGACAGACACTATGGCTATTTCTATGACACACACGCATCCATCTATCAATGAACACTACCCTACCCTACAGTAAAGTAAAACGTTAGCTTTGAATATGGAATGTTTCAATGTTAGATGCCTGTGTAATTTGTTAGTTCCCATCATCATCATCATCATCATCATCATTAGGGGCAGCGTGGCTCAGCGGTTCGGTCTTTGGTTCGCACCCCAAAGGTACCGAGTTCGATCACCCGCCGCTGCACTGTGTGGCCTTGAGCAAGTCACCTCGTCCTAGCTCAATTTGCGGCGCTGCACTGTGGCTGACGCCTGGGTTATTCCAGTCTTCCCTTAGAATAGACCGTAGAGAAAAACCTCCCCTATGGGATGAATAACGGGAATTTTATTTATTATTATTTTTATAATTTATTTATCTTCACCATCATTATCAGCAGGAGCAGCAGCCCAGCATCATCATCACCTTAATTATAATAAATAAAATAAATATCAACACATGTTAATGTAATCATCGATCAAAACAGCTCGCAGAATTCACAAATTGCTCCTAAAAGACCATACCTAGGAAAAAAACAAAACAAATACTATTGCTAACTTATCTGAAAAGGAATAGTTTCAAAAGAATCCTAAAAGTATTAAAGCTCGGGAGCGTCTTTGATTTCTTTGTCTAATTTATTCCATACTTTTGGGGCCCCGACAGAGAAAGATTTTCAGCTAACTATAGTTTATAATATGGGAACATTAATCAGTCGTTTATATTGGAATCGGAGTGGTCAAGCAGGTGTATGAATTCAAAGCTCATTTCCACGGATCAATGAACTTCATAATAATTCAATTTCCCCCCTAGCAGGCCATACAAACCTACATCCATTTCATAAAGTACCAGTCGCCTGTTTCGGGTCTTTTTTGTACTAAAACTCTTAATAGTATCCGTTACTGCTTATAGATAGTTATACATTCACACCTGAGTCGAGTAAAGTAATGTGTGGTAAGTGCCTTACACAAGGACTTAACTTCGGGATCAGAATTTTCCAGGATCACTGTCACCCACTCGACCACTTACAACGCTTAACATCGCTTGATTTATGACAAGAAGAGACACCTTACCGCTGAGCCACAGAACAACTATTAATCACAACATTAAGGATCGCAACAAATGCATGCTTTTAATCTTTTTTAAAAAGTACTTCTTCAGAGCTATTGGGCCCGATGAAGCCGGAGTTCAGTCCGGTTTCCATATCGGAAAACTTACGAAAGCAATTGCCCATTAGTCTATCGCAAGGAACTTTCCGCCAGATCTAACAGACTTTGCTTCCCAATCACTACTAGGTAGACAAGGAGTCAGAATATATGTATCTACTTCACCCGGAATCGAGCTCGGTTCCCTTGCATGTTAAGCGAGTGCACTACCTACTGAGCTATTGGGACCCCAAACTTTTAATAGGATGCTAGTAAATCGAAAAGTGCTTTCCGTTGATCTAAAATAGCGTCCACCCAGCTACATACCTACTTCCACTTTAATGGACTGAGCAATAAAAAAAGGAAAAAAAATTGACTGAACTCAGAAACGACGCCGATCCCTATTGTGCGTTCCAAGTTAGGTAATCCCATACATCTTTTAAAAAGACTAAGGATAAAACTACCCCTTCTTCCCATTCCCAAAAAAAGGAAACAAAAACAAACAAAACAAAAAAACAACAAAAAAAAACAAAAAAACAAAAAAAAAAAAAAAAAAACACAACAAAATGAAGAGAAAAAAAAAGAAACCAAACAAAGTAACTAAATGTAAATAAATAAATAGTCTCGGGTTTGGTGTTTGGATGTCAGAAAAGCACCCCCCCCCCCCAAAAAAAAAAAAAAAAAACAAAAAAAAACAACCCCAAAACTCAACAAAACAACAACAGCCACAACAACAACAACACACACACACACACACACACACACACACACACACATACATACACAAAGAAAAACTAAACAGGAAGTAACAATGTTAAATATTCATATTCCTGCCCAAATTTTAAAGCAACCTAACTAAGCCGAGAGCAGGAAAGGCAACAACCGTAATATCACCTGTTTAAATAAAATTAATAGCAGTAGTAAATAGGCTATAAGATAAAGATTTGAACATGTGTGATGAAAGGTAACCGACAAAGCAAGAAAGCGCGCGCCTCGATGACGACCAGTGACAAATGTGAGGTGGGGGCGGTCATGTAGGTTACACCCGACAACTTTTGGCGCGACATAAATATGAAATATGTCAAGGTGAATATCGCTGTATTCCTTCTCTGATTAGGGGGGGGGGGGGGGGGTTGACGTGCCACCCCATCACCAAATCAACAACTGATGCAGTTTTGATGGCGTGTGTGTGTGTGCGTGTGTGTGCCTGTGTGTGCGTGCGTGTGTGGGTGTGTGCGTGTGATGCGACGAACGATCATAAAAAAAATTAATTAAAAAAATAAAATCAAGGCTTCCAAACAGCCAGATTTTTTCTTGGCCAAATAGTCAAATAGAACCTCACATTATCAAACACCACAATCATCCTGACTCCCTTGAAAAACTCATTGATTTTAATTAATAAAACAATCGACTACAGTTGGATAAAACTTATCTTTTCATTTTTTTAAAAATAAAAGATTTAAAAAAAAAAAGAATAATAATAGAAAAACATTTCTTAGTAACCAATTTTGAACTTGGCCATCTGGCAGCCCCCATCATAACCAGCTGCAGTTAAGCCAGCCACAGACATAAGAGAGGGAGGGGACTGTGAAGTTTCCTGTGGCAACCGAGATGCTCGTGTTTTTTTTTTTTTTTTTCAAACGAATCACTGCTCGATGACGTCACTGACTCGAAACCCGCCCGAAACCGACTCGATTTTAGAGGACTCGATCGAAAACCCGCTCGATTTGATCGTTTCAAACTCGACCCAGCACTAGAGGAAAGTAAAGTGGAGTAGTGGAGTGAAATAACTTCCTAAACTTCAACCTAAAAGATTTAGATAGTCATTTCTTATTGGAAAAGCCAGTTTGGCAAATCTAAAGAATCATGGTCGTTTTTAGTTTTTATTGTCGTTTGGCAGGGCAAAGCGGCCTTAGCATTTCTAATAATGGGGTTAATAAAATACCCTTATTTATGTAGCTAAAGTCCTTCAGAGCCATTGGGCCCATGCAGCCGGAGTTTATCTACCAGCTCCGCCCCAATCATGCAGGTGCGCGTAGATATATCAGAGATAGTGCAGAACGGGTATTACAGGCATAGCCTTCAACCCGAAGAAGAGGTATCAAGGTATCAAGGTATGAAACTAAAAATAGCAATTGCTTACTACCACATGGATAGGACGCTGGTCTATCGCAAAATGATATAAATGTTGTTGTAACATGCTGCTCGAAGCTCTTAACTACGCCACTATCACATTATCTCATTCATCTGTGGTGTTCCATTCACCCTGTTTTGTTGATAAAGGGGAAACCCGAAACGTTCATTTGATCTGTTTTTGTAATTAAATTGAAGCTTACAATCAATTTCACATTATTATTTATGTCTATTGCAAAGTAATTTCCGCAAGATCTCACAGACCCAGCAACCCAAATACTGGCTGGGTGGAAAGGGAAAG
>NC_088370.1:31003581-31025600 GCF_034508935.2 Berghia stephanieae | reverse complement strand
GCAGCCAAGAAAAAAGTATGACAAAGGGGAATGCTACAAAGAGGGAACAAATGTAGATTCCAAGAGTATATTGTCATTGTACTTAGTTTGAGATCACCTGAAAGTTTCATCCAGACACAAGCACAGGATTAAGCTAAGAGGAACACACTCAAATGTGTACATTATTCATTCAAAACAACATAAAAATTAATTTCCCAAAACTAATGTCAGAAATCGTATTTATTCTCCAACATATGGAAGAGAAATTTACCCAACGATTCATAATAGGCTTCAACAGTTGTGACGTCACTTCCCTCATAATGACGCATGGCAACTTAGTAACTGGTTCTAAACTATCGGAACAATGGCGAATGCCCTTATGAAATACATCTCCAACGAGCATAAAAGTGTATCCAGAGAGAAATATAAATCTGATCATGCTTTGACTTTTATACATTCTGATCACATGATATGTGAAAAAGTTATAGCCAGCATGAAGAATAAAAAGTACCAATTTCCTCTGTTTAGAACCAAGCTGCTCGGTGCTGGGCGGGCGTGACATCAGACTATTGAATCCAATTGTGGCTATAATTTCAATTTTTAAAATGTAGTAGTACATCCCAACATGATACCGCTTTGTTTTGTTTGTTTTTAAGGGTTTTACGGCAAATACAACACATTTAGGTCATATCAGCGCCAGTAAAAAGGAAGAAAATTGGATAGTATAAAGTTCTAGAATTACAATTGAAGTACCAAAGAAAAAGCAAGACTGAGGGGAATTGGTTCAAATAGAGAACAGATGTAGATTCCAAGAGTATCCTATCAGTGTACTTATTTTTTTTTTGTTTGTTTGTTGCTTTAGGTCTCTTCCAACACAATTGAGGTTATATGAGAGACCGCTGAAACAAAAAAACAAGCAATCTAACAAAAATAGTACAAATGTAAATCAAAATCATAACCTAAAGATATCATAAGCTAAATTATAAATAACCAAGAACAAACAGGCAGAAAATTTACAGAAAAAAAAATATCCCCTGTCAAAAAAATAATCACAAACCAAAGAAGCAGGATAGGCTAGTAAAGAGAAGAAGAAACGACATCACTATCGGATTGTACACCCATGCGAACATCATAGGTATATGATTCAAGGGTGATGCTCCCATCCAACCACCCGCTATCAGTGTACTTAGTTTGAGATCACCTAAAAGTCTCATCCAAACACCACCACATGTTCCCACTAAGAGGTATACACTCAAATGTTTACAAATCAAATGTTAAAAATAAAAAATAACAGTACATAACAGAGAGATGATTTACAAGGAGAAAAATATAATCTCCCAAAACAATAACTACACAATCGACTGTTTCCCTCCCAGCCAGGAACTCCGGCCAGAGGCCAGAGTCAGGACAAAACTAAGTAATCTCATTCCAAGACAAAGACAGAAAGCAACTCAGAAAACAGATATAGGGGGATAGAAGATGCAGTTAGTGACCTCCTGCCCACCATGGACCATGGGAGATCAAGAGACCCCACCCACGACTCACTGATTAAGGCAATAGGCAGCAACAACACAGTAACGTTAAGGTTCCGTTTCAATTTAAAACATAATGTTGCATCAAAGGTGGAGTAGTAGTGCATAGAAACATGACACCGTTGATTGGACTAGCTTTGCTTCGAGGGGAAACTTTGCCTCTGTGAATTTGGAGCATTTTGAATAATCTCAGCTTTGTTTCAGTTATGGTACCTTTTAAAAGGCTTGAATTTGTATCAAAGGAAATAATTGCCACAGAACTAAACGATCTTGTATTGGTCCAAAATTCAAGAGGCAAAGTTTCCCCTTTAGGCAAAGTTACCCCAGTTGACGGGTAATTTCATCTCTTATCAATATTTCATGTCATTACATGGAGACTGTTTCACATTTTGGCAACGTAAATAAAAGGTTATGAAAAGTGTTTACATGTATTCATTTAAAGAATGAAAAACAGGCAAATACTTTAAAGATAAGTAAAAACTTTTTTAAAAATCTTAACAAAAAAATATGTCATATAAACATTGAATTATTTTGAGAATATGTAAATGTTAAAAACAATATATTGTTAATGAGCTTATCGTATTCTGTTATATAGATGCTGACTTGTGATTCAGTCATCCCTTGGACTAGACCCTACAACTTCCCCATGGAGATAAATAAAGGCAAGTTTTCGTGTATACATATAATGTATATTTTTGTTTTTGAAAGGCATCAATCAAACGACTAAGATCAGCAAAATTGTAATGAATCTGTAATATTGACAAAAAGGCAAAACTGAAAAATTTTCATTCGTTTGCCAAAGGATAGAATGTTATCAACTGCTGTGCATTCAAGAAACACAATTTCACATGTACTCCAGAAGACAGACTTGTCTAGTATAACGAGTTTTATGTAAAATTAGCATTTTAGGTCTCAAGTTCACACATTTGACTAAAGAAACTCTTCAGAGTTTAAACGCTGTCAGAACGGTTCTTGAAAGGATTCCAGCTCATTGTGGCGTATCAGCAAATGAAGAAGCTGATAAGACTCGCAAAAACTACTGCCAAAAAGGAATAACAAAACATATAGCATAATTTAAGCGAGACAAAACACATAATTAAGAGCCTTCATACAACACCAATGCGTTCAGATGATTTCCAAATGCTGCCCAGACATGACAAGTAATCCTGTTCCGATTCAGGACAGGACACAATAGACTTAAAAAGTATATAATGTGCAGACGCATGAAACTGACACAGTCACCGGTCTGCTCATGTGGTGAGGAGGAGGAAGATGCAGAGCTTAGACTGCAGAGATGCAAAAAATACTAAACCCATAGAGAAGAGATATGGTCCTCTGCAACTTATCCACAAAAAAATGTTTTCGGCCCTCTAGAAGAACTCAAAATGGCGAGTACCTTCTTCTTCTAAATGGTACTCCAGATATAAAGACATATGAGAAGAAGAAGAAAAAGAAGAAAAAAGAAGTAGAAGAAGAAGAAGAAGAAGAAGAAGAAGAAGAAGAAGAAGAAGAAGAAGAAAGAAGAAGAAGAAGAAGAGAAGAAGAAGAAGAAGAAGAAGAAGAAGAAGAAGAAGAAGAAGAAGAAGAAAGAAGAAGAAGAAGAAGAAGAAGAAGAAGAAGAAGAAGAAGAAGAAGAAGAAGAAGAGAAGAAGAAGAAGAAGAAGAAGAAGAAGAAGAAGAAGAAGAAGAAGAAAGAAGAAGAAGAAGAAGAAGAAGAAGAAGAAAAGGTCAGTATCCAGTAGAACCCCAAATAAAAATCATACCAAAATATCCACCTGCCCCAACTCTTCAGTCGAGGCAGTCATGATTTTTTGGGATTATTATTTTTTTTTTCTTGTATTTTTCTTTCTGTTTTATCTGGCTCTGCTTGATACACACTTTTTCAGAATTTTTATCTTAGACAAGTGCTTGGTCCCTAATTTGTCACTTTGACAGTTTGGCAATAGCAAAGTAATTTCTGATCACTGAAGGGAGAAAAAAACGTGGAGCAGATTTATGAAAATAGAGCCTGACACACATAGCATGGTGGATGTTTATTTTCTTATTTGAATTACTAAATTGCTATAATGCATTACAAATAGATTCTAAAACAACTTGTGCTGGTTTTACTTTTGTTTTCAATTCTAATTTTTATTTTAAGCAGTTCTAAAAAATGATATTCCCTGGACAGAGGTCACGTGAGTAAATAATGAAAACATTTATTAAAGCTGTGATGAAAAAAATCAATTACACAACAAAAGCATAAGGGGAAAGAGAACGATGATAGAAACAAAATAAAAATAACCAGAAAAAAAACAAAAACAGAAAAAAGTGCGACATTTGATTAGTTTTCTCAAGGATTTTACAGCACGTGTATCGCAGACCTGCCGACATGAAAAGTTAAAAATTCGTAGTTTGTGGAGTTATAAAATAGAACTCGCTATAGTTAACCTTAAAAATCAACAATTTACTTGTGCAAGGATTAATTACACCTAAAAATCCTTAAAATTATGTAGTCTGGCATCAACTTTTATTTACAATAATTTTAATGAATTAAAGATGCTCATTACTTTCTGAAATTGGAGCCAAAATTTCGTAATTCTAAGAATTTTTCGTAGTAGTAGGCTATATGGTATCATCTTATGACTTAGAGCTCTTGAAATGTTTGGGCTGATTAGGAAATTACTGCTCAACCCAAGATCATCTGTATAAAGGCGACTATGTGGTCTAGTGGTATGACACTCGTTTTCGGATCGGAAGGTCCTGGGTTTGAGCCTCGCTCTGCGCATAGTTGAGACCATGGAAAAGGCTCTTTACTCACATTCTCTCACCATACTCATGTGTAAAATGAGTAGTTGGCTGTTAACAGCGTTGTCTCTGTCCGAAAAAAAAAATGTAATATCGCCTAACAGGCATCATGTCCTATCCTACATGTTAAGTGTTGCTGTTGACCAGGGACCCCTTGTAAAGCGCTTTGAGCAAGTTTAGTGGATATTGCGCTATATAAAAGCTCATTTAAAAAAAAAAAAAAAGCTAAATCATCTGTATGAAGGCCATTTCGCCAACAAGGCTTTGAGGTAAGCTTAGTCTATGTTTGTTGTGAAACAATGAAAAGTTGTCGATTAAAGACGGTGGATGGTCATGTAACACCTAAAAGCCCCATTGGCTGGTCAAAAATAGCCTGAATAAAGATGGCCTCGGCCCTACCCCCATTTGTCCTCCTTCCCCTCCTCTCCCTATTCCTCAATAGAACCAATGTGTATTCTGTCTTGCTCCTGCCCACAAAATCGTATCATGCCCCAATCCTCTCCCAACTCCTCAACAGAACCAATGTAAACTCATTCAATGTCTATTGTGTCTTGTTCCTGCCCACAAAATCGTCCATCGTGTTATTGATTCCAAACACTTTACCGATCAATTGTGACACGTTGATTGGAAGAACTCTGTCAGATAGTTTAAAAAAGACAAAAGTACCATGAAATTATACAACATCTTATAAAGCAGCATTTTATCAAACAAATATTATATGATAACAGTATACTTATTATGTTATATCATTATAATAAATAAACAATATGACTAGATGAGAGAGATAAATAGTCCACCAGTGGACTGAAAACACAGCTGTGTATTCAGTCCACGGAAATAAAAACATTTTAAAAAGGACCAAATATTGTCTATACTTACCTTAAACGCTACTGATGACATTGATACTGAGCCTTTTATAGGCATCATCAGAAATGGACAGGCATATAATTTATGGCAATTCAACGGCTTAATAATATCATTTACAGTATTTTATCTACTCTCAGAAAGTCTTGATTGAGAGTTGTTCGAAATCTGGCGCCTGCTGCCAGATAGCCATTGGCCTGGCCAATGTGGCCAAAATTGCCCAGACAGAGAATAATGTTTCTACAATTAATGTAAAATTAACATTTATATCTATTTTAAAATTCTCCTAGTCCGTTAGAATTTTTGTGAATATCAAAACCGATGAGTTTTCCAAGGAGATCAGAGTTTAAGTATTGTTTGCTAAAGTAACGTTATATTTGGTCACTTTTCACATCGATTACTGGCCTCAAGCACGGCTATGCCTCAAGGCCTCAGGACTCCCCTGCCCACCCCCCCCCCCCCCTGCCCCCACCGGCCCCGGGCAGTCTTGACTTGTCTTCTTCCAGTATCCTTTTCTTTCAAAATATTTCACTGTCCTTTGTCTTGTAGGGCTAGTCTATTGTTCATTGCCTATCTTGTCTTGTAAAACTATAATTTTTTGACTGGTATCCCATTCCTTCCTTTCTACTAGCCCTAAAACGGAGTTCTTAAAAGAATGTAGAGTCATCTACCTTAACATTTATATCTATTTTTCCTAGTCCGTTAGAAATTTTGTGATTATCAAAACCGATGAGTTTTCCAAGGAGATCAGAGTTTTATTATTATTTGCCCAAGTAAGGTTCTATTTGGTCACTTTTCACATCGATCACTGGCCTCGACCAGGGCTGTGCCTCTGAAAAAAAAAATTGTGCGAGTACAAGTAGCTACAAAGCAGTCCTTAACTCCCCCCTCTCTCTCTCTCTCTCTCTCTATCTCTCTCTCTCTCTCTCTCTCTCTCTCTCTCTCTCTGACGATCCTTTTAAACACATTCAAGACTATAAAGTATAACTATAAAGTTGTTCTCTTTTTTTTTTTTTCATTGGTTTTTGTTTTCTTTGTTCGTTTTGGTTTCGTTTTTTTCACCGGAGTCATATTGTTACGTACAAGAAATGCTCAAGGAAATACATTTTGACGTCTCATTGCGTTCTAATTAAAATAATAATCTTAAAAGTGAGTAAAGGTAAATGAATAAAAAATGTTAAAAGTCACGGTAAGAATCTCGTCAAGTTTGATAAATCGGTTTCGAGAATTGAGATCTATTTCAGCGCCCGGTTTCGAACAATCTCAATCAAGATTTTCCGAGAGTAAATTAAACGCTGTAAATGATATCATTAAGCCGTTGTATTGACATAAATTTTATGCCTGTCCATTTCTGATGATGCCTATAAAAGGCTCAGTATCAATGCCGTCAATATCGATTAAGGTAACAAGTATAGACGATATTTGGTCCTTTTTAAATATTTTTATTTCCGGTGGACTGAATACACAGCTGTGTTTTCAGTCCACTGGTGGACTGAAAACACAGTACCATAAATAAATACATTAATAAATGAAAACATAATATTATTCTTCTTCTTCTTCCCCTCCTTCTCCTCCTCCTCATCATCATCATCATCATCATCATCATCATCATTACTATTATCATTATTATTATTATTATTATTATTATTATTATTATTATTATTATTATTATTATTATTATTATTATTATTATTATTATCATTATTATTATTATCATTATCATCATCATTATTATTATTATTATTATTATTATTATTATTATTATTATTATTATTATCCTTTTTTTTTCTATTTCACGGTGTTAAAAGTTAATTCTCCACTCCTTACCACTAAGCCACCAATACCACTTAATTCTGTAGCTCAGCTTATTCACTGTGTGACTTTAAGACTTACCCCCTAAGGAAATAGAACATGTAAATGTCTTTGGGAACCATCAAGACTTCCTGATTGGTCAGGACAGCTTCCACTATCTTCTTGACCACAAATTCTGGCTCTAAGATTGGAATTCTGATATTAGAAAGAAAAGAAGACGTCATAACAATGCAAGCATTCTTGTTCACTTAACTTAAATTAAATTTAAATTTAAAATTTATGTTTTCATTGTTTTTTGTTGTTGGAGGAAGAAGGATTTTGAGCCCGAAACATTCCGTGTGTGTGGTATTTTGTTCTTTTTTAGCTGATACATTCATTTTTGTCTATTACTTTTGACAGTCCACAACTTCTAGCAGCCTATTATCACTTTTAATTTATCAATGCATGGGTGTTGGGACTAGAACTGAAGTTTAAAAAATCCTGTGGGAATTTCTGACCACTCATAACAGCCTGCACTCATATTAAAAATTTTAAATACACTGATGAATATTCGGGTCAACCATTGAAAAAACTGGGACTGGCTTTGACAAAGCCTGATCATAGCAACTATGCCAAACTGATAGATCTTTTTGGGGGATTTCATAGCAACTATGCCAAAGTGATATATCTTTTTAAGGGGTTTCATAGCAACTTTGCCAAACTGATACATCTTTTTAAGGGGTTTCATAGCAACTATGCCAAACTGATACATCTTTTTAGGGGGTTTCATAGCAACTATGCCAAACTGACACATCTTTTTAGGGGGTTTCATAGCAACTATGCCAAACTGACACATCTTTTTAGGGGGTTTCATAGCAACTATGCCAAACTAATACATCTTTTTAGGAGGTTTCATAGCAACTATGCCAAACTGACACATCTTTTTGGGGGTGTCACCGCAACTATGCCAAACTGACACATCTTTTTGGGGGTGTCATCGCAACTATGCCAAACTGACACATCTTTTTGGGGGTGTCATCGCAACCATGCCAAACTGACACATCTTTTAGGAGGGTTTCGACAAGACACAGAAATGAATAAACTGGATTATGTTACATTCAAGTTTGGGATTCAGTTCTAGTTTCAGCAAAGATTTCGGGGAATGATTAGTAAAGATGTCTTACACGTGCGGTCATGTGGTCAAGTGTTATGACACTCGCTTTCGGATTGGAAGCTCCTGGATTTGAGCCTCACTCAGTGCATATTTGAGTCAGTGGAAAAGGCTCTTTACTCACAATCTCTGACTGTACTCAGGTGTAAAATGAGTATCTGGCCGTTAACAGTGTTGTCCCTGTCTGAAAAAATTTGCAATATTGCGTAACAGGCGTCATGTCTTGTTCTACATGCTATGTGTTTCTGTTGGTCAGGGACACCTTGTAAAGCGCTTGGAGCACTTTAGTGGTTATTGCGCTATCTTTTAAAAAAAAAAATTAACATACATGCATGTCAAGCATACAAACCTACCTTCCTATCTATGGTGCTATCCCTATTAAGGGATTCATGCGTTTGAATAAATAGGTAAATGGGTGGGCTTCTCAGTTACAGACACATTGAAAATGGGTCAAAAGGGTGGGCTCATTAGTTACAGAGAAGTTGAAAATGTGTCAAAAGGGTGTCCTCATTAGTTACAGACAAGTTGAAAATGGGTCAAAAGGGTGGGCTCATTAGTTACAGACAAGTTGAAAATGGGTCAAAAGGGTGGGCTCATTAGTTACAGACAAGTTGAAAATAGGTCAAAATGTGGGCTCATTAGTTACAGACAAGTTGAAAATGTGTCAAAAGGGAGGGCTCATTAGTTACAGAAACATTGAAAATGGGTCAAAAGGAAGGCTTATTAGTTAGAGACAGATTGAAAATGGGTCAAAAGTGTGGTCTTATTAGTTACATACAAATTGAAAATAGGTCAAAAGGGCAAGCTTATTAGTTAGTTACAGATCAAAAATGGGTCAAAAGGGTGGGCTTATTAGTTACAAATTATAAAGGAGTCAAAAGGGTGGGCTTAATAGTTATACACACATTGAAAATGGGTCAAAAGGGTGGGCTTATTGGTTACTAATTGAAAAGGGGTCAAAAGAGTGGGCTCAGTTAGACATCCTTGAAAATGGGTCAAAGGAGGGGGCTCATTAGTTTCAGACACGTTAGGCTATGACCTTGGCCCAATTTAAAAAAAACAAACAACAAAAACAACCCTGACCCCTAGATCTGACATGGAATAAAAAGAAAAGAACTTAGCAAAAGGGAGGGAACACTGCACATCTGGCATATCTGGTGCACACCAAATGGCACTAGGTGATGCACACACATTAATGTCTTATGGATGTATCGCTTGCGCAATGTGCTAATCCGCTAATCTGAGTATTGAGAGACAATACTAATGTTGTGCCATAAAGTGTGTTGGGAAGTGGGAGGAGAGGGGGGGGGGGGGTGGTGGGGGTGGTGGTGGAAGGGGCATAGGCCCAATTAAGGTCAGTGCACTAACTAGAGATAACACGGTACATACCACCCTGTCTGACTGGCGGTCTTCCTCTCTACCTACCTACTTATCCACCTCTCGACCAACAGACAGACAAGACTACAAACAGATGGGATAAAAATGTTTTATACACTAACCTTGATTTGACACCAGCAAACATCCCTGTGTTGATATAGTAAGGGCAGACAACTGTGGTGTGAACTCCATCTTTGCCCATCTTATTGAGCTCATTCCTGTCAAGGGAATTTCTTTTTTTAATTAAAGGATGGATGTAATGAATGTAGTTCTTTAAAATCATAGCATAGGGGTGTGTGAAGGTGTGCGTTTAAGAGAGAATATATTTTGGTTTTCGAAACTGTTATGAAACATCATATTCACTTTGATGTTTACATCATTTATCATTTTGATGTTTATATATTATTATTTTATTAATTTATTTTTGTCTATCTATCTATGTATTGTATTTTTAATTTCAAACATTGTAAACCAAATGTATGGCTGGCTGAGAAAATCCGCAAATTTAATAAATTGATTTATGTATGCAGTGGTGTTGACCTCATCTTTCTGGTCCTTTACCACTTTAAATTTTCTTTCTATGTTATTAGCACCCAAGTCATGATTTTTTTTCCTGAATAAAATGTGTTGCTATGGGAAACACTTTATCTGTGTTTTTGGCTCATATCTCAAATCAAAGCTTGCTGCCTCTTCTCGGGTTTTCTCTGCCAGCCTCACAAATGACAAATTGACATTTTTTTTTTGACAATAAAGATTATATCATTATTATTCTTATGATTTCAATGATGAGGGTTAGAATATATTCTGGTTTATGCACTGTGAAATCGGGAGATGTTGAGCGAAAAAAGAAAAAGAAAAGAAATATATATTTAACACAACTGTCTACGCCATAGGACAAAATTATAACAAATGAATATAATTAAATCACTGACTACCAGTCCCGCACATGTTGCAGAAACAACAAACAGCTAGCTGGTACTGATCCTACATCCTCTTGTGGGATGAATTTTGCTATTTTTTAAATATCAGTTGCTGTTCCTGTAATGTTTCCAAGTAATTAATTTAATGAATTATATCCCCTGTTTTATAATTTACTTTCACTTTCAATACTTCCAGTCTTCTACTTACACTTCCTGTTTTGGTTATCTTTGTATCCTGCCGGCAAGCAGCAACCAACTCTGTATCATGCTTATCAATAAACTTTAATCTTCATCCATCCATCTTTGCATTATTAAATTATCATTTAATACCCATTCAAACATTACATTGGAGACGAGGATGGGATTAAAGTTTACTACCTTTGCGGGATTGTTCTCATATGCTCGCACATGACCTTGTTTCATTTCATGCCAAGTTTGGCTGAATCTCATAGGTAAGTTTTTTTAAAAAGATGGTTTCTAAATATGACCCAATGTCTCTAAGAGGTTTTCTGTCAGGATGCACCAGAACCTAGAAATCAATTAAATTCAAAAGGTTTTTTTATGAACATTAGATAGAAGATAAAGAATATAAATGATAAAATGTTACCTTAGCGATTCATTGAAACCAACAGCTCCAAATTTACTGGCACAGTAATCAGCAAGTCCGCTGACACCAAAAAAACCAGCAGAACTCGCAATGCTGACGATGTGGCCCTTGTTTTTGGTTAACATGGAGGGCAGGAATGACTTCACTGTCTGCAGACAGAATTTATAGGTGTCAAAATGTATAATTGTTTCGATATTCACAGTAGAAATATCTCAGAGATCATAGGGTTAGAACTCTGCTATTGGCAACAACAACAAAAATATTATGATTTTGAAAAAAAAATATTTCCAAATTTACAGAAAAAAAAAAGATTTGTATCAAACAAAAATGCAGGCTCTACACCCTTATGTTTTTGAATTGTAGCTTTGAAATATTTTTTAATTAATAAAATAAACTACAGATTGGTCAAAAAGCCATTTCTTTTTTTAAAATAACAATGATAGCAACCGATTTCATTTAAATTTTTTATTGAAAAACTCAAATCTCAAAAAAAAAAAAAAAAAAAAAGTTTCCAAACTTAATAGATTGTAGCCGGGAATGTATACTAACACTATGAGGGCAGTGTGGCTAAGCCGTATGGTCATTGCTTTGAACCTAAAAAGATAACGAGCTCGATTACCCTCGCTCACGATCACTTTGTGGCACTGCACTGTGGATGATGCTTGGGTTATTCCAGTCTTCCCTTGCAACAGACCCTAAAGACAAATTTTCCCTTGGGGGATTTTGTGTAATCTCTTCTCGACTTGTGAGGCAAATGATCAAACATTGAGCTATTGATATCCTCATTATTGACTGTGGTGGTGAGAAATGTTTTTATTCTTTGCACACAAACAAAACAAAGTAAAATAAAATCTAATTTAAAAAAAAAAAGAAAAGAAAAGGTTTGGAACCATAACATCCCTTTTTGTGATTTTTTTCCTTTCGTTGATCTGTTATAAAGCATGTATCCACACACACACACAAAAAAGAAAAAAAAAACAAAATGAAACAAACAGACATACCCCCTACTCTCCCCCCACCCCCCCACTTTCAAATAATTTTTTTTTTTTTAAATCAACACAAAACTAAAAAAATGTAGGTATTAAATTTATTTTTTTTTAAAGCAATGAAATCTGTGTAAGTTTCATGTCTGTAATATATTTTGATGTTGATGATTCTGCTCCTTGGTGCAGACCTGACTTCTAGCACGAAAACTTCGTAGAATTATGAAATTTTTGGCTCCAATTTCAGAACTTAATAACTATCTCTAAATCATTAAAACTTATTGAAAATAAAAGTTGATGCCGGAGTTCATAATTTTAAAGGTTTTGGTGAGTTATTTAATCTTGTGAGGGGATTGATTTTTAAAGTTCATTATAGTGAATGCATTTTTTTTACCCTAAAAATTAGGAATTTTTTAAATTTTTAAGTAGGCAGGTCTGCCTTGGTGAAGATTTAACTCTTTCAGCGCTGAAGTTATATTCATATTTCCATCACAAAATGGCTGACACCTGATTGAGGCAGCATGAGAATGTCAAGATAAGACAAAGCGACTTTCAAATTCAGTGCAAAATCTCAATTAAAATACCCCTCTATGCCCAATTGAATAGTCTAATGAAAGAAATGATACCATTGGTTCAATTTATAGTACTTTTGTAGATAGTAGGATTGGATTACATTATTATTTTTGCCTTTCATGACCGGCCACACTGTGCGGCCCTTTGGACAGTAGAAAAGATTCTGCTCTGGCCGCACAGTGCAGCCAATGGCGCTGAAAGAGTTATTTAAAAAAATTTTCACAATGATGATATTGGTGATCAAATTTTTTGTAACTCACCCAAAAATGAGCAATTGTGTTGACAGCAAATGTTTTTTCAATAAGGGGATCAGGGCAGTCCAAGAACTTTTTCCCTGTGACGATGCCAGCGTTGTTGATGAGAATGTCTACATTTCCCACCTCTTCTTTTACCTGAATTCAACAAAAACCAACAAAAGAAAAAATCTCTTAATACAAATGGACGGTATTAACTGCACCTTGGCTTTCCCATAATACTTCAAAACTCACATGACCCATCGCATCAAAACAGTATTATGTTCAGATGTAAAAGATACTGGAAATATTTGATGGACTGAGACAATACCTCGTCTAATCATTTAAAGTAGTCCTAAAAAGCCATGAGGCCCATGAAGCCGGGGTTAATCCCGGTTTCTATTGTGTGAAATGGACAATAGCAATTGCTTGCTACCTTTTGGATAGGATGCTAGTCTATCACAAAGTACTTTCTGCCAGATCTAACAGATCTAGCTACCCAAGTAATTTACTGTACCAACTGATCTATCGGGATCACCCTCTA
Organism: Berghia stephanieae; assembly: GCF_034508935.2. Lineage (NCBI taxonomy): Eukaryota > Metazoa > Mollusca > Gastropoda > Nudibranchia > Aeolidiidae > Berghia > Berghia stephanieae. The sequence goes on along the minus strand of NC_088370.1, from coordinate 31,012,239 downwards.
ATCAGGAAACTGTTGTAGTGTTTATTGCTTGAATGGCTCAATCTTATCTGCATTCTTAAATTCTTGTCATTGTAGAGAAAAGATGCATTGAGCTATTTATGTAAGGAAAAAGGGTGTAAACATGGGATGTAAATGATTTGCATTGGTTAAAAACACAGTCCTTCAGAGCCATTAGGCCCATGAAGCTGGAGTTTATCTTGGTTTCTTTAGCGTGAAACAGACGATAGCAATTGCTTGTTATTCTTTAGATGGGACACAAGATCAAACAGAACCAACTACCCAATCACTGGTAGGTGGACAGATTTTTTAAAATCTCGACTTCACCCTGGATCAATCTTGGCCCCTTTATGTGTAAATAGAGTGCTCTACCAACTGAGCTATCAGAAAGTAACGTGTAAATAGAGTGCTCTACCAACTGAGCTATCAAAAAGTAACTCAAAATCATTTATGATCTGAATTCTCTCTTCCAAGTAAATATACCTTTTTTTCCTTAAATAACTCTCGTGAGCATTTCTATAGTGCAATACCCACTAAACATACGCAGAGCGCTTTACAATGGGCCCCTAGCCAACAGCAATATTTAAAATGTAGGACAAGACACGACACCTGTTAGGTGATATTACAATTTTTTTAGGACAGACACAATGCTGTTAACAGCCAGGTACTCGTTTTACACCTGAGCACGATGAGAGAATGTGAGTGATGAGCCTTTCCCAAGGACTCCACTATGCACAACTCAGAGTAGGACTCAAACACTGGAACTTCCAGTCCAAAGACGAGTGTCACACCACTTGACCACATAGCTGCACACAATAAACTTAACCCTGGTTTAGTATTCTTGGTTATATATTCAATGTTGTAGTGTGTAAATCATCTGACATAATACCGATTTGAGACCACCGGTCACATGTGTTCGTTTTATTTCATTTTTTTTAAAAATTAATCCATGCCACATTTAATTCACCACACAATAAAGATTTTTTGGTATGCTACAGGTCGATGGAAAGTGAGAAATACCTATAAGAAGTCACTCAAAGTGTTGAGGGTGATGAAAAGTGAAAAAGGAGGATTTTTGTTTAATGATTGCCTTTAAGCAACATTTTTACAACATTAATCACATTTTTAGAGCAACTAAGATGATAAACGATCATTAATACTCTAGCTAATTCTGGAGATTGGGGAAACTGTACCAATTTGTCCCATCACACATCAAGTCTATCACTACCAGTACATTTGATTGGGGGAAATGTATTTTTTTTTTTTAAAGGAGGAATTCCTAGTCTGATTTCCATGGATCTGAAAAAAACCCATCCGCACTGTTTATTAAATTCACAGGCCTGCCTGCTTGAAAATTTAAAAATTCGTAGTTTTTAGAAGATAAAAATTGTGCTCACTATATTTAACTTTGCAGATCAACAATTCGCCCTCAGAATGATAAGAGAATAAGAGACACCTCACAATCCTTATAATTATGACTCTGGCATCAACTTTCATTTTCAATAAGTTCTGATGACTAAGAAATGGTCATAAAGTTCCTAATTGGAGCCAAAATTTCGCAATTCTACAAATTTTTTACAGTACTAGGCAGGTCTGCATTCAGTGCACAAAGCTGACGGGCGTGTTTGGTGTGTGAGTTGATCCAATGTTGCCTTTACCCGTGTATTTTCCGTTTCCTAACACCCACCTTGGCAGCGACATCGTAAATATTCTGTCTGTCCGATAAATCGACTGTGTAAGTCTTGACGTAGGGGATACCAGCAGATTTGAGCATGGTGGCCGTTTCCTCATTGCCATCGGCGTTGATGTCCCACAAAACCATCTTACATCCTAGGCCAGCAAATTTCTGACTCATAAGGCGACCTAAGCCACTGCCTGGTAATAATAGTGATAAAAAGTGTGTAAGAATATGTATAAAAAAAGAACAATTTGATGTTTAAAGCACAAGTAACAATAAATGAACAAAATAAAATGAAATAAAAAAAATACAGTGGAGCACATGTAACAATAAATGAACCAAATAAAATGAAATTAAAAATTACAGTAGAGCACATATAACAATAAATGAACAAAATAAAATGAAATAAAAAAAATACAGTGGAGCACATGTAACATAAATGAACAAAATTAGATAAAACAAACAAATACAGCAGAGCATGTATATAAAACACAGCTCCAGGCAGAGATGATAATTCTTTATATTTCTCTACATACTCCCACAATCAAAGGGACCTAGATCGATCCCAGGTGCAGTCGAGATTTTTTTTCGGACTCCCCTGTCCATCCAGCAGTGATTGGGTAGCTGGGTCTGGTGGAAAGTACTTCGCAATAGACTAGAGTCCTATCCAAAGGGTAGCAAGCAATTGCTATTGTCCATTTCACGCTACAGCAACCAGGATAAACTCCAGCTCTATGGGCCTAATGGCTCTGATGAGGGAAGACTATATTATGGTGAGACCAAAGTCAAATTACCTCATGCTTTCTTTTGAGCTTAAAATTTGATTCATAAACCGACTGCCTTTTGGGGTGGGAATGAAAAAACTGACTGATGATGATGATGATGGTGATGATGATGATAATTTTGGTGGTGGTGGTAGTGGTGGTAATGATGATTACAAGAAAAACACGAGAATCCAGGTTAGTAAATCCTGGAAACCACCAACCTGCACCGGTCACCAGACAGACTTGACCGTGGACATCTTTAAACCCTTGGAATTTGGCCGGGACGACGGCCTTCACAATGGCCAGGCACCACAAGTAGATGATACGTATGAAGAAAACAATCACTCCTACAACTATGTTCACTATAGACATGATTGCAAGAAGGATGATGTATACGACGTTGAAGACGATGAAGAAAACGAGGTTGAGGGGTAGATGATGAAGAAAAATATGAAGCACTTGGTCCTTACGTTTGCTTCACAAGAAATCTGTAAGCGAGAAAATTCCTATTTTTTAAAATGTAATCAATACATTCTCTACCGTACATTAACATCTAATGTACATGAACAACTACCATACATTAACAACTACCGTACATTAACAACTACTGTACATTAACAACTACTGTACATTAACAACTATCGTATATTAACAACTACTGTACATTAACTACCGTACATTATCAACTACAACTACTGTACATTAACAACTACAACTACCGCACATTAACGACTACTGTACATTAACTACCGTACATTAACAACTACTGTACATTAACAAATACCATACATTAACAAAACACATCTCAAAAAACTTTGTCCAGACAACGATATTCGACATGTGTTTGAGTTTTTAAAGGTTTTAATAAAAATGCTGCTGCTTGAAGCTCGAAGGAAAAAAAATATAGATAAGTATTGAAATGTAAGCTTCAATTTATGAAACAAAAACGGATACTGTGGACGTATCGGGTTTCCCCTTTATCAACAAAACATGATGAATGAACACTAAGGAAGAATGAGATACTTATGGTATTTTATATTTTTTAAAGGTTTTACATCACTTGTGACCCCTATAAGGTCATTTCAACGCCAGTAAAAAGGAAGATGATAGAGGAAATTTGTAGATATGAGGTTAAAATCACAGAAGAAAAAGAAAAACTTGAGCTTTGAACTTTTATATAGCGCAATATCCACTAAACATGCTCACAGCACTTTACAAAGGGTCCCTGACCAACAGCAACACATAAAATGTAGAACAAGATGGATGCCTGTGAGGCGATATTACAATTTTTTCGACAGAGACAATGCTGTTGACAGCCAGGTACTCATTTTACACCTGAGTGCGGTGAGAGAATGTGAGTAAAGAGCCTTTTCCAAGGACTCAACTAGGGTTCCAGACCAACAGCAACACTTAAAATGAAGAACGAGACATGACGCATGTGAGGCGATATTACAATTTTTTCGACAGAGACAACGCTGTTGATGGCCAGGTACTCATTTTACACCTGAATACAGTGGGAGATTGTGAGTAAAGAGCCTTTTCCAAGGAATCAACTATGTGCTGAGTGAGGCTCGAACCCATGACTTTCCCATCCGAAAGCGAGTGTCATACCACAAGACCATATAGCCGCACAAACAAAAGGCGACTGAGTCAAATAAGGAACAGTAGATTCTACCAGCAATCCATCCATGTGCAAATTTTGACTTTACCTAAAAATCCCATCCAGGCACGAGCTAAGGATCCTACTAACTATGAATGACACACTCAAACGCAAATGTTTACAAAGTACAATATACAATATTCACAACTAATAATTATAATTCAACATAACAGTTACAGAGAAGTGATTTACAAAGACAAAATATAATCTCTCAAAAAAAAAAAAAAAAAAAAAAAAGGTGATTTACATTTGACTGTCTCTCTCCCAGCTAAGGATACCAGCTAGGACCAGGGAAACAGGAAGGAGGAAGAATTCAGAACCAAGACAAAGAGCGAACCAAAAGGATATATACATGATAATGTATCATATATATATATATATATATATATATATATATATATATATATATATATATATATATATATATATAAATATAAGAAAAAAAGAAAAGAAGAGAAGAAGAAGAAAAGAAGAAGAAGAAGAAGAAGAAGAAGAAGAAGAAGAAGAAGAAGAAGAAAAAGAAGAAGAAGAAGAAGAAAGAGACCACACACACACACACACACACACACACACACACACACACACACACACACGTTGAGTAGATGGAAGGAAATTGAGAGAGAGATGAAGAGAGGAGTGGAGAGAGAACGAGAAAGAGAGAGAGGGAGAGAGAGAGAGAGAGAGAGAGAGAGAGAGAGAGAGAGAGAGAGAGAGAGAGAGAGAGAGAGAGAGAGAGAGAGAGAGAGAGAGAGAGAGAGAAAGAGAGAGAGAGGAGGGGGGGGGAGGAGAGAGAGGAGAGAGAGAGAGAGAGAGAGAGAGAGAGAGAGAGAGAGGAGAGAGAGAGAGAGAGAGAGAGAGAGAGAGAGAGAGAGAGAGAGAGAGAGAGAGAAATAAAGAGAAATAAAAAGAGAAGAGAGGGAGGGGCAGATAATAAGAAAGAGAGGCTGGGGGGAGGGGTGGCGGTATTTAAATTAAGGTTAAGTGTTGTACAATTTAAATCTATTTGTTGAAATCTTGACTTTAAAAACACTTTTCTTCTATCTTGACCAAAATTTTAACATACGACCTCATGACTAGTTGTTAGTGAGTTGTTTTGTTTTGTTTTTTGTTTTTGTTTCGTTTTTCGTTTGTTTGTTTGTTTGTTTTTACATCATATAATTTAACAACATTCTAAAGGATAAACGTAATAAAAGTGTAAGTTAAAAAAACAAACAATTTGGAAAAAAATAGTTCTTTTATTTTAAGAAGTGTAAAATGCATAATTAAAACCATTTATTAATCTACATATTTATTTATTGTCATTGTAAAGAAACACCGGCAACAATTATAAGTACAAATTAGCAAGTAAAATTAAACAAAACAATCGTCATTACCTCTCCTCATCTGCTAAAGCTCCCACTAGTAGCTACTTCATTATTATATTATTTAATGTCATTGTAAGAAACACCGACAAAAATTGTAAGTACAAATTAGCAAGTACAATTAAACAAAATCTCAGCCTTACCTCTCCTCATCGGCTAAAAGCTCCAACTAGTAGCAACTTCCTTATGATATTACTATACCTACCAGCTAACAGGACATTGACAGTGTATCTATCGTGTTCCAATAAAACACTTTTTAAAAAAAGAAGTTGTTTCATTCAACTCAGAATTGTTTTTTGTTTGTTTTGTTTTTGTTTTTTAATATTGATCAAATGAATTGACAATCACAGTGTACAAACCGTCTCAAAGAAAGTAATCATTTGCAGCCGTATAAAAGTGTTGGGATTCAGTTTAGACAGGATGAGAATCGGTAAATATTTGAAGCAAACATAATCTGGATAAAGATGTGTTTAGGCAGAGAAGAGAAGAGAGTCAAGTAGAGTGTCGGTGATTTAACCTTTCGCCTATCACCCTTATATTACCTGGTGTCCTGTCACAGCTGAGCCTGGGGCCAATGTTCTGTTACGCCACGAAGTACAGGCGTTATATTTATATTACTATAAGGTATGTTTGTTATCATTGCCTGGTCCAGTAAGTGTAACACAAGTCCGTATCGGATACACTCTATGGACACACTCCATGATCTATCGTTATCGCGATATCACTATTATGTTATCAAGTAGGCAAATGTACCTACACGCTGATGTAGAACTAGAACTACAGATACACTTACAGATACACATACAGATACACAAACACCCCTCTCTCTCTCTCTCTCTCTCTTTCTCTCTCTCTCTCTCTCTCATACACACACATACACACACACACACACACACACACACACACACATACACACACGCAAGCATAGCTGTCCGTTAAATGAACGTGATGATAAGTCGATTAACTAAAAATCTACGATTCAAGTGTTGAATAAAATTTGAACTCAATTTCCATTGTCCTAATAGACAATACATTATTTTTGACTTCGTGAGAAAACTCAATGGAGCTTTTTATTTGGGCACGGGGAGACATTTCTGCATTTAAATATATTTATAATATAGTCTGCTCACTTATCGTATAATTCTTTCCCAATGTTAAGAACGGAAAATGGTTCATTCTAAGAAATTGATTGCATTCAAAATAATCAGATGAAACGACTAACTGGTATCGATTCATTGCAAGTACTCCTACCTCATAGAGCAGTAAAGTTAGGTGCCCCAAACGTAAACAAGGTCTAGAAGCACGTGGCAGACCACATGTTCCTGTCTTGACAGCTCACGTTCCAATGTAAATTATAGAAAAAAATAACCTTTAAAATTTGGCTGTTAGGTGGCAAAAGAAACACATATTCATAAATACTCGATCATGCATCAAATAATGTCTAGATATGGATATTTTATGGAACAAAAGGTAAAATTTATCAAAAGTTACAGTCTATCTATTTTTAGACCAGAGCAAATCATTCCGCTGGTGTGAACAAGACGAGAATTATTCAGAGCCTGGTTTTCAGAATAATTTAGCCTTATATTATTATTTCTGCAACTGTTAGATTTTATGTAAACATATTTTCAATACTGAAAGTGGATTGCCTACAACTCAAACTACAAAATTGGGAGACCTATATTGTGCGTAAATTTTTCCGGTCCCTAACGGAAATCACCAGCAACTTGTTATTGTTTACGTTTGGGGCACCTAACTTTACTGCTCTATAGTGTTGGGTTATTTGATCGCTTTTACTCGATCGACGACCGAGCGCCAAGCCACGAGTCAGTGCTCGATCTCAATGCCGGAAGAGCGAGTTAGTAAAACGATCACTCGATCGTAAAACGATCAAGCGGGTTGTGAGCTTGAGACGATCTTGACACGTGAGACGAGCTTGAGACGATCAGGATTCGAGCGAGCGGAGGGGTAACGAGTGTTTCGAATCATTTCAAATTCAAACGATCACAGTTTGCCATCCGATACCAATCGCCAATGTTTGCACACGGTAGTCTGTGGTTCTTCCACAGCCCTCACTCCTTGTCAGATGTTAGTGTGTCTGGGTGGCAGTGGCAGGGAAATTCGTATAGGTGTATCACGCGTGTGTGACAAGACTTCATTAAACCTACTAAAGTTTGACTATCACACACACACACACACACACACACACATACACACACACACACACACACTAAGGCTATTTCTATGACACACACGCATCCCTCTATCAATGAACACTCCTACAGTAGTGCGGCTATGTGGTCTAGTCATGACGTAACTATAGGTAGTACTCTAGTCGACCATGGCTCTCGTGCATTATAATGGTCTAGTGGTATGACACCCGCTTTGGGATCGGAAAGTCCTGGGTTCGAGCCTCGCGCTCGGTGCATAGTTGAGTCTTTGGACAAGGCTCTTTACTCACATTCTCTCACCGTACTCAGGTGTAAAATGAGTACCTGGCCGTTAACAGCGTTGTCTTTGTCTGAAAAATTGTAATATCGCCTAACAGGCGGCATGTCCCGTCCTACATATTAAATGTTACTGTTGACCGGGGACCCCTTTACAAAGCGCTTTGATCACATTTAGTGGATATTGTAAAGCTCAATTTTTTAAAGTAAAACATTAGCTTTGAATATGGAATGTTTCAATTTTAGATGCCTGTGTATTCTTTGTTAGTTCTCATCATCATCATCATCATCATCATCATCATCATCATCATCAGGGGCAGCGGTACGGTCTTTGGTTGGCACCCGAAAGGTACCGAGTTCGATCACCCGCCGCTGAGTGGTCTTGAGCAAGTCACCTTGCCCTAACTAAATTTGCGGCGCTGCACTGCGGCTATCGCTTGGGTTATTCCAGTCTTCCCTTTAGAATAGACCCGAAAGACGAATCTCCCCTATGGGATGAATAAAGGGAATTATGTTTAATTTATTTATCATCACCATCATATCAGCGGGATCATCATCATCACCACCACCACCACCACCCTAATAATAATGGATAAAATAAATATCAACACATTTCAATGTAATAATCAATCTAAAATCAATCAGTGCTCCTAAAAGACCCTTTGATTTCTTTGTCTAATTCGTTCCATACTTTTGGAGTCCCGACAAAGAAAGATTTTCAGCTAACTATAGTTTATATATGGGAATATTA
>NC_088370.1:30831081-30996081 GCF_034508935.2 Berghia stephanieae | reverse complement strand
TGGTGGCTTGCGTGTTTTTTTTTTTTCGTTTTTTTTTCGTTTTTTTTTTTAATTATACTAAATTTCCTGTTGGGGTAATGTTTTACCTACTGACTACTAAGTGGAGTGCTAAACCACTACACCACGGTTGGATTTTAAGAATGAAAAAGAAATACATTAACATGAAAGGTTTTTAGGCGTTTAGAAATAATTAAGAAAAGGTGTCATTTGAAGTATAATATACAAGAAAAGAAAATGCCAAATGAAAATGCCAAATGCCAAATGATTTTTCTAATGCCAAACGGTTTTTAAAAATGCCAGATTTTTGGAATCTGGCATTTAAAATGCCAAACTGGCAACCCTGATTGACTAGGCCTAATATTATTATATTATATTGACAAGATAGATATGTTCTGATAGTGGTAGGTAGGAAGAGTAGGAGTAAAGTAAAGTGGAGTGAAATAACTTCCCAAACTTCAACCTAAAAGATTTAGATAGTCATTTCTTATTGGAAAAGCCAGTTTGGCAAATCTAAAGAATCATGGTCGTTTTTATTTTTTATTGTCGTTTGGCAGGGCAAAGCGGCCTTAGCATTTTTAACAATGGGGTTAATAAAATACCCTTATTTATGTAGCTTAAGTCCTTCAGAGCCATTGGGCCCATGCAGCCGGAGTTTATCTACAGTATGAAACTAAAAATAGCAATTGCTTACTACCACATAGGACGCTGGTCTGTCGCAAAATGATATAAATGTTGCTGCTCGAAGCTCTTAACTACGCCACTACCACATTATCTCATTCATCTGTGGTGTTCCATTCACCCTGTTTTGTTGATAAAGGGGAAACCCGAAACGTTCATTTGATCTGTTTTTGTAATTAAATTGAAGCTTACAATCAATTTCACATTACTATTTATGTCTATTGCAAAGTAATTTCCGCAAGATCTCACAGACCCAGCAACCCAATCACTGGCTGGGTGGAAAGGGGAAGGGGGGGGGGGGCAGAAAAAAAACACACGACTATATCCGGGATCAATCTCGATCCCTTTGCGTGCGAAGCTCTACTAATTGACCTATCGGAGCCCCTCTATTTATATACATGGGATTTTTCTTTAAAAAGGTCTATCTCGAGAAAATACCTACCGTTATAATCAGCCGCAGTAAAGACGAGATACGAGATACTGAAGCGGGGCTCGAGACGGCGTCTCCCGGGTGGAGTGGAATTCTAATGCCTTATCCATTGGACAATCTCTCTCTCTCTCTCTCTCTCTCTCTCTCTCTCTCTCTCTCTCTCTCTCTCTCTCTCTCCTCCCCGCACGATTACCCCAGGTTTTTTGTTTGTTTGTTTATTTTTGTTTGGTTTAGCATTTTTGAATTTGTTATTAATTGTAAGAGCATTTTTCTCAGATTTCAACCACTTGATAGACAAATCAACATAACTTACCTACTCTTATCTCCTCCAAATATTCAACTATTCAGAAATAAAACATACAAAATAAAGTTAAGTTTTGGGTCTAAACCGATGTGAACTGTACACAAAGGTTTAAACCCTTCTTTGGCTTAAAAACAATAAAAGCGAAAAAAAACAAAAAACAAACGAAACGGGGCGGGGGGGGGGGTACAATTAACAAAATAGAGTGAGACTTCATATCGAATATGCCTTCACCAAGGTCGATGGAATGTGAATAATTTAAAATTCCATTTAAGATCCAAAAGCATAATTATTGTCTCTGACTAAAAAAATATTTTCATGCTTAAATCTACAATTAATTTTAGAGAAAAAGAAATAATTTCGTTAAAAAAAAAACAAAACAAGGTTTACAAAATACTATTCTGTTTCTTAAATTTAAGTAATTTTTTTTTTGGCATTTTGTAAAAAAATAGATTTGGCAATAATTCAAACACTAGTCAAGGGAAACTACTCCAAAAAAATAATCTGAAATCTGATAAACAAAGATGGCAGCCTACACAGGTATAGCATGATGATTTCATCTCCCTTTTGATTATATATTTTTTAAACTCCATGTGATAAATAAATTCCTATTAAATTTTTAGCTATCTGTTCAGCAAGCAGAAGAAGAAGAGGTGGAGAAGTCAAAAACGAACTAAATTAATGTTGTGAAGTTATACGTAGTGATGTCGATATTATTTTCGTTTAACTAGAGAGCCTCGCCTTTGGCCGACCAACCTCCGCTGCACGTCCAACTCGCCTTGAGCATGCATTCACGTAAAATATAAAGATTTTTTTTAAAAACCTACCTCTGTTTCAAAAACTAGCATCTTTCACCTTTCTAAGAAACATTTTGATTTTTCAGAACTTTAGTTCGTTAAAAAATACCGGCCAATCTGACCCGTTGAGTCGAATGAAAACGAAATTTTGTTGTTTACATGGTTCAAAGGAAATGCCGTAAATAAGCTTTCATGGACTTCCTGTGTTGTTTTTACAGTGTCACGTGACCGTTTTGAGAAATTTGTCGTCTGCTACAAATAATTAGACCGGTAGGGGGTAGATATTTTCGTTGGAGCAGAGAAAAAGTGAGTATTATTTCTTGGACTTGTAGAGAGGCCTAGGGTCCACCAGCAGTCAAGTTGATTGAATAAAAGAAAAAAAGGTCTTTTTTATCCGCCGCCACCACCACCGTGAGAGTGGAGAGGGGGGTGGGGGGTTGCATGATGAAGACGAAAGGGAGACGTGTCGTTTGTGACCTTGGTGACGTAGAGCATGTCAACGATGCTGGCAGATGTTCTTAACCCCTTAACAGCGAAGCAGATTTTTTGCTTTCAGATAATAGTTTGCTTTTATCTTTATTATTGTTAACGGAGAATACAGCTTTTCCACCAAGAGAGCAGTCAAGACTATCGCAACTCGGACTTCAATTGTCTATAATCGTTTTGCCGTTACTTGTCTTTTGATGAAAGAGGATTTGGTGTTAGGTCAAAGATCGAATTTCGCCGCTAAAGGCATTGCTACTGGGTTTGCTCTCCTCCCCCCCCCCCTCCTTTTTTTCTTCTTTTTTTTTTTCAACTTAGTATTGTTGATTGCCATTTCCTTTTTTTATGATTAGCAAGTGCCGTAGGAGTCTCACAGGATGCAGGAGTACTGCAATTAACCCTTTTCCAGTGACATTGATTCTTTTGTTTTCAAATAATAGTCGTCATTTATATTATTTTTTAATGCAGAAAAAATAAACGTTTCCACCATAAGAGCAGTAAGAATATTGATAAAAAGCGCTTTGAGCACGTTGGGTGGATATTGCCCTATATAAAAGCTCAAGTTTTTAAATTGTAATTTGTTTTTTGTCTTTTGATGAAAACGGTAAGATTTTATTTTTGGTCCAAGTAAGATTGATATTCGCCTTTAAAAGGTTAAGTTGTTTTGTTTTTTCAGTTTTTTTTGTTTTGTTTTTCAAATGCAGATACGCTGCTTCTTTTTTTTTCTTTTCCTCAACTGGCAAGCTATCGCTGTACTTACCCGCATGGCTTGCACACACAAAAGGATACATCTAGGTCACAAAACCTTACATCCAGGTCACAAAATCAGACAACTAGGTCACACATCAAGACATCTGTTTCGTTTGTTCCAAGATAGCAAAACAAACCAGACGTCTTGGAGTTCGAAAGAGCTTTCCATAAAATATTTGGTATTTGCAAGACCCCAGAAACCAATTCCCTATACAGCTCTTGTGCACGGTTACTTATGACCTTGATTTCTTTCGTACCCACCCCCAAAATCCCACTTATTGTGTGTTATAGTATAGACAGAACATAATAAATAGCTGGGCTGCCACATGCGTGACTAAATTGGTCAAAGAGAGAATCTATATTGGCATTAGACATCAATTACCTGATGTCCTGGTTTTTAATCCTAGCCGAGTGAGAGAGAAAAAACAAAACAATCATACATGTATCTGCAAACAGCAGAACGTTTTCATTTTACATTGAGATGGGAAGGGGAAGGGATAACACTATGATAAGAAAGAGAGAGAGAGAGAGAGAGAGAGAGAGAGAGAGAGAGAGAGAGAGAGAGAGAGAGAGAGAGAGAGAGAGAGAGAGAGAGATGGGCGGGGTGATGGGGGATAGTAAGGGGGAATGGGAAAAGATGAAAGAAACAACGGGTTGCCTGATGACGTAGATCAAAGGATTGTTACAGCGGTGTTCACGGAGCGTACTTCGTGAAATTTTAACCTTTTACAGTGACACTGATTTTTTTCTGCAGATTGCTTATGCGGAATAAATCGTTTCCACCAAGAGAGCAGTAGTAAGAGTATATTTAGACTCGGGCTTCAATTAAACTATAAATCCCAAAGCTTGTCTTTTAATGATAACATTAAGACTAAGATCTGGAGTTTGGGGAGTGTAAGATCGAATCTCGCCATTAATGGTTAAAATTGTTTTGATTTTTTTAAAAAATAACACACACACACAAACACACACACACACACACACGAGCGCGTGCGGTCACGACAACGAGGACCATCCATTGCTTGTGTTGCAACAGTAAACCAGTTTACGTGTACGTAGATCCTGAGGCTAGATGCCCCGTTACCGTGTACGTAGGCACTCCCAAAAAAAAAAAAAAAAAAAGAAAGAGACACACACACACATACACACACTCACACACATACACACACACACACACACACACACACACACACACGCAGTCTCGCATCCGCTACGAACTAATTTTGCGCACCAATTTTTACTGCACTAATGCACCAAATTGCATACCTATCTATGGACACTTTTTTCCGTCTCTTTTTCCCAATAAACTTTTTTAACTGGGGCCACCTTGATAACAGAAACGAAACCCACACGATTTCGCGAGGAATGAATCATGCAAAAAATTAGGATATAATTTCAACACAACTTTTGAAATTCATCAAGGATTGTCCAGTACCGAATGTTTTTTGATAGAAAACAAATGCATCTTCAAATCTAAACTGCTTTTGACGGTAAGCGGTAAGTTTTTTATTTATTTTTCTGTCCAAACGAATGATTTGTCCTGGTATAGAAGCTAAGTATTGGTAACACCGGCGCAGCTCTCTAGTATTAGAAAGTTTTCGTTTTACCATGAGATGCGAAGGGGAGGGGATGACATTGTGACTCAGAGAGAGAGGGAAAGAGAGAGAGAGAGAGAGAGAGGGGGGGGGGGGATTGGAGGAAGATGAAAGAGACAACAATGGGTCGCCTGATGACGTAGATCAATTAAGACTAAGAACTGGTGTTAGGTTAAATTAAGATTGAAGCTCACCTTTAATTGGTTAAATTGTATTGTTTGATTTTAAAAACTAACACACACAAACACACAGGGCGAGAAAGAGTGAGAGAGAGAGAGGCCCATCCTTTGCTTGCATTGCAGCGGCAAACCAGTTAGTTAATGGTTAACGTGTATGGTAGATCCTGAGGCTAGGTGCCCGGTTAGCGTGTACGTAGACACTCCCTTAGCATTTTAAAAACTCTAGAACAACCCTTGATAGATAAGTGAAAGTTTAAAATTTCCTATTATTAATGGGAGTGTCTCCATTCACGGTAACCGGGCACCTAGCCTCAGGATCTACGAGCACGGTAGCTCTGGTAACTGGTTTGCCACTACAATACAAGCAATGGATGGACCTCACTCTGTATATGTGTGTCTGTGTTATTTTTAAAAATCAAACAATACCATTTATTGACCCATTAAAGGCGAGATTCAAGGTTACCGTGTATGTAGATCCTGAGACTAGGTACCTGGTTAGTAACGAAAATAATGATATAACAAAGTTATGCATCTTTAAGTGACCCCCCTAAACGCGAACAGCAACAACTTTCTTATGGGCGATTTGGGTCACAATTCGACTCCCACTGCTGCTGCTCACACGGTTACCGTGTACGTAGACCCTCCAAATATTAATAGGGAGGCCTTCCCAATTCTCAGAAACAACCCAAATATTCCCTCAACTAATCCTAAGAAAAAATAAAACCTAGTACCTTTAACTAACCCTAATTGGAAGAACAAACACCCTGGCACCTTTACTAGACTTGTAACTAATCCTAATAGAAAAATAACCCTAGGACTGCTTTGCACTACCTCACAAATCAAAATGGTAGCAGAGAATCAAAACAATGGTCAAATTAGGAAATTTTAAACTTTCACAAATCTATCAAGGTTGGTTCTAGGGCTTTTAAAATGCTTCTATATGATGACAAATTGAATAAATAAATGCCTGACAAAAGATCCACAGTGAAAATACAAATTGAAAGAAATGCTAGCACAAGGAACTTTGGGAAGGCCTCCCTATTAATATGACCATCGTTTTAGTTTTGGTTATCTGGCAGTATTGAAAGGTAGTGCAAAGCAGTCCAAGGTTGTTTGGTTTTTTTTTTTTTGGCAGGCTCTATTTCTATTATGTCGGTGAAAATAAACTTGAACTCTATTTCTCCAAACATTCTGGAAAATAAACATGATCTCTATTTCTCCGAATACTGTGCTCCGAATGCTCAGGAAATAAACTTGAACTCTAATTCTCTGAACGTTTGGGAAATAAATTTGACCTCTACTATTACTATTACTATTTTTCCAAACACTGTGCTCCGAACGCTTGGGAAATAAAGTTAAATTCAATTTCCCCAAACACTGTGCTCCGAACGCTTGGGAAATAAAGTTAAATTCAATTTCCCCAAACACTGTGCTCCGAACGCTTGGGAAATAAAGTTAAATTCAATTTCCCCAAACACTGTGCTCTGAATGCTCAGGAAATAAACTTGAACTCTAATTCAAATTCGTGAATGCCGGAATATTCAGTAAAATAATGTTATAGTTATACAGACTCCAATCTGAATAGCCTTTATGTTGAGGGGGTGAGTTTTTTCTTCATCTTTATTAATTGTTTGTTTATTTAAAGACACAAGACAGAGAGATTCAAGTTGTCAGCCGTCCAATACAAAAATTATTTTTATTTTATGTTTTGTTTCAGTTTTCATTTTCATTTCTTTTTCAGTTCTTCAATTTTCTCTTTGTTTCAAAAATTCGTTAACTTTTTTTTGGGAGGGGAGGGGTATTATCTAGCTCTAGAACGTGCTTCCTTTCACTCAGTCCTCATAGAAGTTGCAGAATGATGAAAGATAGTGCTGAACTCTTGCAAATAGGTAACCAAAAAAAATCTCAAGAATGGAAACCATAAACTGTTCAGAGAAATAGAGTTCAAGTTTATTTCTCTCACTTCCCGTTCTTTTGGGGGTTTTTTTTATTGTTGTTAGTTCGGGGTTGGAGGATTTTTTTTCTATTAGTGTTAGTTAGTTATAGTTATAGTAGTTAAAGGTCTTAGTAAAGATGCTAGGGCTAGGGTGTTTGTTTTTCCTATTAGGTTAGTTAAAGTTAAAGGTATTAGGTTTTATTTTTTCTTGGGATTAGTTGAGGGAATATTTGGGTTGTTTCCCTTAGCACGAGGAGCTTTCAGAAGGCCTCCTAAGCAGACATATCTGAAATTGAATAGACATTATTTTATTATTTTATTATTATTATTATTATTATTATTATTATTATTATTATATTATTTTTATTATTATTATTATTATTATTATTATTATTATTATTATTATTATTATACCATCATAAATATTTTCATTAATATTACAATAAATAAGTGGTCTGAAAATTAAACTTACAAAAATCAGGGCGATCAGGGCAAAAATTTCTGAGTAATACCTAGCACGACCTTAACATTAGGTAACATTAGATATCACTCTATTTTAGCGACAACTTACACCTCAATTGTTTTGTAGAGCTTTTGAACATTCGTGATTAAAACTCAAGTGTCTGTCTTGGGTGTCATTTTATTTTCATTTTTGAAATTAAAATTTGATGAATAATATATTTTGTTCTTTTTTTTTTTTTAGGATTATTGGCAATTGCCAAGGACAAAGGTACGTCAGTGCCAGAAAAGTTAAAACTGGTCAAATTTGCATGGTCAAAACCAGAAGTGGTCATCCCAAATAAGTACCAAGAGCTTCTAGACTTTGTTTGTGGACTTATTGTCAACAGGAAAAAGTATGTTGTGTGTGAACGTTATTTATGGTTTTATATCTGATATTAGATCATATCCTTTACCAATTCAAAGTTTTCAAAGCCATTTATTGTGTCATATGTAGACCTGCCCACTAGAAAATTTAAAAATTCTTAATTTTTAGAAAGTTATCTACTACTGTTTTTTTTTTAAAACATATGATTTGTGCGGCTATGTGTTCTTGTGGTAAGAGACTTGCTTTCGGATCGGAAGGTCATGGGTTTGAGCCTCGCTTGGTGCATAGTTGTCTTTGGAAAAGGCTCTTTACTCACATTCTCTCACCGTACTCAGGTGTAAAATGAGTATCTGGCCGTTAACAGCTTTGTCTCTGTCCAAGAATAAAAAAATGTAATATCGCCTAACAGGCGTCATGTCCCGTCCTGCAGTGTTGCTTTTGGCCAGGGACTCCATGTAAAGCGCTTTGAGCACGTTACGTGGATATTGCGCTATATAAAAGCTCAATTTAAATTTAAATTTTTAACATTTGAGTGTATTCCTCGTAGTGGGATCTTGTGCTGGTGTCTAGGTGAGACTTTAAGGGGATCTTAAACGAAGTACACTGATAGTACGCTCTCTGAATCTACATCTGCTCCCTATTTGAACCATTCCCCTTTGTCTTACTTTTTCCTCAAGTATTTTCATCGTACATCTAGAATGTTTTTACTATCCAATTTCCTTCCTTTTTACTGGTGCTGATATGACCTATGTATTTTGCAAGTGCCGTAAAAGCCTTAAAACCAGCAAACAACATTTATTAATATAAGTGGCAAGACCTTTTTTATTTAAACCTTTTTTGCTATCACGAAGAGTGTAATTGAGTTCTTGTAAAAGCGTTTATCCTCAGTATAGTAAGGAGGCTAATATTGGTACAGATTAAGCTTGCACAGCTAAAACTGGACAAGTGCATTTCTTAGTTCTGCTTAAGTAAACTATCATAAACTGCTCATTTTTTGCACCACTTTACTCAGTAAACTACCATTCTCAATCAAGGAACACAGAAATATGGTTTCATACAGTATGACAAAGAAACAATTTAAATTTTTACCTGATAGATATAATTACTTCATTGATTTATTTATTATATTTGTAGATTGCTTGTTTTTTTTCAAGGTTTATAACTGTTTTGAACTGTTTCCTAAGAAATTATTTTATGATAGAATTCATTGATTTATTTATTATTCAAAATTGCCTAGTTTTTTTACATTGCTTATCTGCAGGAATGGCCTTGAAGAAGAAGATGAAATCCTTGTTTGGCAGAGTCTTGTAGACTTTTTGAAAGCAAGTCAGTCTTCCATCCATATCAAACCATCTGTCAGCAAAGTAAGTACTTGCCTGTCATGATTTATTTTCCTTTTTCATTATTCTTCTTGTTAATAATATGTGGATTGAAATTGAAAGAATGCATCTTACCATGGGGCAGATGAGATGCTTTTATTTTAAATGAAAAAAATGAAGTGAATCATCTATGTGTGCATTAATTAATTGGATAATAAAGGAAACTATAAAAACAACATAAAATTAAGGAAAAAAAAAAAAAAAAAGCGGTGGACATGCCAAGGAAAGAGGAGACCTGGATATGTACTGTGGAGGGGATCTATAGCAGAGCGGTCTGTCCCTCGAGTTGGTCCCAAGAGAAGAAGCTGATAGGACCATATGGAAATCCTTTGAATTGCCTCAAGTGCCAATAGGCATGGAGAGGATTGAGTGAGAGTGAAAGAAATCTTACTGGGTGAGGTCTTTGACTTCCCATGGAGGTCACGTTGTGTCTTCTGTCTCCTATATATTTGTTTTTTGAGTTGCTTTCCGTCCTTGTCTAGCCCTGGCTGGAGTCCTTGACTGGGAGGGAAACAGTCAAATGTATAGTTATATTTTCGGGAGATGATATTTTTTTCCTTTTAATCATCTCTCTGTTATGTTCTTGTACCATTTTTTTTTTTTGGTTTAAATGTATAATAGTTTGTAAACATTTGAATGTATTCCTCTGCTTGTGTCTGGATGAGTTTTAGCTGATCTCAAACTAAGTGCACTGATAATGTGCTCTTGGAATCTATATGTTCCCTATTTGAACTCTTCCCCTTTGTCTTACATTTTCTTGTGTGCTTTCAATTGTAAATTTAAAACTTTTTTTTGACTCTCCCATTTCTTCCTTTATACTGGCGCTGAAATGACCTCGCAAGCGCCGTAAAACCTTTAAAAGCAAACAAAACAAAATCAAAAAAGAAATCCAAATGAGAAAAATATTGGCTGTATCGTAACATGTGATTATTTTCCTATGGTTAGTAAGGAGGGGGTTAATGAAATTCATTTTGTTCTTTTCTTATATTCATATTCCAGGCCCTGACTGAGACCATTCGTAAGCATATCAGTGGCAAATCAAATGGCCCAATCCTAGACACAAAGCATTTGGTATGGAGGGGTTAATCAAATTCATTTTGTTCTTTTCCATTTCAATTCGTAATTCTAAATGGCCCTAGACGTTGTAGGAGGTAATCAATTCATTGTTCTTTTAATCATATTCCAGCTGATGAGCCCATCGAAGATATCAGTGGCAATCAATGGCCCAATCCAAGACACAAAGCATTTGGTATGGAGGGGTTAATCAAATTCATTTTGTTCTTTTCTTATATCTATCAGCTATGAGCATTCGAGCATTCAGTGCAAATCAATGGCCAATCAGACACAAAGCTTGAGGAGGTCATCAATTCATTTGTTTTTTATATAATTCCAGCCTGACTGAGACCTTGTAACATATCAGTGGCAAATCAAATGGCCCAATCCAAGACACAAAGCATTTGACCAACATTCTTGATTGCGGCTCCCTACTGCTCTCTATGCCAGCCTCTCAGTCATCATTTACGTTTTCTGACAGGGTAAGCATTTTAAAAATATAACCCTGCTTGGTATTCCTTTTTTATTTGTCAATACAGACTAGCCAAATATACAAGTATAATCAGTATATAATCAGTGCTGCTATGGTGTCTTGTGGTATGACACTCGTCTTCGGATCGGAATGTCCTGGGTTTGAGTCCTGCTCTGAGCAGCACGTAATTGAGTCTTTGGAAAAGGCTATTTACCAGTGATGTTACTTTTCCGCGGATCCGCGGTTTTCTTTCCTTTCCTCGGTTTTCCACCTCAGATCCTCGATCCGCGGATATTTCCTTCATTTCCTCCTTTTACTTTTTTTTTTATATAATAAATCTTTAAAAAATACTCTTTTAAAAAAAAATATATATATATATATATAATATATATAAAATTTCCTCCTTTTACTGGACTCTGGGCGTTTTAAAATTGAACGATCCAGCTGCGGGGCTTCATCGCCACTGCGCCACTGCGGAAGTGTTCATCGACCATGTTTATTCGTTCGATGTGGTAAGCTAAGTATCGAAGAATAAAACTAGCACGATATCGCTTCTTTTGGACATGCGAACTTTCCTACATAGTGCGTAGTCGATAACTCGATTTCTGCTTATGAAGTCTAGTTACGATACCCATCCAGGAATTACATTTCTTTCAAATTCAGCCAGAACGATCTCGCATTTCATTATCTTGTTTCACAGAACGGTATGGATTAGATAAATCTGATCTAAAATCTAGATCTAGGCCTGGATTCTAATTCTTTTTGGATATTGTGACTGTTGTGTGTCCTCTTTTTTTTTGTTTCATTCTATGAGGACGTGGGCTCTAGACTTAGACTGGATTCTAATTCTTTTTTTTTAGATATCGTGACTTTGTAGTAAACTATTAGAAACAATGAAGCCTTTAGGTAAAAGTGAAGTTAGCCGTGCCAGAGAGGTCGACTGTAAGGTAAAGAACAAATTTAGATTTGAGTGGCTTGAAACTGTTGTTAAAGTGACTTGTAAAAATGCCGGGGATGTGGACATCCGACTCGTTGACAGCATTGTTAAAGTTGATGTTGCTGGTAAAGCATTGTGTACATATTGCAATGATGTTATCAGCTATGGGAGCAAAGGAAAAACTGCTCTGATTGATCATGTAAAATCAGGGAAGCATGTAGCTTTTGTTGATCACAGGAAGACCAATTACACTTTGGGCTCTCGATTCAAAAAACCAGAAACTGCCTTTTTTCCATTATTTAAGAAACAAATTGTGAAAGCTGTGGTGATGGTACTGAAGTGACTGATGTTACCTCTAAGAGCTCTAAAGTGACTGAAAGACTTATCCCAATAAATGATAAGACTGCTAATATGGAGGCTATGATCACAGTGAAATTGATCCTGTCCTGATAAGTTGCATTAAAAAATCTCGCAGCAAGTATCATGCTGAGTTGCAAAAACAGAAAGAGGAAAAAGAAAGAAAAAGACAAATGTTTGATCAAGCAGTTGTAAAGGCGGAAACAAAAAAGCAAGCAAAGGCAGTCCGGGAGGAGGCAATTAAAACAGCCTATAAGGTTCATATAAAGAAGCAATCCAAACAGGTTGGGGCCCCACCTAGAAAGAGGCCCAAAACACACTAGTACTCTTCAAGTACTCAAAAGAAGTCATCCTGCCTACTTTCCTGTGGTGCAAGAATGTTCTAGGTGAGTTTTCCGTTTTTCCGAGACTTTTCCTCCTTTTTGACTTTTTGTGAGTATCATCACTGATTTACTCACATTCTCTCAACCGTATTCAGATATAAAGTTAGTACCTGCCCGTTAAAAGTGTTGTCTTTGTCAGAGACAAATAAATTTGTAAATGTCTCCTAGTAGGCGACATGTCTCGTTCTCCATGTTTAGTATTGCTGTTGGTTAGGGACCCCTTGTAAAGCGCTTGGAGCATGTTGAGTGGATATTGCTCTATATCAATGCTCAAGTTATAACTATGTTATTTTTATATATAAGACTGTGCTAAAAGTTCGTTTTCGTAATGATTTGCCACAAAAATTCGATAGACCAATGTCCTATCCAAGGGATCCATCCAATTGCTTTTGTCTGATTTGCACTATGGAAACTCGGATCATCTCCGGCTCCATGAGCTTATGGCTCGAGAGGACCACTTTTTGTCTTGACTAGGGTTGTTTAAGATCAAATCCTACATAACTTTCTTTATCTCTTTTAAATATTGTTTTATTATAGTTTTAAGTCAGACTTTGATAATGTTGCTTATGTGTGATAATGTGATAGGAATATATATATATATATATATATATATATATATATATATATATATATATATATATATATATATATATATATATATATATATATATATATTATTATTTAAAATATTTACCACAATGTTTGAGACAGTCTACATTAATGTTTCAGGCTTAATTTGCCATCGTCAGGACTGAGTTGTTTTGTTGACTGTTGTTGTTTCTTGAAGTGGTTCCGGTTTAAAGTTGCTTAACAAGAATTTACGCCGATGGGGACACCTTCCGTATATCTCACTTTTCATGTTGAGTGTGGCTTCATGAGGTTGTTTGATTATAGTATATTTTTCTTCCAGGCATAAGCTACATTGTTTTGATGTTGGTGTGTATCCTGTTGCTTTAGATAAAATTTTCCATGAAATGTTGTGGTCTATTTTGTTGTCTTTTAAATATCTCTAGTCTGATATATATATATATATATATATATATATATGTTCGACAAATGGATGATGCCAAGTCTGCAAAGATAGATCATCATCAAGCCCTACTGCAACCTCCTCGTGGTGTCGAACGGTAACAGGTCAAGCTGGCCAACTGCAGAGGGCGACAAGAATAGGCAATGGCAAACCATTCTTGTAACTTTGCCGAGTTAACTGCATGAATAAGTCCAAAAAGTCAAACGGTGACAGCGTAAAGGGGAGCATGTTTTCACGGAAGACTGCTGCCTCGCTCGTTGGGAGCGTGATGTTCGTCAGGTCACACCGAACCGTCAGCCAGTTACTAGGCGAAATAAATTTAACAAATGTGACAAAACCAAAATTGGGACATGGAATGTCAGGACCTGTGCCCAAAAAGGAAAACTAAACAACATTCTAAAAGAAATGAAACGGCTCCAAATAAATATTCTTGGCCTGGCAGAGATGAGATGGAAAGAGCAGGGAACCATGTCAAAACAAGAAAACAACACGACATATAAGATCATATGGAGTGGTGGAACCTCTTTCCAAAAAGGAGTAGGGATGATCTTAGACCAAAAATCAACCAAATTTTACAAAGGGCACGTAGCAATCTCAGACAGAGTTTTGCTGGTTAAGCTAAGAGGACCTGTAGTTGACACCAATATTATTCAAGTTTATGCACCAACAGAAGAGGCGACAGATGCAGATATGACAGAGTTTTACCATTCACTAGACAAAGCAAAACGAATGTGTAAATCACAAGAAGTCCTTATGGTAATGGGGGACCTAAATGCTAAGATTGGCAGAGGCAGAGATGGTGACATAATCGGACCACATGGACTCGGAGACAGAAATGAACGAGGAAACATCTGGGCAGATTGGTGTAGAACAAATAAATTAATGATTTCAAACACCTGGTTTCAACAACACCCAAGAAGAACCTGGACATGGCAATCACCAGGGGACAGAGCAAGGAACCAGATAGACTTTATAGCAGTATCATCAAGATTCAGAAATGGCATATTAAATTGCAAAACCTACCCAGGCGCGATGTAGACAGTGACCATGTCCCAGTTGTTTGTACAGTAAGGATAAAGTTTAAAGCTATTCAGAGAACAGCTGGTAGAATAAAGAGGGATTACAGGTTATGCAAAGACAATGGCATACAAACAAAAATGAGAGAAGAATTTGAAAATGCACTCATGATACAAAGCCAAAGTGAACCTGATAACGAAAAATGTGAAAAACAATTTGATATATTCCAAAAGTGTGTCAAAGCAACTGCAGAAAAACATTTACCAATAGCTCAAATAAACAGCAAAAAGGAATGGATGACAAATGAAATTCTAAACCTATTTGAAGAAAGACGAAAATGCAACAGAGGGTCTGCAGAATACCAAACATTGAACAACCACATTAAATCCAAATGCATCGAGGCACACGAGAACTATCTAGACTGGAAATGCTGCGAAATCGAAAGAGAATACAAACCCAACCCCCAACAAGCTCACCAAAGAATAAAAGAACTATCAGGGAAAAGGAAAAGCAAAGCAGCAGGAAGTTGTATCCAAAACAAACAAGGGGATCTGCTATTTGAAGAACAACATATAGAAAGCCGATGGGTAGAATACATAGGCGAACTGTACAATGATCCAAATAGAAATGAACCACCACTGAAATTCAAAGAACCATTAAGCGGTCCAAACATCACCAAAAGTGAAATTGAACATGCCATGGAACGAATGAGGGATGGTAAAGCAACAGGCCCTGATGAAATATCTGTAGAGGTATTAAAAAGCCTAGGAGATCTAGCAATTGATGAACTTCACATATTATTCAACAATATATACAATACTGGGAAAATTCCAGAAGATCTCTGTAACTCTATTTTCATAGCAATACCAAAGAAAGCAGGTGCAGTCAGATGCGAAAATTTTAGAACTATAAGTTTAATAAGTCACATCAACAAAATACTGTTGCGTATAATTATCAACAGGCTAAGGAATAAGATTAACCCCGAAATCGCAGAAGAACAATATGGATTCCAACCTGACAGAGGGACAAGGAACGCAATATACCTCCTCCGTGTTTTAAGTGAAAGAGCTATACAGGTTCAGACCCCACTATACCTCTGTTTTGTCGACTACAAAAAAGCTTTTGATAGAGTACGCCACGAAGAAATACTAAAACAACTGCACTCCATTGGCGCTGATGAGAAAGACCTCAGACTCATGCAAACATTATACTACACCCAGCAGGCATCTATCAAAATCGGAAACTCTACAGGAAATTCCATTCCTATTAAGAAAGGAGTCCGTCAAGGGTGTGTTGCCTCACCAGATCTGTTTAATCTATACCAAGAAACAATCATGAGGGGCATAAATAATATGGAGGGAATAAAAGTGGGAGGTCACAACATAAATAATATAAGGTACGCAGACGATACGGTACTCATTGCAACATCAGAAATCCAACTTCAAAAGATTGTTGACAAAGTGGTAGTAGATAGTGAAGCCAAGGGAATGGAAGTGAATATCACCAAAACGGAATGCATGGTAATACAGAAAAACCCCGAAAACAACAACACCTGCAATATAACGATTCACGGCGAGCAACTTACCAACGTAGAAAGTTTTAAGTACCTAGGTTCAATAGTGACAACAGATGGAAGATGTAACCGAGACATACGAGCAAGAATAACTCAAGCCAAACAGGCCTTCATGGACCTGGGAAACATTTTGAAAAACAAACAGATTTCGTTCGGGATTAGATTCCGAGTCTTGAAGTGCTACGTGTGGCCAATCTTGTTATACGGATGCGAAAGCTGGACTACAAATGCAGAAACACAAAAGAACATTGAAGCTTTTGAAATGTGGTGCTTGAGAAGGATGCAGAGAATATCGTATACTGCACACAAAACGAACGAAGAAGTGCTAAAACAAACATACCAACAAAGGAAACTAATGCCCTTAATAGTGGATCGACAACTATCCTTTTTCGGACACATAGTAAGGAAAGATAAGAATGAATACCTGGCAAGTTGTGGAAAAATACCTGGTAAACGCGCCCGGGGGAGACAAAGAAAACACTCATAGACCAACTGAAGGCTTCACCAACCTAACAATCCAAGAGCTGTTTGAAAAAGCAAGAGACAGGGAGGAATGGAGAGAGATAATTCATGCAGTATCCGAAGCCTGGACCAGGCATGGAACCTAGAAGAAGAATATATATATATATATATATATATATATATATATATATATTATATATATATATATATATATATATATATATATATATATATATATATATATATATATATATATATATATATCAGACTAGAGAACTGAAATGCTTTTAAAAAAATAGTAAACTGTATGACCTGTTTAGATTGGACCTGAGATCAATTTTCCGTTTATTTAAAATCAAGCAAGGACTTCAATCAGTTTTGATTAAGACAAAAGTTATTTTTAAAACGTTTGTGAATAAATTGGCTCATCAAGGATTATGTATGAAAAATATAAGATATAGATCTGAACAAAGCAAGAAAGAAAAATAGAAGAAAAAAAAGCCATCCCAAAAAATCAGTCTACCTTGACTGGGGATCGAACCTCAGACCTTCTGATTATTGGTATTTTTCAAAAGTGCTTTAAATGTATTGCATTTCAGTGCCAGCAACTGTCTGTGTTGCTTCAGTTTTGTCGTAATGACTGCGTGATTGTGGAAAAGGCACAGGAATTAGTGAAGTGTGTCATCAGTGAGCTGACCAGGCTACAATCTCTACAACGGGACCAAAAACTGGTAATGTCAGCTATATTGTTATTGTTATTGTTGTTGTTATATTATTATTATTATTATTATTATTATTATTATTATTATTATTATTATTATTATTATTATTATTATTATTATTATTATTATTATTATTATTATTATTATTAGTATTATTATTATTATTATCATTATTATTATTATTATTATTATTATTATTATTATTATTATTATTATTATTATTATTATTATTATTATTATTATTATTATTACTAGAGTAGATTCAGGCTTACCGGCCACACAAGCCTTATCTGTGGTCGTCTCAGAGAATGGAAGACTGCTGGCCAGAAATGAGACCAATGCTGTATAGTGATGTCGTAAAATGTAACGCTCAAGTGGCCGGTTTCATGTGAACCAGCCGATTTTGCACCCTAAGCAGTCTTATCCATGTTCTCAACGCATAATGTTATTCGTGACATTTTGGTACTACCGGACACTTATGGAACTTTAAGGTCCAACCGGCCACCCAACTTGGGCAAACCGGACACCCTTCACGGATGTTGAAAAACACTGTTTCCTTTTGTTTTTTTAATAGTTTTCAGTTCATAAACAGTTACAGCAGATCCATAGGCTCAGTTGGTAAAATATCTGCCGGGTCATTGGTCAATTTAGAGTTCGATTCCAGCATTCCAAGGACTTTGAAGGACTCTTTCCATAAATTGGCAGAATGTTTCCTTCCCCAAGACGACTGCCATATATTTTCATAAGTAGCTCGACTAGAATTAGACGTCTAGATAGATAAATAAACCCGTCTATGTTCATTTTCAACAGAGAAAGACAGAAATAATTTATTCAAAACAATTAATAAGGTACATAATCATAACGCTACATGTCACTTGCACAATGTACAAACAAACATGAAAACACTGATCTCCTCCTCACTTATCCCCAGTATCTTCTCTCTCTCTCTCTCCGCCAGTACATCCTCTGTGATGACTGAACCTCCCAGGTAGAAAGGGAAGCCAGTCTCGTCGCAATTGAAGACGTTGCTGGGGGGGGGGGGGTACCTTGGTAATGCCAATGTTATTTAACATTAACGATGTCCGCATAGTGTGGAACCACCCACGTATCTTTCCTTCTGATACCTGGGCGCGTTGTTCCCCAAGGGACATCGCTTTTCTCTCCCGCACCTCCCCCTTGTGTCTCTCCATGAATGCTTTGTACCAGTAATATCCTGGCTTGTTGTTTTGAAGGGAGTCTCTCTGCCTTCAGCATTCATTATTCTCTGCACCTCCAGGCACAGCTGTTCCCTGTCCTTCCCTTCACCTGCCCTGGCACAGGCCACCATCCACTTGACTAGTTTCTTCTCCTCCTCTGGGCCAACACTGTATGAGAGGGTATTTTCCGGCCATCTTGTCCATCAGGGTTGATTTCGGGACAGAGTAGGCCGCAGCGGCCTAGCGGAATGAAATATTTTTGGTGCGGATTGCATCAAGTGCAGCATCCACACTCTTTTCAGTATACTTTGATCGCGGCATCTTGGTGCCTGTATTAATGTGAAAAAATTAACTTTATTTAGATAGTTGAACTTCATTTTCATAGACTGGCTAGTCTAATAATGTACATGTTCCTGTACAATGGTGAACATAATATAATTTTAGGGAGGCCTTCCGAAAGCTCATACATCCCCAGTATTTTTTTATAATGTTCTAGTAGGGGTTTGGGAGGGGGAAAAGTTTTATTGTTAAAGTCTCCCCCCTCCCAAAACCCCTACCAGAACATTATAAAAAAAGTTTTCCCCCTCCCAAAACATTATAATACTGGGGATGTAGGTGTAAACGCTTTCGGAAGGCCTCCCTAATTTTATAATAATAACAATAATAATGATAAACATAGACCGGTCAGCAGAAATACAAGGAAAGCATTGCAACAAATAATATTATAGACGTCTAGAATATTAATAAACAACTTAATCAACCCGGCCAGTTTCACCTGAATAGTTTGAATTTTCTTTGGTCAAACCGGCCACCCCCCCCCCCCCCCACTGGAGCTAAAATGAAAACCGAACATCGTCAGACGATCTAACCACAATCAAACGATCCTAAAATAGCATGTAGTGCAGTGGTTGAGCCGAAACTCCTTAATAAAGACGTATAAATAGTTAAAATAGCAACTTCCTTGCACACCTTGCAACCCAAAACAAAGAACGGGATACTTACGTTGTGTGAGAAACATCTCGATGTAAACACGATTCTTTGACTTCTCTTAGTCTTAGATTGCACTCATTGAAACGGCAGGAAAAACGTCACATGAGACGTCTGCTGAGTTACTAAAAATATGCACCGGGAAAAAAAGAAAAACAAAGGGAAATTAGACATCGAGTCGGGTAGCGTCCGGTTTGACCTGAATCTACTCTATTATTATTATTATTACTATTATTATTATTATTATTATTATTATTATTATTATTATTATTATTATTATTATTATTATTATTATTATTATTATTATTATTATCATATTATTATTATTATTGTTATTATCACCATCTTCATCATCATCATATTTATATTATATTTTTTTTATATTATTATTATTATTATTATTATTATTATCTATTATCTATTATTATTATTGTTATTACTGTTATTGTTTATTATTGTTGTTGTTGAAAAGTAAAGGCCTTGATAAACTCTTAACTTTGAACCTTGTTATAATATGTGACCAATCGTCTCAAAATTGTATTTTGTCGGGACAAACCCGGTGCGAAAGAATTACATGGTAAACTGAACATGTCTCTATATTAGATAATGTTTAGCCTTGAGGTTTTCACTGGGTTTCACAAAGCCCGTAACTCTCTCCTTACCGATCCTTTTCAGTATTTTCCCAAAATGGCAGGCTTTCCCAGAAGAAAAATTGATTTTTAAAACTCCAACAAGGCACTCTACAAAACAGCTTTATGTTCTTATTATAATTAAACGAAGTTTGTGATGTACAAAATAAATCTGAATAAGAAAAATGTCTATTGTGTCGTAACAAATGTGACGACTTTGTAGGTGTTAAGTCAGGAGAGGGTTAAAGTTTAGTCATTTTATCATTGACAGAGCTGCCAACCTTCTGCAAAAAATGCGGAATTGTATGCATTTTCAGCGATTGTCTGCTTGTACGCATTTCCCCCAAGATTGTACCCATTTTGAGTGGACAGAGTCACTTCAGTTTTCTTAAGTTGTAATTCATATTATTACTAGCCCATTGAGACACCTCAGTGACCAAGTGGATGTTCATATATTTTTTGACCAATTATGATCTTCATGCTGGGAGGTAAAATTCTGAAAGGATTGGATTATAGTCTTGGGAACATCATTGTTGCTGCAATTGAGCTTGTGCGGTGTGACTTTATGTAATTATACCTTCCTCTTACTTTCATAATGTTTAGTTTCCGTCGATTTCAGGATTGTATCCATTTTTTATGAAATCTCCCCCATTTTGAGGTCCCATTGTACACATTCTCATCAGATGGGGTTGGCAGCTCTGCATTGATAGTAAATTTATATTTTCCCACTTGTTACTTTTTTATGATTTGCTTCAACAGGTAATATCCAGCATCCTTGAATTGCTATCAGTGTTTGTTGAATATCAAACAAAGTTTGCTGACTCGAACCTTCAACATTTTATACTGGAAAGTTTGTTTCACAGGTAATAGATTTTGTTTTTTTGTTTTGCATAGATAGCAGCCAACTGTCCTGATCAAATCGGGACTGTTCCGAGTTGGCAATATGAGAAAAAAATTTAAGATAAAAAAAAATAGACTGTTTGTATGGAAATGAGCCATGCATGTTCAAGGATTATGCTTTTTTTTTTTTTTTTTTTTACTATTACCATCTATATAATTTTTACCATCTCTATACTATACTGACGTTTTTTTAAAGAACACAGTATGTGCTATTTGGTTAACACGGTATATGCAATGTTAACCAAATAGCACATACCATGTTTTTATAAACTATGGCAGAATATAGGTAAAACAAATGTTACAAAACATGCAAAAAGCTCTAATACTAGATTACATTATACAGTCCTGCCTACTGCTATTAAGATTTTTGGCTTCAACAGCAGAAATAAAAAGACATTTTTGATTCAAAACACTTTGCTAAAAATTAAAGTTTGGTACCAATAAAACATCTATTCAGGGTTTTGAAGGCATATTTAATACTGCTAAGGGTAAATTATTGATTTGTGAAATTAATTTCAGTAACTTCTATTTCTTCCCTCTGAAAACTACGAATTTTTAACATTTCAAGTAGGCAGGTCTGCATTATATGAAAATCCAAATATACTAGTGTTTTGGGTCATGATCGTATTGTGTGTTATATCCCGCTTTACTTTCTT
Organism: Berghia stephanieae; assembly: GCF_034508935.2. NCBI lineage: Eukaryota > Metazoa > Mollusca > Gastropoda > Nudibranchia > Aeolidiidae > Berghia > Berghia stephanieae. The sequence goes on along the minus strand of NC_088370.1, from coordinate 30,974,353 downwards.
ACTTACTTATGCCCGTCTGTAGTGGAGCATAGGCCGTCGACAACAGTCCTCCATCTTCCTTTGTCCTGGGCCATCTTCTCCAACTCTCCCCAGGTGTGTCCCATCCTCTTCATGTCCGCCTCCAGGTCTCGCCGCCAGGTGTTTCTAGGCCGCCCTCTCTTCCGTTTTCCCTGGGGGTTCCATCTCAGCGCCTGCCTAGCGGTGTTATTGGTTGGCTTCCTCAGGGTGTGCCCAATCCATCTCCATCGGCGGCGTCTGATTTGTCTTCTGCTGGCATTTGAGATGTTCTCTGCCACAGTCTGCGTTGTTGATCCTGTCTGGCCAGTGAATCTTGAGGATCCTTCTGAGGCAGCTATTGATGAAGGTCTGTACTTTTCCGGTGGTGGTCTTCGTGGTCCTCCAGGTCTCCGCTCCATACAAAAGGACTGACTTGACATTTGAATTGAAGAGTCTTATTTTGGTTCGGGTTGACACCACCTTGGAGCTCCAGATGTTTTTAAGCTGCAAGTATGCTACCCTCGCCTTGCCAATTCTTGCCTTTACGTCTGCATTGTGCCACCTGTTTATCTAATACGCTGCCTAAATACGTGAAGTGGTCAACCTCATCCAGTTCGCTCTCGTGCAGTTTGATTGGTTCTTTACCATTTGTGTTTATTTTGAGCACCTTTGTTTTACCCTCATGGGCCCTGAGTCCGATTTGTGATGACTTTGCTTTATCTCTGTTGTCTTGTCCTGCATTTGTTGGTGATTGTGGGACAGCAAGGCCAAGTCATCTGCAAAGTCCAAATCGTCGAGCTGGTCAAACAATGTCCACTGAATCCCATTTCTCCTACCTGCCACTGCTGACCTCATTGTCCAGTCAATCGCCAAAAGGAAGAGAAAGGGTGACAGAAGACATCCCTGTCTGACTCCAGTGTTCACATTGAAGCTATCTGTCAGTTGTCCCCCATGGATTACTCGACAGGTCACTCCCTCGTAGGAACTTTGGATCAGGCTGACTATTTTTGTTGGAACCCCATAGTATTTTCCATAAGGTTTCTCGGTCCACGCTGTCAAACGCTTTTTCATAATCAACGAAGTTGATGTACAACGGGGAATTCCACTCCAAGGATTGCTCAATTATGATGCGTAGGGTTGCAATTTGGTCGACACATGATCTATTCCTGCGGAAGCCAGCCTGTTGGTCGTGAAGGAGGTCAACAGCACTTTTAATTCTCTCCAAGATTATTCTATAAAGACTTTTCCTGGCACTGACAGAAGCGTTATTCCTCGGTAGTTGTTGCAATTGCTGAGGTCGCCTTTCTTAGGCAGTTTGACGAGGTACCCTTCCTTCCACTCTGTTGGTACTTCTTCCTCCTCCCAGATCTTCTTGAAGAGAGGATAAAGCATTTCTGTGGTCGTTTTTAAGTCCGTCTTTAAAGCTTCTGCGGGAATGTTGTCTGGCCCAGCTGCATTGCCATTCTTCAATAGTTTGATAGCGTTCCTGATTTTCCTCTTTAGTCGGGTGTCTACAGTTGATGTCAAGGTCTGTATCAGCTGGGTTGATGTTTGGGGCGTTCGACGGAGCTGGTCTGTTTCAGAAGCTCTTCAAAGTGAAGAGCCCATCTATTTAGTTGCTGTTCCTTTCCCAGGATGGTGTTTCCTTCTTTGTCTTTGACTGGTCGCTCGGGCCTATTGTTTTTCCCCGACAGTTTTCTTTGATATGTCATACAGCTGTTTCATGTTGTTGCTGGCTGCTGCTTTTCTGCTGTCTTCTTCCGCCAGGCTGTCAATGTATTTGCGCTTATCTGTTCTTGCACTCCTCTTAACTTCTCTGTTGGCTTCTGTGAAGTCTTTCTGTGCCTTTGCCTTTGTGGCTCTTGTCCGGCAATTGTCTATGACTGCTTCTTTTGCTTCCTTGTCTGGATCTTTTGCAGTGTTTTGGCTGAAATCCATTCCTTATGGTGGTGTCTCATCGGCCCAAGCACTTCCTGACAGGTTGTCTTGTGTCCTTCTTTCACTTTCTGCCAATCATCTTCCACACTGCTCTCTTCCAAAAACTGATCTTTTAATACTTTATACATATTGGTGAGAGTTAGGCTGAATTTTCCTCGGGTATCTGGATCTTTCAACAAATTGACTTTGTACTTCTCTCTTTTCGTTGCTTCCATCCAATTTCTCTTCAGTTTTAATTTCAGCCTTGCTACCCATGTAGCCTTATGTATCCTTATGTGGGGGAAAGTGCTACCTCCAATGATCAGGTTATTCATAGCACAGAAGTCTGCAAATTTCTCCCCATTCTCGTTCATTACTCCCAGTCCATGTTTTCCCATCACTTCCTCGAACCCTGTATTATCTGTCCCTATCTTTGCGTTTATGTCACCCATGAGAATGTTCACATCTTTCTCTGGATACTTGGCCAGGACATTCTGCAATATGTTTTAAAACCTGTCTTTTACCTCTTCATCATGTTCATTTGTTGGTGCATAACACTGTATTATATTCATTGTGATCTTCTTCACTTTTGTTCTGAAGGAAGCTCCGATAATTCGCGGTCCGTGTGCTTCCCATCCTAACAGGGCCTGCTGTGCAGATTTTGACAGCATGAGTGCCACACCTTCTGTGTGTGGAGCGTTCTCTTTTCGTGCCCGGAATACAGTAAGAGCTCTCCTGTGATCAGTTTCTTCTGCCCTTACTGGGTCCAACGGGTCTCACTGATTCCAAGCAGTGTGAGGTTGTAGCTTTTTATTTCTGCTGCTACTTGGTTGGTTTTTCCGTCTCATACATGGTCCTCACATTCCATGTTCCGACTTGATAGGTTCTGGTCGAAAGAAGGAAAGTCGGCCTTGTAGCTTCCTCTCGGCTTTCACTGCAAAGCGTCATGTGTCGCAAAGACCCTTCCTCTCCCAGAACAGTAGTAATTGGGTTTTCTTTTGTCAACATTTCTGTAGTAGCTTGTGTTTTCCAGGGTGGAGTTGCTGGCCCTACGCCTAACCCTCATCCTTTCTCATCCGGGCTTGGGACCGGCAATGGCGGAGTTATATCCCGTTTTAGCTCTTTGAAAAGTTGGCCACTGTGGATTTATTTTCTTTTGATTGATCACTTCCATTCAACGCCAGTTCCACACCATCAGTATCAGATTTCTTGTAATATGAATAGCTGGGTGGGATTTCTGACCTCCCATAGTGGGCAGGGAGGCACTTACTCTGTCTTCTATCCCCGTATGTCTTGTTTTCCAACATGCTTTCTGTCTTTGTCTTGGGATGAGATAACTTGGTTTTGGCTGGCCCTGGCTGGATACCTATCTGGGAGGGAAACAGTCAAATGTACAGTTAGAATTTTGGGAGATGATATTTTTTTGTCTTAAAAATCAGCTCTCTGTTATGCCCTGTATTATGTTTTGTTTACATATTATATATGATTTGTAAACATTTTGAGTGTATTCCTCTTAGTAGGGACCTGTGCTTGTGTCTGGATGAGACTTTTAGGTGATCTCAAACTAAGTACTTTGATAGTGTGCTTTTGGAATCTACATGTTCCCTATTTGTACCGTTCCTCTATGTGTTAGGTTTTCTTGGGTGTTTTAACTGTTATTTTAGAACGTTTTTTTTTAGAACATTTTTTTCCTTTTTACTCCATTTTCTTTCATTTTACTAGCGCTGATAATGTGTTAATGTGTTGCAAGCACTGTAAAACCCTTAAAGAGTAAACAAATAGCATGATTTGAATAGTATTATTGATTCTTGACTAGGCCTTACGTGTTGAAGTCTAAATTATGGTTTTACACATTTATTTTTGATGAAGTCATTCCATAACTCTCAGATTGAGAAGTTTGCTTAAAAAAAAAACTTTCTTTGATAATGGGAAAATAAAATGTTTTGTTTTATTTTATTTTATTTTTAAATATAAAGTTTTCCCGTCATTTGGGATTGCTGTTCCAATTACTTTGCTGTTTTTAAGCTATGTGCGGCTATTTGTTCTTGTGGTCTGAAACTCGCTTTCGGATTGAAAGACCCTGGGTTTGAGCCTCACTCGGCGCATAGTTGAGTCCTTGGAGAAGGCTCTTTACTCACATTCTGTCATCGTACTCAGGTGTAAAATGAGTACCTGGCCATTAACAGCATTGTCTCTGTCATAAAAAAAATTGGAATATCGCCTAACAGGCGTCATGTCTTGTCCTAAATGTTACGATTTGCTGTTGGTCAGGGATCCCTTGTAAAGCGCTTTGAGCACATTTAGTGGATATTGAACTATATAAAAGCTCAAGTTTAAGTTTTCAGTCTGAGTCAAACAAAACACTTTACTTTAAAAGTATTTTATTTTATTATCAGAAGCCACAGAGAAGCTCACGTGTCTTTCATTGAACTCCATGCGGGGGACTCCAAGAAACGGCTGCATCTTAAACTTAAAGATTCTTCCAAATATCTCACCAAGGTTTATAGTGCTCTCTTCAATGAGGTTAGTTCAGTTTTTAAAATAATGATTTTGTTACTGTTGTCAAAAGTGAGAACAAGTAAATTGATGGTCGAAAAGGAAGAGGGTGGGGGAGAGGGGTAAATAGGTCTAGATTTTCTTTGTAAGTAGGTCAAGAGTGGTAGTACAGTTAAAGGGCCGTTGAAAAGATGATTATACTATATTCCCCCTAATAAGAATAAAAATCCCCATCAATTAAACTTCTCTCTCTCTCTCTCTCTCTCTCTCTCTCTCTCTCTCTCTCTCTCTCTCTCTCTCTCTCTCTCTCTCTCTCTCTCTCTCTCTCTCTCTCTCTCTCTCTCTCTTTTTTTTTTTTTTTTCTTCCTCCCCCCCCCCCTTTTTTTATCTCTTTCTTTTTCACTCTTCTTATCTTTCTTTGTCCCTCTCTTTCTTTCTTCCCCTTATCCATGCATCTGTCTCAACGATTCTTCTATCAATCTTCATGTGAACTTTATAATAAACGTCATCTGGTTGTAAAGAGATGATATTAATATGTTACAATTATAAGGGGTGCTGAACTTAGTTTACCCTTTTTACCGTTGTTTTTGCAATGTTTTACAATTTTAACTCATTCAAAATACTTGAGTCTTATTTGTAAAAGTAACAATACGCTTTTACGTAAATTTACATCTTAAAAAATATAAAGTAAAGATAATAAAGTTATACCTCTACTGTTAAGAATAGATGTACACTAAAAGTAGTAATATAATATACAAAACTATGATATTTTATGTTTTGTTTTTGATTGAGTTTTAAATTTTCTTCCTTTTTGACAAATTGTCATAATCATCATCACTGATCTCTAGAGAATCAATTACGCAAAAGTCTTTTGGACTCTTCAAAACGGTGATGCTACAGACTAACTAGGAATAATAATAAGAAGAGGATGGGTTGCATAGCGGGCAGGGATGTACATACTGTGTCTTCTATCCCCTTATATCTGTTTTCCAACATGCTTTCTGTCTTTGTCTTGGTATGGGATTGCTTGATTTTTTCCCAACCCTGGCCCGAGTCCTTGGCTGGGAGGGAAACAGTCAAATGCATAGTTATTGTTTTGGGAGATGATATTTTTTATCTCTCTCTGTTATGTATTATTGTATTTGTTATTTTTATTGTATAATGAAATGTAAGCATTTAAGTGTATTCCTCTTTGTTGGATCTTGTGCTTGTGTCTGGGTGAGACTTATAGGTGATATCAGACTAAGTACATTGATGGTATGCTCTTGGAATCTACATCTGATCCCTATTTGTTCCCAATTCCCCTTTGTCTTACTCTTCTCTTGGATGCTTAAATTGTAATTCTAGAACTTTCGACTACCCCATTTTCTTCCTTTTTACTGGCGCTGATATGACCTTAATGTGTTGCAAGCGCCGTAAAACCCTTAAAAACAAAACAAACAGGATGGGTTGTATGAATCAGGATTTTATGAATTATTTCTTATTCCTTCTTTCTCTAGCTCAACGACTATCTGATGTCTACATTTTTGCCAGCATTCGTCTCTGAGTTTCTGAAGCAGAATAAGTAAGTAATATTTTTAAAAATTAGACTTTTTTATTAAAAAAAAATCTTTTGACCTTTCCAAACTATTTGAACAATATCGTAAGAGTGTGGTTTTATTGTGACACGAGCAGATAATTTTTTGAAAAATGATTTGTTGTTAATGCTACACTTTCTCTCCTCCTCCTCCTCCTCCTGCTTCTTCACCTCTGCTTCTTCCTTCTCCCTGTGAGGGGCCCAATTATATACCACTACACTACAAGTTTTTGTATTTAGATTTTTTTTTTCTTCTGATTTTCACGTCAAAATCTTGATTTTTTAAATTAGATCTAATCCTGTTTTACACACAGTATGGGTTGTTAGCACTGCCATTATCTAGAGAATGCACAAAAATCGTCGAGAATGAAAATGTTCAGAATTACTGAGATTGAACTAAATAACAATGTGAAATTGAATGTAAGCTTCAATTTAATATAAGAAAACAGATAAAATGGACGTTTTGGATTTCCCCTTTATCAACAAAACAGGATGTAAGGAAATGCCTTTGCGTTTTATGGCGTTTTATGCTGTAGGGAAGTACCTGTGGTATGCACGACTCAGGACATCCAACCTTATCTTGATTTATTTCTTTTGTCACTCTAAAACGTGAGGGTGTAGCATTTCCGTCGTGTCTTAGAGTCTGATCTTCGACATCCCCAATTTAATCCCTGACGTTATCGGAGCTGCGAATGGCCATTGTCTCCATAGACCATGGTTGACTTCGTGACCATCCATCCATCGTACGCGCTTTGTATTCATTTAGGGGTAAACATGTTTAGGGGGAGAAGAACATTAAATTACAACACCCACCCCCATTTCGCCTCGAGTTTTTTCCATGATTCATGCGAATAGGGATGGTAAAGATAGTGACTTTTAATTTCATCTTGACTTCTGCTGTAAGTCCGTGGTGGAGAAGGACGTTTTGTATTTTCTGTTGTGAAAGTCCATAGTAACGTTCTATCACGGCTTCTAACTCCTGTCTCTGTTGTGAGACAGTATTACCAAACAGAAATTAATGTTGTTTGATTTCTTTTGAGTAGTGCTCTGTTGGTGAGATTTCAGTGTTATTTGTAATCTATTGAAATATTGTGTTCTGTTGTGATTATCGGCATTTCTGATTTATTTGATTGTTTATCATAATAGTGATACCCGAGTTTCCAGTGCTATTTTGCGATGTGTTACTTATCCGGTTTTCTACTGAGTTTTATATCGGTGTTGATATTTTAAAGAATTGATTATCATTGTTTTCATTTTCTTTCCCAAATCTAGAGATCTGGCCTTTCTTTTACCTTTTTGTGACTTTACCTGACCATCAAGTAACCTTTATGTGACTCATTGTAACCTCAATGAACATTGACTATAACGTATAGCCTTTAATAACAAGAACTGAAACCTATTACTTAATGAACAAAAACAAGTACTGAAACCTGTTACAAAATAGACATAATACCTTACTGTGACCTATACATGATTTGAAGAACAATCCATTGTTTGATAACTGCAATAAACATTGTCTGGAACCTAATACATTGGTATTGTGTGTCATTCACCTGGACATTTAGCTCATCAATAACCCACACTTGGAATAACACACAGGCAACTACAGCACGTAGAATATCATCTTCACACAGACGGAGATAAGTTGGGGACCATGAGGTCATACAAACTAAATAATCATGTTTTTCTATCATTATTCATATATCATTTAGCTTTATATTCACATCATTCACTTCTATCACCAACTCATCATATCTGTCAATCATTAGTTTCATCAATATTATTTTGACATTTATCCTTTTATCACTGACTATATTATCAATATCATAATTCTACTCAGAAGCGTCATCTTGATAACATTCATTACATCAACATCATCATCATTATCATCATCCACCATACCTTCTTGATTCATCTGCTATATTCAATCATATGCATTTCATTTATATCCAGCTCATTACATTAATTAATAAACACTTCATATCATATACACGTAAATCTCGGACTTGTTGTGTTCATAATTTGTGAATCTTTGGCAGTCAGCCTCACCCCCCCTTTTTGTTATTTTTTTTTTTATATAAGTGTCGCCGTCTGGGTCTGAACCGTGCACACTCGTGCCCTGACCGTGTGACACAGGATGAATGAAATACTGCAGACGAATGAGATATTGTGGTAGTTAACATTCATCTTAACAATGCCACTTCCACATTATCTCATTCGTCTGCAGTGTTTCATTCATCCTGTTAAGTTAATAAAGGGGAAACCAGAAACGTCCATTTTATCTGTTTTCGTATAATAAATTGAAGCTTACATTGAATTTCACATTGTTATTTATTTCTTCAGAGCTTCGAGCAGCACCAATTACGTGAGATTAAACTGTAAACCATAGATTTATGTATTCCAAGGAAATAGATAACAAACATCATTTTCGTGCACAATGACAGATCAGAAACAGTCTTGCCAACTAGTATGATTTCTCATATTTTTATATGCTTTCAAGTCCAAAAACATGGTCAATTGACTGAAATATGCTAAATGCAAAAAGCCACAGTTTTTAACAAAAAGGGGGGAGAAATGATAAATTGGAATCGTTGAAGGTCATTAAATATTGTCCCCAGGGAGATAAGAATCTGAGTGCCAGACAGTTGACTGTTATAGAAATTTCAGGATTTTCCTACACTCTACTAGCTTGATAGGTCTCTATAAATTCAGTGAATGCTAAATTTGAAATTTTGGATTGTCGCACATTTTGAAATTATGGTTTTTTGAATGACGACATGAGAAAAGTAGCAGAAATATTGGGAAAAAATATGACAAATGTTTTCAAATGGTTGAGGTTGGTTGGAAAGTCTGCAGAAAGTCATCTTGAAGTCAAGATAGTTTTGTGACAATTCAGTCAATTATTTCTTTTCTTTCATATAATGATGATGCTGAGAATAAATAATTATAATGATAATAATAATGAATAATACCCACATTCTCTCACTGTCTCCAGGTGTTAAATGGGTACCTAGCTGGAACAAAAAAAATGTTACACTGCCTAAAAGGAAAAGAAAAGCCCAAATAAAAAAAGTTTTAAAAAGGAGAGTTTTAATTTAATTTTTTTTTTTAATGCTTAATGCATAACCTCTATTTTATTACAGACATATTTTTATTTTATTGTTTTTTTTTTCTTTTCTTTTATTCCCAGAGATGATTCCAATGCCTGTTTCTTCATTCTCAAATACGCCACGCAGCTCTTGCGAATACACAAGGACACTGACAACCTAGAAATGAAACTGGCATGCCTTGAGAAATTGTTCAAGACCTGCGTGGAGATTGGCTGCGACATTTTTGCCAATGAGAGACAACAGGATTTTACAAATTGGCTACAAACTGTTCTCGAATTCTTTTTACCACACTTCCAGTATGTAAAAGATAATCTTATCTTAAAGTTCTTTTAGAAAAATGTGTTTGAAAGATTTAATTTTTCTTTCTTTTTTTCTTTTTTTAGGTTTTTTAATATTTTAGTTTATATTTAACATCATCATCATCGTCATTGTCATCATCATCATCATCAATACGGATTTTCCTAAGATTTTTTCCCGAATTTTGTTTCTGAAAAGTTGTCAAGTCTACAAATGCTAACTACCCTTTGGATAGGACACTAGTCTGTCACTAACTAAAGCACTTTCTGCCTGATTTAACAGACCCAGTTACCCAATCACTGATGTATGAACAGAGAGTTGGGGAAAAATCTCAATCACATCTCAGACCAAAACTGGTACCTTTGCTTGTTGGGCCAGTGCCCCAACACTGAGCTATTATAACCCCCAAATTAGATTAAAAAGGATGTCAAATTACATGCTTTCTTTTTAGATTAGAATTTACACATTAAATATTACTTTTTACAGTCCACAGCTTCTAGCAGCCTAGTATCATTTTAATTTGTTGTGAAGAGTGCATAGTAATAACACATCTGAGGACGATTTTAAGTTTTGAACTGGGGATTTCATCTCAACAAGTTAAGTCCAAAAAAAAAATAAAATAGAGCTTTTATATAGAACAATATTCACTAAAATGTGCACAAAGCGCTTTACAAATGGTTCCTGACCAACAGCAACATGTAACATGTAGAATGAGACACGACGCCTGTAAGGCGATATTACAAATTTTCCGACAGAGACAACACTGTTGACGGCCAGGTACTCATTTTACACCTGAATACGATGAGAGAATGTAAGTAAAGAGTCTTTTTCAAGGACTCAACTATGCGCCAAAAGCGAGTGTCATACCACATAACCGCAGAGACCACATAGTCGCACAATGACATCGATATTAAATGTCCACATTTAAAGCTAGAACAAATAATTGAATTCACACGTTACATTACACCTGTTTTTATTTAATTCCCAGCGAAAGGTCGTGGTTTGGTTTCATGTCTTCTGTTTTAACTCTGAGGCCATTGGTAATAGACAGGTATCTGACCAAAGTTTTGACAGCAGCTTTGAAAAAGGTTGACAAGGTGAGTGTCTGGTTTGTAGTATTTGGATCTTATCATGGAGTGAGGGATCATCTATTTTATAACTTTATATAATTTTTCTGTGTGTTTGAGGGTCCCAGATCGATTTCAGGTGCAGATTTTTTTTTCTGACATTCCTGTCCACCCAACATTGATTGGGTAGCTGAGTCTGTTAGACCTGGTGGAAAGTACATTGCAATTGACTAGCATCCTATTCCAAGGGTAGCAAGCAATTGCTATTGTCCGTTCTATGCTATAGAAACCAGGATAAGCTCCGGCTCCATGGGTCCAATGGCTCTGAAGGATTACTTGAGACAATAAAATAAGTCCTATTAGAAAGACTTTTAATAGGACTTACTTTATTGTCTCAAGTAATTTAGAAAGACTTTTGGGCGGGTGGTTGGATGGGAGCATCACCCTTGAATCATATACCTATGATGTTCGCATGGGTGTACGATCCGATAGTGATGTCGTTTCTTCTTCTCTTTACTAGCCTATCCTGCTTCTTTGGTTTGTGATTGTATTTTTGACAGGGGATATTTTTTTTTCTGTAAATCTTCTGCCTGTTTGTTCTTGGTTATTTATGATTTAGCTTATGATATCTTTAGGTTATGATTTTGATTTACATTTGTACTATTTTTGTTAGATTGCTTGTTTTTTTGTTTCAGCGGTCTCTCATATAACCTCAATTGTGTTGGAAGAGACCTAAAGCAACAAACAAAAAAAAAAGACTTTTGGACCTTTCAACAATACTTTACTTACTTTACCTCTTCGTGCCAGGTTGCACATAAGACCTCGATTTGCCGGTTCCATTCTACTATGTTAATGGCTGTGTTATGGAGCACATCCTTAGAGAATGCCAGGATGGGCCCAGCTTCACTGACCGTGACATAGGTCAAGTCTGTTCCACAGATGCTGTGGAGTGGGTTCGGTGTTGGAGCGACAAGCTATGATGATGGCTGTGTTCAACCTATTGTCCAACCTTCAGCATTTTTTCTCTCTTTCATCAGTATATCACCTGGTAGTGTCGGGTCAGATACGTTTTCTTTTTCTCCCTGGATCCCTCTGATGTATTTTTATCTCTTTCTTTGGGCTTCATCACTCGTATTCTTCATTCCTGCTCTTTCAACAATACAATTGAAAAATTATAAGTGTCATGTTTAAGTTGATTTATGATTCTGATAGACAAAACATCACTTTTGTTTCCCTTAGAAATGGATAAGATAAACCTTTCTTAAGATGATTTTTTTTTCTGGTTCTTACGAGAGTACCTTAAGTGGACTCCGCTGTTTGGCAACAATAATAAAGTGTCCATGATGCATATCATTAATATTGCCTTGTTATTTTGCATAAACCAGGGATCCCCTTTTTCCGGCTAAGGCTCGGAAACTGGCTTTTAAAAATCTTCTGGCTGACTTTGGCCGGTAATGGTGAATTGCTGTTTTAAAAGATGAAAGTATTGGTTGTTTAAAGGCATACGTTGATGGGAAGCGAGATGGATCTGGATCTTTTTCTATGATATAAGGGTGATTCCTTTTAATGACGAGATACATTGTGGTCTTGTGGTTTGACACTCGCTTTCGGATCGGAAAGCTTGGAAAAGGCTCTTTACTCACATTCTCTCATCGTACTTATGTGTAAAATGAGTACCTGGCCTTTAACAGCCTTGTCTCTGTCCCGAAAAATGCCATGTCCCGTCCTACATGTTAAGTGTTGCTGTCGGCCAGGGACCCCTTGTAAAGTGCTTTGAGCATGTTTAGCGGATATTGCGCTATATAAAGGGCTCAATTTTTTTTTCTTGTGAAAAGTGTTCATGTTTTAAAAATTTTAGCAAAGGGTATCTCTGATGAATAATCATACTGAGGAATGACTGGTAAAGAAAGGATCCACAATGTATAAATATCTGTTTGATTTTTTTTTTCTCCTCAGGAAAATGAAAGCATAGAACAGGCCAGAGATTCCTTTTTGTCACAGCTGATAGATACGTTTTTGAAGCTGAGGAGAATTCCATATTTGCATCAGTGTTTGCTTCAAGTCATATTGTCTGGAGTGCCAATCCCAATTATGAGCTCTTCCTTAAACAAATTGAAGAAAAAGTAAGTTTAGTTGTGGACACTTTTGTTCCTTCAATTTATGATAAAAAAAGCAGACTTACTGTTTAATTAATCACACCGAGAGGAATGACTCAGTTATCAGAGAGCTCTTTTTTTTGACCATGCACAATATCTTGAGAATTATTTATATATTCAAAGACTTTTCATATTGATAGAAAAATGTCCACGGAATATTTCTTTTGTGAATTCTCCTTCAACACTTGATTGCATTGATCAGTTTGTGCAGTTCAAAAATCATAAATACAATAAAAGCAGTGAATTAATTACAGTGAGAATGATTTTAAATCAGAATTTGTTCTAATCTTGGTTTTGACTACCTGGTTTGGTGTTTTATACAGGGGTGATATGACGTACATTAAACATTTTTGCCTTTATCTGTTTCTGAATTTCATTCTCGGTTAATATGAATTTTTGCTTTGCAAATCTCATTTTCTACTAAGAAATGAATTTTGATATATATCGTTATTATCACCATTACAGGGTCCCCACCGGGTCGTGAAATCGAGAAAATGTCGGGAATTTTGTGATGGGTTGGGAAGTCGGGGGAAAACAAAATCAAGGATTATGTGAGGCACATAGGTGGCATAGAAAAGTTTGAAATTGGTGACAATTTATTTAAGTCATGTGGATTAGCCAGTAGAAGGTACAAAGCTTATTTGGAGGAGAAAAAAAAGCAGTGGAGAAAAAAGTGGGAAATGAAACTAGCAGAAGAGGAAGTTGTTGGGCCTCCGTTTCTAAGAAACTTGAGGAGAAGGAGGCCTCCTTGAAATTGTTGTAGAGGAAGGACAGTTTGTAAATAGTCTTGTACATAGTGTATTATAGTAAAGTGAACAATGAAAAGATTGGACCTCTCTATTATTGGAAATGTGGCGGAGTACTCTTGCATGGTTGATGAATCATGAAGAGAAAGCAAAATTGAATCAACTGATGGCAAGGAATCTAGGGGTAAGATGTAATGGTTAATAAATAGCTAGTATAATCTAGTAAATGTACATGTGCACTAATTTAAAGAAGTAATGATATTTTATTATTGATAAATGGCTTTTTAAAAAATCATTCTTGACGCATGGCGGAATAATTTTCCGCCGCGTGATGGGGTCTTGAAAATTTTTTTGGGTCTTGAAAAAAATTTCAAAGATTTGGTGGACCTTGCCATTACCACTGCCAACATATCAGTGTCCACTACCAACACAACTGTCACTGTCATCCCTTTTGTTTTTCTTTGGCATATGTATAGTTAGAGTTTTGGGACATGATATTTTTTGCCTTGTAAATCATCTCTCTGTTATGCATTGTATTATTTTTGTTTTACATATTTGTAAAACATTTGAGTGTGTTTCTCATAGTGGCGACCTGTTCTTGTGTCAGGATTAGACATTTAAGTGATCTCAAACTAAGTACATTGATAGTGTGCTCTTGGAATCTACATCTGTTCCCTATTTGAGCTAATCCCCCTTTGTCTTCCTTTTTCTTGGGTAGTTTGATTGTAATTCTAGAATTTTTTGCTATCCCATTTTCTTCCTTTTTACTGGTGCTGAGATGATATAAATGTGTTGCTAGAGCCGTAACATACGCTTACTGCCATGTAGATCATAAAGAAAAAAGTGTTTTTTTGTTGTGAATATTGGATGGCGTCCTGGACCTTCCTTGTTGGATGGAGATGTCACTATTGCTGTGTCTTCTATCCCCCTTATCTGTTATGTTTAGTGGATGTTGCACCATATAAGGTTTGGGTTATCTTTTGTTATTTTCAAAATCCAGACTTCAAGTAATGTTTAACCAGGTGCCCATCTCTAGTCTTATGGACATGTGGAGCGACATCAACAAGAAGTTAGAGTTGACTTTATCAACAGCAGAGAACACGAATGCTGGTAAGGAAGGAGTTAAACAGGGTTGTAAACAAACTTTGGTCATTGAGAATGAGATAGATAGATCGATAGATAGATGGATTTTCTGTTATTATCAGTATGCCACTCTTTTTGGAACGAGATAGATAGATCAATAGATAGATGGATTTTCTGTTATTATCACTATGCCACTCTGTTTTTGTTCAGTTGTGGTCATTTATCTGCCAATAGATTTTTCTTTTCTTTTGTTTTTTTTTTAATTTTCATTTAAAGAATTATAGCATGCTCCCATTATAGATCATTTTTATATTGTTGTTGTTGTTGTTGTTGTTGTTGTTGTTGTTGTTGTTGTTGTGCTTTTACTAGTTATTCCATCTCGTTGGTAGCCATTCCTTTGTCTGAACTTCCAGAAATCTCCACCGTCACCAAGCTGTCGTGGCTCCTGTTCCTTCTGAATTGCCTTCTGTCTCACACTCAGTTTTTTGACCAGCACAGCATGGGAATGGCAGAGGAAAAGCTGCACTCTCTACTGGAACAGACAGAGCACAGTGTGCTGAAACCATTGGCCAAGGGCTATAAAACAGTATGTCTGGATTCATAGATTTACTTACGTTCTATTTGTTTTTATGGTTTTTTTTGCTTTTTAAAAAAAAATTAAAAACAAAAATGAATTTGACAAATTCAGTCATGCAATTTTTAATAAGCTAAGAATTGTCAAATTCTTTGATTGAGTCTGAGAAGATTATCATTATTATTGTTATTATAATAACAACAAAACAAATAAAAATTGCTGAATTTGAAATTTACTAAAATGCATAGGAAATAACTTAACCTCATGTTTATTTCCCCCTAAAAATTCACAGTCCAAGACAACAAAACAAATAAAAATGTCTGAATATTCGAAATATTCTACAATGCATAGGAAATCTTAACCTCATGTTTATTTCCTCCTAAAAATCCACAGTCCAAGACAACAACAAAATAAAATTTGTTGAATTTGAAATATTCTACAATGCATAGGAAATAACTTTATCCTCGTGTTTATTTCTCCCTAAAAATCCACAGTCCAAGAAGGAGATCCCTATCCTAGAGGACGTGCTGATCACCTGGGCCTATGTCAAGATGCTGCTCTATCCCAAGTGGCGAGAACATGCTGCTGTCGCACTGCATGGGGGTGAGGGGGACAAGGGTACCAAGACATTGATGAAGGTAAGGTGTGATTGATGAGTTTGATTCGGGCATCAGGCAGTGTTGTCTCATCTTCTACAAGAATTATTGATGCTGTGCATTTAGCCAAAAAAAAAAAAAATACAACATCCGCCAGTCAGATATGGAGTACCAAAACACAAAACTGTGTGTAACCTTGAATGTTTTTAGTCTGATTGATGGAATATAGTGAGAACTACTCATAAAAATGGCTGGCTAAAAACAATAACAAAGAGTTGAGTTTTTTTGTTTGTTTTTTTTTTCACAGAAAGTCTCCGTGTCAACCAAAGTGAAGGTCATCTTACAGAGACGGCAGGTGCTCACTGGCAATGTAAACAAAGAGGATAATTATGGGAATTCCACTGACGAAGTGAACGAATTAGTGGCAAAATTATTGGAGGACTTGGCAGTCAGCAAAGCTACAAGGGCTGAATATGTAAATTTTTATATTCTTCATCATCTTCTTCTTCTCCTCTATCTCCTCCTCCTTTTCTTCTTCCACCTCCTCCTCCTCTTCCACCTCCTCCTCCTCTTCCACCTCCTCCTCCTCTTCCACCTCCTTCTCCTCCTCCACCTCCTCCTCCTCTTCCACCTCCTTCTCCTCCTCCTCCTCCTCTTCCACCTCCTCCTCCTCTTCCACCTCCTCCTCCTCCTCCTTTTCTTCTTCCTTTTCTTTTTCTCCTATTATGTTTTTAAAAAAAAGGATTTGAGCTTTTATATAGAGCACTATCCAAAGAACATGTTAAGGCTTTACATGAGGTACCAGCCAACAGCAATATTTAGTATGAAGGAAGAGACATGATGTCTGTTAGGCGATATTACAAATTTTGTTTCCGACAGATACAACACTGTTGGTGGGCAGTTACCCAGTTCATACCTGAGTACAGTGAGAGCTTGGGAGTAAAAAGCCTTTTCCAAGGACTCAACTGTGCTCTCCCTCTCTATTACTCTCTCTCTCTCTCTCTCTCTCTCTCTCTCTCTCTCTCTCTCTCTCTCTCTCTCTCTCTCTCTCTCTCTCTCTCTCTTTCTGCCACTTCTCGCATCCACAGTCAATACCCTCTCCATACATTATTTCCACAGTTGCCAATATTTGTGTGTCTCGTCGTTTGTCTCCTGATAAAGGCCAAGGGTTGAAACGTTGTTAGTTTTGTGTTTTCCCCTTTTATATCAGTCATATTTACTCATTTTATATATATTTTCTCTCTCCACAACTTTGACCGTTCTTTTTATTCCACTAAGCGTTTGTTCAAGACTTTGTTTACTCTCTTCTGTATTATACACATCTTGAAAAATAGCAGTAGATTTTGAGATGAATTTTCACCTTTTTTTATTATTTAAAAAAATAATTTTGTTTGTTTTCATTACAGGATCAACACGCACTTCCTCTTTTCCAAGAATTTGCCCAGATATTTCCCTTGGTTGGCCATTGGTTGGAAGATGAGCTCATAAAAAAGTGTGCATATTTTATTGTTGAATCAGTGCAGAATGGAGCAAAAAAGTAAACAAAATATGTCACCTAACCATCATCATCATCATCATCAGCATCATCATCATATTATTATTATCATCTTCATCATCATCATTGTTTTAGAAGAACTGGAATTTATCAGCTCTAAAAGATTTCTTTCCTGTTTGAACAATTTGAGAATTTCAAGCATTTTTGAGCAGCGATGAACATAACACTCATTTTGAAAGGAAACAGGATTTTAGAAATTAAAGATTTTGTTTATGATAATACTGATACAGGGACCTCCATAGTGCAATTGGGGGTCCCAATATTTCAGTTGGTAGAAACACTCCCTTCCTATGCACAGAGACTGATTTAAATCCCGGGTGAAATCAAGATTTTTATTCTGATCCCCTGTCTATCCAACAGTGAATGGGTAGCTGGGTCTGTTAGATCTGGTGGAAAGTATTTTGCAATATTCTAGTGTCTTATCTAAAGGGTTGTAAGCAATTTTCTATTGTCTCTTTCATGCCACAGAAACTGGGATAAACTCCAACTCCATGAACCTTATGGTTCTAACTTACTTACTTACTTACTTACTTACTTACTTACTTACTTATTTACTTACTTACTTATTTACTTATTTACTTACTTACTTTCTTACTTACTTACTTATTTATTTACTTACCTACTTATTTACGTATTTACGTATTTACTTACTTACTTACTTACTTATTTACTTATTTACGTATTTACTTACTTACTTACTTATTTACTTACTTACTTACTTATTTACTTACTTACTTACTTACTTACTTACTTACTTACTTACTTACTTACTTACTTACTTACTTACTTATTTACTTATTTACTTACTTATTTATTTACTTACTTACTTATTTACGTATTTACGTATTTACGTACTTACTTACTTATTTACTTACTTACTTACTTACTTACTTACTTACTTACTTACTTACTTACTTACTTATTTACTTACTTATTTACTTACTTACTTACTTACTTATTTACTTACTTACTTATTTACTTACTTACTTACTTACTTACTTACTTACTTACTTACTTACTTACTTACTTATTAACTCCTCTTTGGTGTTTCATAAACACATAATGTCGGTTATGATTCTAAAGGACTACTTTATTAATAAGTAAAACTCGATTCACACAATAGGAATGTTTTCTCCAGGTCAAACCCAGTGGCTGAGACAGGTGGTGGCGCATCAAGTCTTTATTTGGAATTGGACCGTTTCCTTCATCATCCTGCCACAATGGAACATCGTCAACTACAGACACATCTGGTCACTGCTATATGGAGTAAATTGTTGACGACAAAAAGTGACAGGAGGTAGATAAACTTTTTAATTTAATATATTAATTTTTTTTAAATTATTAAAAAAAAAAACTAATGACATGATAGATTCTTAAAAAGGGAAATATTAAACAGGACCCCATTCTTCCGCTTTATAGCAGAATCCCGCTATTTTCACGATAGTCCAGACTTGAACATGGTGCTCAATTTGGCACACACTGAGAGCACCCTCTCTTTCATCCTCCATCCCTTAATCTAGTTGACCTGCTTTTAGAGATAAGTAATTGGATTTTATGTCTAAATTGATGAGTATTTTAGAAAAACTGAAATAACCAATATATAATATCATTATTGTAGGCCAATTTATTTTAAAGTCTACGCTTCACGCACTATTTCATCTTTTAAAAACTATTTTTCCTCCTTTTTCGAAATTCTAGAATGGGGTCTCTGATTAAAAATTGTTTAAAGAGCTTCAATTTAACTCTTTTCTTTCTAAAGACTTTCCAGATTTTCCCTGAAACGTCATACCCCCTAACATAAAAATTGATTTTGTAAACTCTCATCATCATCATTGCCTTTTTCACCCTGGGTCAGGGTATAGGCCACAGACAAACAGTTTCCATCCTTCTCTATCCTGAGCCAACTTTTTTATCTCATTCCAGGTCTTACCACTTCTCTGTATATCAGCTTCTTTAATTCTTCTCCATGTTCCTCGTGGCCTTCCCCTTGATCTTCTGCCCTGAGGGTTCCAGTCCAATACTTTCTTTGTTATAGTTGAGTCATTCTTTCTAAGCGTGTGTCCAATCCACCTCCATCGTCTTCTTCCTATATCCTCTCCCACTGGTTTCTGCTGTGTTCTTTTCCATACTTCTTCATTTTTTATTCTATCCATCCATTTTATTCTGAGTAGCTTACGCATGCACCTGTTTACGAAAATCTGTACCCTCCTTATACATGCCTGTGATGCGTTCCAAGTTTCACATCCATACAGTAGGACAGACTTCACGTTTGAGTTGAAAAGTCTTAGCTTTAGTTGAAGGGAGATATCTTTAGTTCTCCAAACTCTGTTCAAAGATGTGAATGCAGCCTGTGCCTTTCCTATTCGTGCTTTCACCTCTGCTTCCGTGCCTCCATCCTTGTCAATTATACTTCCGAGATAGCAGAAAGTGTCTATATCTTCGAGTTCCTGATCTTTTACTTTGATCTGCTCCCTTTGACGCGTACCTATCCTCAAGACCTTTGACTTTGCAGGGTGAATTCTTAGACCAATTGATTCCGAGAGGCTGTTTATAATTGTGGTTTTTGCTTGCATCTGGTCCTGGGTGTGGGACAAAAGAGCCAGATCATCTGCAAAATCCAGATCATCCAACTGTGTCCAGGGGGTCCACTGTATCCCATTTCTTCTCCCTTTGGAGGTTTCCTTCATTAGCCAATCAATGACAAGGATGAACAGGAATGGTGAGAGCAAGCATCCCTGCTTGACACCAGTCTTAATTTCAAAGCTGTCAGTAAGCTGATCTTCATGTACAACCCTGCAACTTGATCCTTCATACATTTCCTTAATGAGGTTTACTATCTTTTCAGGGAGTCCATAATGTGCCAGAATTTTCCACAATGTTGCTCTGTCAATACTGTCGAAAGCCTTCTCGTAATCCAGAAAGTTGACAATAAGAGGAGAGTTCCATTCTATAGACTGTTCTACTATGACTCGCAGAGAGGCAATCTGGTCGGTGGTTGAACGGTTTTTCCGAAAACCTGCCTGTTCGTCCCGCAGTTTAGCATCTGTTGCATTCTTAATTCTCTCTAAAATAATACGGTTGAAAACCTTTCCTGGGATAGAAAGAAGAGTGATGCCTCGATAATTATTACAATTACTGAGGTCCCCTTTCTTTGGAAGCTTGATAAGATGTCCTTCCTTCCAATCCTTTGGGAATATCCCGTTATTCCAGATTCTCTCAAATAGTGGGTGCAGGGCCTCAGCATTTCTTTCCGCATCAACTTTTAGAGCCTCCGGTGGAATCTGGTCTGGTCCAGCAGCTTTCCCCCTTTTCATCTTGTTAATGGCACCCACAATCTCTGCTATCGATGGTGGATCACAGCTAATTGGTAGCTCATTCCTTGCAGGCAAAATTTCTGGCTGGTTGTCTGGTGGTGGTCTGTTCAGAAGGCAGTTGAAATGTTCCCTCCATCGTTCAGATTGAGCCTCTTTTCCAAAAATAGTTTTCCCATCTTTGTCTTTGACTGGTACCTCTGGTTTCCCATATTTTCCAGCAAGTGTCTTGGTAGTTTGATAAAGGATCCTCATGTGTCCTCCAGTCGCTGCTGCTTCTGCTTTCTCTGCAAGTCTGTTCATGAATGCTTCCTTGTCTTTCTTCACAGATCTTTTGACTTCCTTAGCTATGGCTCGATACTGCTCTTGTGCATCCAGTCTTGAAGCCCTTGTTCGGCTTGCATTCACTTGTTCCTTCCTTGTTCTCCTCTTTTCAATAAGGTCCAAGGTGGTTGGACTTATCCATTCTTTATGTTCCGATTTCTTTACCCCCAATACCTCGTGGCAAGTTGTTATGTAGACTTCCTTGATCTTTGCCCAATGTGACTCTACATCTATGTCCTCCTCGAGCTCAGTAAGAGGTTGGAATCTATTACTCAATTGTAGTTTGAATTCCTCATTTTTTTCCCCATCAAGTGCATTCACCTCGAATTTTCTTCTTGTATGTGATCTGGCCCCGTGTTTTCTGAGTCGGAGCTTAAGCTTTGCCAATAGCAGGTGGTGGTCTGATCCAACATCTGCCCCTCTCTGTACTGTCACATCTTCCAATGAACGTCTGAATCTACGAGAGATACAAAAATGATCAATCTGATTCTCTGTCACACCATCTGGTGAGACCCAAGTTGCTTTGTGAATCCTCTTATGGGGGAACACTGATCCTCCAATCACCAAACTGTTGAATGCACAGAAATTTGCAAATCTCTCTCCATTATCATTCATTTCTCCCATGCCATGACGTCCCATGATACCTTCATAGCCTACGTTATCCTGTCCCACTTTTGCATTAGCATCTCCCATCAATATGTTGATGTCTTTCCTTGGCAACTTGTCAATGACTTGTTGTAGCAGACCATAAAATGTATCTTTGTCCTCATCTGTTGCATCATTTGTTGGGGCATAGATCTGTACAATGTTCATGCTGATCTTCTTACTCCGTGTTGTAAAGGACGCCATAATGATCCTTTCTCCGCATTGTTCCCATCCTCTCAGTGACTTCTGGGCAAACTTGCTTAGAATTATTCCTACTCCCTGTGTATGAATCCCGTCCCCTCTCCCTGAATATAAAATCTTCTCCCCAGACTTGAGGTGTTTCTGTCCGGATTGTATCCAGTGGGTTTCGCTTACTCCAAGTATATGCAGCCTGTATCTTCTCATCTCAGTCACAACTTGAGAGCTTTTTCCTGCTTCATACATGGTGCGAACGTTCCACGACGCAATTCGAAGCTGCTTGTTTGGCGAAGACGTCATCGGGTCAGCAGAGTCCTTTCGGCTTTGTCTGTTGTCCTTCATAAATTCTGTAATTCCAGAAACTCTTCGGTCGCCCAAGCTAAAAAAAGGATTTAGTTTGTCTGTCTGTGTTTCTGTAACGGTTTGAGTTTAACGGAAAGGGGTGTTAACCCTTTGCCAACCCCCAACCTGGAGGACCAGGTGACTCAAAGATGGGGGAATCACACACCATTAGTCGCCTTTTACGACACGCTGGCTTGGCGTTGGGCTATTCTTGACCCTCTCAGTTGAGGGACCCCGGACACCACACGGGGATTTGTAAACTCTAATTCTATGCAATTACACACATACTATTCATAATTTTGTTCAGCAAAACAAGCTCTCTGGGTGACATCCCATGGTGTCTTCCATACCCCTATCTATTATATCTGTTTTCTGAGTTGCTTTCTGTCTTTGACTTGGAATGAGATTACCTGCTTTTGTCCTGGTCCTTGTGGAAAACCGTGGGTGGATGGAAACAGTCAAATGTTGCAGCAATGTGGTCTTGTGGTATTACATCCGCTTTCGGATCGGAAGGTCCTGGGTTCGAGCCTCGCTCGGCGCATAGTTGAGTCCTTGGAGAAGGCTCTTTACTCACATTCTCTCACTATACTCAGGTGTAAAAGGAGTACCTGGCCGTTAACAGCGTTGTCTCTGTCCTAAAAAATAGTAATACCACCTAACAGGCGTCATGTCTCGTCCTACATGTTATGTGTTGCTGTTGGCCAGGGACCCCTTGTAAGGCTCTTTGAGCACGTTTAGTGAATATTGCGCTATATACTAAAAGCTCAATTATAAATGTTAAGTTTTGTAAGATGATATTTTTTTTATCCTTGTAAATTATCTCTCTGTTACATATTGTTCTTTTTGTTGTTTTGAAAGTATAAGTAAGCATTTGAGTCTGTTCGTAATGGGATCCTGTTCTGGTGTCTGGATGAGACTATTAGGTGATCTCAAACTAATTACACTGATAGTGTGCTTTTGGAATCTACATCTGTTTACTATTATTTCTTGTGTGCTTTCAATTATAAATTTATAGTGTTTTTGGCAATCCCATTTTCTTCCTTTCTACTGGCACTAAAATGATCTAAATGTTTCGCAAGTGCCGTAAAACCCTCTTTAAAGAAGGAGAGGGTTGATTGACAGAGAGAAAGTGTTGTAGATTATTGAAGATAACTTTATAAGACCGGTTGTTGATCATGGCTGACTTCCAAGATTAAAAAAAAAAAAAAAAAAAAAAAAAAAAAAAAAAAAAAAAAAAAAAAAAACGGAAGTGTTTATTCCGGAACTGAATATTATGCACAGGAACACAATAAAAAAGAAGGATCATCAAAGGATCATAACTGAAACAATACAAGACAACACAATACAAGGATTGTTTCCCTTGTATTGAACATTAATGTTAACTATATTACAGAAAGGATGTGGACAATTCAGATATTCCTCCTGTCAGCAGAGAGATGAAGATTAAGACATAAAATGAAAATACTTAAGATGATGAGAGTGAAATCTTTCATCATCTTTTGTATTTCTCTCACTTCCCTTTATCAATAAGATTTGTTTGGCTTCTTCAATGGTGTTGTGTTTAGTTTTTGGGGTTTTTTTTTGGTGTTTAATTTTTTTTTAATCTTTTTTTTTTTTTTTGGGGGGGGGGGGGGGGGGGGGGCGTGATTATTTATACAGTTCCAAGAAGCAACATTTTTATTATCAACTTGGAAATTGATGGATATATAAAGCAATGAATTTGTCAAGAAATAAAGTAGATAAAAATACAGATGGGACATTATGGGACATTATACAGATGATACATTATGACTTAGAGGCAGCCATAGAAAGAAGTTGTCACAAAAATATGACATCATAGATTTCACTTAAATTGGCATTTATTACAAATAAATTTATTGGGAACAGATTTTAAAATCTATATAAGTATATTGCCAAGATACTGATAATTATCAATTTCACCAGCTACTACTACGGACAGATCTTGTTTAGACAGCTGTAATAAGTTGATGTTAGGAATATGAGCACAACCATCCAAGCACACATGCCACACATAAACATTGACTCCCATACAGCCCCATTCTTTCCCTTCTTTTTCACATACTTCCTTAGATATTCCGAAAAAAAAGAATTATAGTTATTTGTTTCTTAAATCCATCTTACAGCCCAAAGAAAAAGAAAAAGAAATTGTCGTCCTCGAAAGAAGGACTAGGGGATGAACCGATCTCCAAAATGTTCCAGTTTATCACAGATGCCGAAATTACGTCTGCTGATTTGTAAGTACATTGTGTATTCTTATCAGCTTCTTGACCTGCCCAACACTAAATTTTGGGTGGGGTTCCTGACCTCCCATAGTGGGCAGGGAGGTACTTCTATCCCCCTGTATCTGTTTTCCAATTGATTTCTGTCTTTGTCTTCGAATGAGATTACTAAGTTGTGTCCTGACCCTGGCCAGAGACCTTGGCTGGGAGGGAAACAGTTGAATGTATAGTTATAGTTTTGGGAGCTAATATTTTTTCCCTGTAAATCATCTCTTTGTAATGTATTGTTATTTTTTTCATTTTTATCATATGATTTGTAAACATTTGAGTGTATTCCTCCAAGTGGGGTTTTGTGCTGGTGTCTGGGTGAAATATTTAAGTAATCTGAAACCAAGTACACTGATAATGTGCTCTTGGAATCTACATTCGTTCCCTATTTGAACCATTCCGCTTTGTCATACTTTTTCCTCAAGTCCTTTTAATTTGAGTGTATACCTCATAGTGATATCATGTGCTTGTGTCTTGATTGGACTTTTATGGGATCTCAAATTAAGCACATTGATTGTTTGCTCTTGGTATCTACTTTTGTTCCATATTTAACCCAGTCCTCTTTGTCTTACTTTTTCTCAGTTGCTTTTAGTTCTAAATTTACATTTTTTTTTACTCTTACCATCTTCTCAATTATTACTGTCTCTAATACCTGTCATCATATCATATCATTTCACACAATTGCTGGATCATTTCATAGCCTCTGGGCTGCAGGTTCTTAAGTCAGTGTCATGCACATCAGTCCCAAGTTAAATTCCAAGAGAATATGTCTGCATACCCTAAATCATTCATCACTTCCATTCCTTGACATGCCAAATCTAAATCTTGCGTAAAACCCTCAAAAGCAAACAAAACAAAATTTTGTTTTACATCTTAAAATAATAATTTTTAAACATTTCAAGTAGACAAGTCTGCAACAACAATAAGTTGGATTGATTCAGGATTTTCATTTGGTATGTCAAGGAATGCAAATATTGGGTAATTTAAAGTTTATTTTCAAAATCCTGTTGTAATCTAACAAAAATTAGAAGAAAGAAAATTAGGTAAAAATCGAATAAAATCCAGTCCTCTTCTTTCAGCACTGAGGCTATATTCACATTTCAGTCACATAATGGCTGACACCTGATTGAGGCAACATGAGAATGACAAGCTAAGACAAAGCGACATTCGAATTCGGCACAAAATCTCAATTAAAATACGACCCGAGGGCCAATTGAATGTTCTGATGAAAGAAATGATACCATTGGTTCAATTTTGTAGAAAATAGGATTGGAGTACATTGTTATTTTACCTTTCAAAACCGGTCGCAGTGTGCAGCCATTGGCCAGTAGAACAGAATTCTGCTCTGGTCGTACAGTGCGGCCAATGGCGCTGAAAGAGTTAAGCAACTTATCCCGTGGGTCAAGGATTGATAACCATAAGCAACTTATCCCGTGGGTCAAGGATTGATAACCATAAGCAACTTATCCCGTGGGTCAAGGATTGATAACCATAAGCAACTTATCCCGTGGGTCAAGGATTGATAACAATAAGCAACTTATCCCGTGGGTCAAGGATTGATAACCATAAGCAACTTATCCCGTGGGTCAAGGATTGATAACCATGCCAAAGAACAATCATGAGACTAGAACTTGGAATGTTTGAGTTACAGGCAAATGCTTTTCCATTCCCGCTCTTGACATTTGAATTAAGCGTAAAATTATTGGTTGATGAATGAGTGGAACTGAACAAAAGTTTTACTAAAGCTTTTTCATTTTAAGATATTTCTCTTTTTGAATTGAAAATAAAAAACAAAACAAAACAAAATAAAAACATGATCACAAATACATAATTAAAACTCTGTTTATTTATGTTTCTATTGTCAATTATTTACAATGATGATCGCTATTTATTGTTCTTCTTCTTCTTCTTCTTCTTCTTCTTCTTCTTCTTCTTCTTCTTCTTCTTCTTCTTCTTCTTTTCTTCTTTTTTTTCTTCTTCTTTCTTCTTTTCTTCTTCTTTTCTTCTTCTTCTCTTCTTCTTCTTCTTCTTCTTCTTTTCTTCTTCTTCTTCTTCTTCTTCTATTTATCTTCTTCTTTTTTCTTCTTCTTTTCTTCTTCTTTCTTTTTTATTTCTTCTTCTTCTTCTTTTTTCTTCTTTTCTTCTTCTTCTTTTTTCTTATTTTCTTCTTCTGTCTTCTTCTTCTTATTCTTCTTCTTCTTCTTCTTCTTCTTCTTCTTATTCTTCTTCTTCTTCTTCTCTTTTCTTTTCTTTTCTTGTCTCTTTCTTCTTCTTCTTCTTCTTCTTCTTCTTCTTCTTTCTTCTTCTTCTTCTTCTTCTTCTTCTTCTTCTTTTCTTCATCTTCTTTCTTCTTCTTCTTCTTCTTCTTCTTTTCTTCTTCTTCTTCTTCTTTTCTTCTTCTTCTTCTTCCTTCTTCTTCACTTCTTCTTTTCTTCTTCTTTCTTCTTTTCTTTCTTTTCTTATTCTTCTTTTTCCTTTTCTTCTTTTTCTTTCTTCTTCTTCTTCTTCTTTCTTATTATTGTCATTGTCATTGTCATTGTCATTGTCATTGTTATTATTATTTATTATTATTATTATTATTATTATTATTATCATTATCATTATCATTATCATTATTATTATTATTATTATTATTATTATTATTATTATTATTATTATTATTATTATTATATTATTATTATTATTATTATTGACATTGATATTATTATTATTATTGACATTGATTATTATTATTATTGACATTGATATTATTATTATTATTATTATTATTATTATTATTATTATTATTATTATTATTATTATTATTATTATTATTATTATATTATTATTATTATTATTATTATTATTATTATTATTATATTAATTGTCATCTTCATGGTCATCATCATCTTGCTCTTGTTGTCTTTAGTATTATAAAGTAAATTATCATCATAGCTATTGTTTATTATTCATTTTGCTATTGATACTGCATTGTCTGATCTCATAAAACAAGTTTTCAACTTTTTTTTCAGTTCTATTAATCCAGATGAGATAGCTAGTATATTGACTCTGGCAGAACCAATAAACCCAGACCTTGTTGAGGTAATTCTAGTTTGGAGATAATGACTGGATTTGTTGTTCTAATAAAAAAAAAGATTAATTTAGCTTTTATATAGCGCAATATCCACTAAACATGCTCAATGTGCTTTACAGTAGGTCCCTAGCCAACAGTCAAGAGCAAACACTTATTACGTAGGACGAGACATGACGCCCTATTTGAACCAATTCCCCTTTGTCTTTTTCTTGGGTGCTTTAATTGTAATTCTTTAATGTTTTACAACCCCATTTTCTTCCTTTTTACTGGTGCTGATACGACTTTAATGTGTTGCAAGCACTGTAAAACCTTTAAAATACAAACAAAACAAAATGGAGAAAATTGGTTTCAAAACTTCCGAGGGGAAGAATGGGATACGCCTGTTCTAGCATTAATGCAGCACTGCATAGTGAGCTATGGACTAGGTGACTTACTCAAGGTCGCACATAATGAAAGCTTGAAGCTCGAAGAATTTATTTATTAATTTATTTATTTATTTATTATGAATCATTTTCTGTTCATCTACAGCTCCTGTCATGTCTAAGTCAAGAGTTCATTCCCCTGCTCAACCTCAAGTGTCAACTTGGTTATCTGTCTTTGGCTGCCTGCCTGCCGTCTGCCAGTCGTACTATGCAAACAGGCAAGACCATCAATTTACTTATCTTTCTGATTGTTTCTTTCGGTTAAAAACATTTTTTAATTATCATTATGTTCTTTTTCTCCGCCCTGGGTGGGGTTCCTACCTCCCATAGCGGGCAGGGAGGTACTTGCTGTGTCTTCTATCCCCTCTTATCTGTTTTCCAATTGCTTTCCGTCTTTGTCTTGGAATGGGATTGCTTGGTTTTGTCCTGACCTTGGACGGAGTCCTTGGCTGAGAGGGAAGCAGTCGAATGTATAGTTATAGTTTTGGGAGATGATATTTTTTTCCTTGTAAATCATCTCTCTGTTATGTACTGTTACTCTTTTCATTTTTAACATATGATTTGTAAACATTTGAGTGTGTTCCTCTTAGTGGGGACCTTTGCTGGTGTCTGGAGACTTTTAGGTGATCTCAAACTAAGTACTTTGATAGTGTGCTCTTGGAATCTACATCTGATCCCTATTTGAACCAATTCCCCTTTGTCTTACCTTTTTTTGGGTGCTTTAATTGTAATTCTAGAACTTTTTACTATCCCATTTTCTTCCTTTTTACTGGCGCTGATATGACCTTAATGTGTTGCAAGCGCCGTAAAACCCTTAAAAACAAAAAACAATTTTTCTCCCTCCTCTCCTCTCTCTTCCTTCTTCTTCTTCTTCTTCTTCTCTTCTCTTCTTCTTCTTCTTCTTCTTCTTCTTCTTTCTTCTTCTTCTTCTTCCCTCTTCTTCTTCTTCTTCTTCTTCTCTCTTCTTCTTCTTCTTCTTCTCTTCTTCTTCTTTTTTCTTTTCTTCTTTCTTCTTCTTTTCTTCTTCTTCTTCTTCTTCTCTTCTTCTTCTTCTTCTCTTCTTCTTCTTCTTCTTCTTCTTCTTCTTCTTCTTCTTCTTCTTCTCTTCTCTTCTTCTTCTTCTTCTTCTTCTTCTTCTTCTTCTTCTTCTTCTTCTTTTCTTTCTTCTCTTTCTTCTTCTTCTTCTCTTCTCTTCTTCTTCTTCTTCTTCTTCTTTCTTCTTCTTCTTCTTCTTTCTTCTTCTTCTTCTTCTTCTTCTTCTTCTCTTCTTCTTCTTCCTCTTCTTTTCTTCTTCTCTCTTCTTCTCTTCTTCTTCTTCTTCTTCTTCTCTTTCTCTTCCTTCTTCTTCTTCTCTTTCTTTCTTCTTCTTCTCTCTCTTCTTCTTTCTTCTTCTTCTTCTTTCTTCTTCTTCTTCTTCTTCTTTCTTCTTCTTTCTTCTTCTTCTTCTCTTCTTCTTCTTCTTTCTTCTTCTTCTTCTTCTTCTTCTTCTTCTTCTTCTTCTTCTTCTCTTCTTCTCTTCTTCTTCTTCTTTCTTCTTCTTCTTCCTTCTTCTCTCTTCTTCTTCTCTTTCTTTCTTCTTCTTCTTCTTCTTCTCTTCTTCTTCTTCTTCTTCTATCTTCTTTTTCTTTCTTCTTCTTTTTTTCTTCGCTTTATCTGTTTTTGCACTTTTCCTCTTTTTTAAAAGGAGGCTTTCAGCATTTATGTCACTGCTGTTGTGGAATTCAGAGCCATTCATGTTTTAAAACGACACCTGTCAAATGATCATACATGTAAATAAAAAATCTGTGGAACATAACATAAAGAATATAATGCATATTATATGGATGAAGTATTTGGTTGTAAAAACTTCAGAATGTTAGTTGAAAGGGATACACCCATGAGGTTTTTTCCATCATTGTTTTACAAATTTCAAGTCTTTTTTTAACTTGCTAGTTCCTGTCTCTCACCGGAATGTCACAATAAACTTATCGAATTTTGATGTGGATCGTATACTATGTTTCCTTTCACACTTTTCTATTTTTTTTTGTGATTTCCAATTTCAACCCATTCTTGTTCTCATCATCATCATTCATCATCATCATCATCGTCATCACCCGTGCCATCATCATCATCGTCGTCGTCGTCATCATCATCATCATCCTCATCATTCATCATCATCATCGTCGTCATTGTGCCATCATCATCATCATCGTCGTCACCATCGTCATCATCATCATCATCATCATCATCATCATCAAGTGTCATTACCATTATCATTTTCCAATCCATCCCATCCAGATGAAGTGAGCAGACTGGTAGAACAGAAATGGATTCAATCCTTGTCTGGAAAGGACTTGACCCAATTCTTCTCTGTCCTCAGTCCAGACAAGTTTTTAGAATTTTCTCTCAAGCTTTGTTCAGAGGTATGTATGTGTATAAGTAATTATGAATTGGTTTATGGATTGAAAGCTTCAATCTTCAATGGCTTGTATTTGCAAAAGGCCCCACAGGCCCATCACTGCAAATGCTCAGTTACAGTCCAATCAAAACAGGCAACAGTCACAGATTACTTTGACGAGCAAATGCAGAGGCTCCTACTCTTCCGATTTACGTGGAACCATTCCGCTTAATTGGTTTACAATCCGTGATTCCACATTCAAGGCAAAAGTTCTGCTTTTCAATAGAAGGACATTTTAAAATAAATCATATCTAGTAAAAAAGTGTGTTTTGGTCTATTTCATCATCATCCTCTATGGTCAGTCTATACACATTTTGTGTGTCTGATTTGTCCTAAGTGCATGCAGTTGATGTCAGATAATATTATATTATAAGGGGGTCAATGACCTCAAGGTATTATTATTAGGATGGCTCCAATATCACGTGAGGTCAGTGAGGGAAGTATTATTATTTTTTGGTTCCAATTTGGAGTATTATTGAGTGCAGTCAGCTACTCTGTTTAATTTTTGCAGCATATATATATATATATATATTTATATATGCTACCATATCATGCCAAACTTTCTGAATTTCCCTACTTTCAACCAAGTCTTCAAATATGTCTTCTTTTCGTTTTAAAAAAATACATTTGTTGTTTTTTTTCTCATTACTTGACCAAAGAGTTAGTAAGTGTACATGCTCAGTGATGGGTTGTACTCTGTAATAGAACTAAGATCCTTTGGAGAATAAAGGTAAATTTTTGTTATTACTTCATTTCTGCGTTTTTTCTTCTTATTGTGATGCCTCCCCCCCCCCCCCCCCCCCCCCCCCCAAGTTCTATGATACCAAATGATTAAAAGCTATGCCCAATATAGTTGATAAGTTTTTAATAGAAACAATTAATTTTCCAGAATTTTCGGAAGTTTTTAGTTAATTTGTTACTTTTAAAAATTTTGCCTGAAACTAATTTTTTATTCAATTTCCATCCCTGTCTTGTCCCAACCCTCAGCCATCTAAGATGAGTAGACGATTCATGGAGTGCAGCACAGCAGTCGTCATGAACAGACAAAACCAGTCGGCTATTATATCCATTGTCCCTGTGGCAAAACGGGTATGCTTTTTGTTTGTGGTTTTTGTAGATGAAAATGTTTTGCTGCCTGTATATAGATGGACATTAATGCAAGAAATATTTTTAAAAACTTCAATAAGATAAAGCTTAGATGAAATTGATTTTTTAAAAAAATTCTTTTATCGAAATGGAACAAGAAAAAAATAATAAAAAATTGGGAGACACATCGATAGTTCCAATTTAATTTGGTTTATTATTTAATAAATAATTAGCATGGCTCAATCTTTTATTTATTTAAAAAGATGTGGTGAATGGAAACTTTAGGGTTTTGAGCTGCATTTACTTAAGGCTGACAAGGGAGCAACTTAGCTAAAAATAAATTTATCAGATATAATGCCAAAATATTTTTTTAAATATGTTAAATCATGTTCTCATATTTTGAGACATGTTTCAACAAAGTACTTGTGGTCACATGGAACGCACACAGTCTGTTCACTAACACCCAAGGTTGCCATATCATGTTCTCATATTTTGAGACATGTTTCAACAAAGTACTTGTGGTCACATGGAAAGCACACAGTCTGTTCACTAACACCCAATGTTGCCATTTTCCGTATATTTACGGAATTCATTTTGTTATAAACCCTCAGTATATTTTCAAACACTTGCTAAACGGGAAAAAAAAATTAAAATACATAATGTCATTTTAGTGGAGTTCAGCACAAGAAAGGGGTCCATCAATGCGTAAATGTTCAGTAACTTTTTGCCTCCTGAATTGGCAACCCTGAACACTAATTGGTAACATAAAGAAGAAACTGTGAGCCCCTCTACACTGATTCAAATAAATGTCCCCTACAGATTTTACAAGGTCTGAAAATTGTGGGCTGAGGATAAAAAGGTTTTATCTCCAGATTTCTTCAAATTAAGAAAAATTGATTTAAAGGTTTATTTATTATTCATAACTGCATATAGACATCAACCACTCTTTTGTACACGACTTTTTGGCATTGACATCACCAGATGCAATGTATAATGTTATGTTATTAGTATATAATGGCTGATTACTAGCGTCAGTAAGCCTTAAATTGTTTTATGCAGTAAACACCCAATACTGAACTTAAAATTCGAATTCTCGGATAAAAATTTAGTCAATGTGATTAAATCAACAATCTTTTACGGATTAATAACACAATCCTTGAATTATAGTTGCATCAACTTTTATTCATATTTAAATACGCAAGATGCTCATGAAGTTCTGAAGTTGGAGCCAAAATTTCATAATTCTACAAATATTTCGTAATGGTAGGTAGGCAAAGTCTGATGTAATATCTCAAAATCTTCCAAAATTGGAGATCGAGTCCATAGTAATTGTTTCCCATAAGCTGTTTTGTCAGCTGGAAATTTTTCCTGTAGTACAAAGATTGAATTCTCTATAACAGCAGTTGTATG
Organism: Berghia stephanieae; assembly: GCF_034508935.2. Taxonomy (NCBI): domain Eukaryota; kingdom Metazoa; phylum Mollusca; class Gastropoda; order Nudibranchia; family Aeolidiidae; genus Berghia; species Berghia stephanieae. The sequence continues at coordinate 30,941,647 of NC_088370.1, read as the reverse complement.
CATTGTGATAATAACTTAGCTTGTGGCTAACTAATAACCTTTAGCGATTTCATCAGCACCATTAAACAGGGTGATTTTGACTTACATAACTATTGTGACACACACCATAAAACAGTTTTTTGTATGTGTCCATCCCATTTATAATAACCAGAATAAAAAATACTTTTAAAGCACCTGACATGTACATTGTGTATTGTAGAATCACTCAAAGTAATATTGACAGTTATAACTTCATGTTTTACAGATTGCTGATGAGATGCAATCTGAGGCTGAAGAAGGCAAATCAAAGGAATCAACAATTTTTGTTGCTTCAACCCTCATCCACAACTATGGGCAGGTAAGCCTAAACAAATGCACAGGACGGTTTATATCAGCAATGAAAGACTGCAGAAAGGTTTTCTGCTGTTAAGAAAATAAATTTCAAAATGGAAATCAGAAATTGTTGTACATAAGGCAGTGTTTGATTCAAGTTTTCAAAATGGCGGGGGTCTGATGACAGTTGTTGACCTAGGTATGTTGGTTTTGTTGCGATAGGCAACCATCTTATCCGAAGGGTAACCAGTCATAGCTACCGTCCATATAATGTTACAGAAACTCCGATGCCCTCCAGCTCCAAAGGCCTTTACTCTTTGCTCTAATGGGCTCCTCTCATTGAAATAAATTTTCAATCAATGATGTAATAGATTTTATTGCAACAATGTAATCGATGAATAAAACTATTTTCAGCAAATTTTATCTTTTTGATAAGAATTTAAAATACTGTCTTTTGAGCCATCAACTTTGATTGGTCTAGTAGTGCAGCCAAATTTGAGCTGTTTTTTTTTTTATATTTTTTTTTTTTTCGATTCTCAAGGCCTGAGGTCAAATTCAAATTAAGGACAGAGCTTTACACTCCAGCAGATTTTTTTGATATTCATTTGAATCAACCGGTGATAGATCAGCTGATAAGTTACTTATATATTAATGTGTAAAAAATGGTTTTATAATTTTTAGATTTGCCAGTAATTCTGTGTTCGATGATAAAAATTTAACATTGGCTGTACGAAACAATGTTGATCCACAACCCTTTTTTTTTTTTTAAATAGATTTTAGATGATTAGTATCCATATATTCTTTATTTATATGAATCATTTTGTTTTTGGTTAATTATTAATTAATTAATTTTTTTTTTCCCAGGACAAAGTATTCAACGTGAAAGGGGTAAAAAGTGCAGCCAGGGAAATTTTCTGTGTCTTGTCCAAAACAGTTTTAAAGAATGTGCCAGATTGGATTCCCTGTCAGGATGACAAATATACGGGATTGGAACTTGAAGGGGGAGACAGCGTAAACAAAGATATTGATGATGAAGATGATGGTGGTGGTGGTGACAGCACGAAGAAAAAGAAAAGCAGTAAGCCTTTACAAAAGGCTGGAAAGAAACGCAAAATATTAGATGATGCATCTGAAGTTGAGATGACTAAAAAGGAAAAGGAAAAGAAAAGGCGCCGTTTAGTCATGGTCGAGGATAGCATGCTTTTTACTGTGGTCAAGTGTATGTCAGAGATTCTGATGGGTTGGACAAGTGACTTAGGTGACGATGAGATGAATGAGCAGTTGACCAAGGCAGTAAGCATTGTTCATGAAAGGCTGTTAGAGAAGGGCACTGTAAAACAAGCTTCTTTGGAGGTGAGGTCTTGGGGTGAATGGGTTATTAGATTTTTCAAAATATTTTACATTCTACTTCTTCTTTTCCTCCTAATTGCTTTACAGAATTATACCATTTGACAAGATTGATATATAAAAATCATATGATTTGACAAAATTGATATATCAGGGTTATATCATTTGATAAAATTGTTATATCCGGTTTATATCATTTGACAAAATTGATATATCTGGGCTATATCATTTGACAAAACTGTTATATCAGGCTTATATCATTTGACAAATTTATGTATAAGGGTTATATCATTTGAAAATATTGTTATCTCATAGATATATAATTTGACAAAATTGATATATCCAGGTTATATCATTTGACAAAATTAAGATACTTTCCCACAAATTGAATCAAAATGGTTGACCTTTTAGGTGTTTTTGTACATGACCAAAACTTGGACAAAAAAAGGAAAACATCAAAGAGTAAATTGAATGGAATAAACGCATCAAAATCATTGCAGAAGAAAACCAACTTCTGAGGTAGTTTCATAAGTACTCTTTGAAAATTGAGAACAAAATTACGGTCAAAACATTGAAATTAATATAAAACATTAGTTGTTTAGGTTTAAGGTCCAATAAATTCCTGTACATTTTTTTCCCAAATGTGAATAAATGTTTTTGTATTTATAGAAAAGATGTGGTATAAAGTGTTGTTGTTGTTGTTGTTATTATTATTATTATTATTATTATTATTATATTATTATTATTTATTATTATTATTATTGTTATTATTACACAGATTAAAATTATGTGTGGCAGATCAGATCTTGATTGATGTGTCAGTTCCAGGTTGACCAGGGATGAATTGAAGCAATTTACCCTCTTTCCTGCATTTCAATTGATGACCAGAGATGAGCCAAAAGCAATTTACCCCCTCTCCTGCGTTTCATTTGTCCTCATTTTTCCCCCCCCCCCCTGTTTTTCAGATTAAGCTACTCCGACTCAAATTCATCAAAGCCATTTTTGAGTGCCAGAAAAGACTAATGTCCAGCAATCGTCCCCCGTCATTTAGTGAATCAGATCCATCTATGACAGAAGAACGACAACAGTCTCCGTCAAATCTCTTCTCCCTCTTTAGTAACAAGGGTATTCTTGATATATGGACGAATGTTTTTACTCTGGCCACTTCTGAGCTTTCCAAGTTAGTCTCTTCTTCTTTTTCTGAAGATGAAAGTAATTATTTACTTATTACTCGTGATACTGCGACACATTCAACGTCCACCCCTACTACTGCTGCGGCCCCAGGCTCCAAGATTGAAAGGCATGAAGACAGTAATATTGTTACACCACAAAACTTTCAGCAAGATGCAAATAGCACGAAAACAAGGTGTTCTCCAGACTCCCTATCTGGCAACAACGATAGCGGGGAAACAACAACAACATCTGGATTTGTTATTGAAGAAACCAAGTCTTGGCCCAAACATTTGACATTGTGTACAGACATATTGCTGGACGTGTTAGAGATTGGGGCACTGGGCAAGGCCAGGAAGCAGGGCACGGGTGGTCCTCTGGACAACTTATTTACCTCGTGTGTGGGATCTTTGATGAAGCATTTGGTAAGAAACAGTTTCACCAATTTGTAGGGGGGAAAAAAGGTATAATGATGAAAATGATGATGTTGATAATACTTTTACTATAAAAATTGTAATAGTAGTAGTAGTGATGGTAGTAGTAGTAGTAATAGTAGTAATAGTAATAATAGTAGTAGTGGTGGTGGTAGTAATTGTAGAAGTAGTGGTAGTAGTAGTAGTAAGAATAATAGTAGCAGTAGTTGCAGTAGTAGTAGTAATAGTAGTAGTAGTAGTGACTGTTGCTATTGTTTTTTTAAAATGATGAATGTAATAATAGTAATGATGTTAATGATTATGATACTATTAATGATAATGATAATAATAATAATAATAATAATGATGATAATTGCTTTTCTGGAAGTTTGGACAATTTAACTTACCAGTTACAGAGTGTTATTAAAAATTTGAGAACTTGGTAAATATATAAAATTCAGCATTTTGGTTTCAGTTATTTTTATGAAATTAGACTTTGCTTTCAGTTATTCTTATGAATAATTGTTAGTACTATAAATAACTTTTTAGTTCATAATTGTTTTATTATTCTTTCGATGAATTTAAATTACGAGTTCATATTGTGGTTTCGATTATTTCTTTCACCGTTCATTCCGGATTTTAAGTCATCAAGTAGATGAGTTACAGTATGGCTAATCTAAATCTTATGTCTGTAAGATGTCATGGATCCTTTTATTCTATTCTTTTATTAGGGTATTTATTCTTGACTCACTGTTTATTTTTTCATTTAATTTATTCATATGTTTTGTGTCTCCAGAGTTGTGAATCAAAGTCAGACCCCATTTCTGTGATCATTTCCTTGAATTTGTGGCAGCAACTGGCCACCTCATCACTCATTGTCAATCACGTGGCCACAGAAATGACAGACTATGTCTACCAGGTGAGTTTCGTTCTATAGTCTTATCAGTAAAAAACAAAAATGAATATAACAGCTTTCAAAAAAAAGAACAAAATACCAAACACGGAATGTTACGGGCTCAAAACCCTTCTTCAGCCAACAACATAAAACAATAGACATATATATATACATTACTAAATTCCAGATAGACGACTGAGATATTTTGTAGGTCTTATCTGTAGAAAAATCTTTCCAAGTTCTGAAATTGAAGCCAAATTTTCGTAATTCTACGAATTTTTTGTAGTAGTAGTTGGCAGCTCTGCTTTTGTAAGATTGTTTGCTTTTTCTGTCAGATTGTACTTTTTTTTTTTGGGGGGGGGGGGGGGGGGGGGGGGGGGGGAGGGGGGGTGGGTTCTCATGAAAATCAAATCTTAGCATTTTAATGTATAGTTGTAATTCTGTTTCATATGTTTCTTAGCATTCTACACGCTTCCTGCAACATATATTTTAACTCTTAATTTTTGTTTGATAGGAATTTGATTTTTTCTGAAGTCCCTGAAATTTTTTACCTCACAGGCAATGAGATGAATGAAGAGTTACATTATCAAATTGTACTTTTAATGAGATGGTTGAAGAGTTACATTATCAAATTGTACTTTTAATGAGATGGTTGAAGAGTTACATTTTCAAATCGTACACTGTTTCTTCAATTCTTACTCTTATTACACCTTTTTTTGTTGATGTTGGCAGCCCTGTTCTTGACAGTTTGACCCTGTTATCATTTGACAGCTTACAAATCGAAATATAATTGGAATGAGCTTTCTCGAGAATTAAAGACAACCTAAAATTTTACAAAAATCTGAGAAATGTGGAAAAAACAAACAAACCAGATAATGAAATGATCACGTGTATTTGGAATTCATAAATGTAAATGCTGTATGGATTCTCTATTTAAAAGGCTACTAATACGATTACAAATAAAAAGAAGAAGATAATTTGAAAAATGCCTCTTCATACAAAGAGGAATAAAACAAATTACTTTTTTTTTGTTGTTGTCAAAATGTATTGGCTTGGAAACAGGTCAGGTCATGGCTTTTATCAAATGTTGAAAGTTTCTTTTAAAAAAAAATCAATATTGAATGATTGAACAAAAGAACTGACATTTTATTGATCACAGCAGATCAGATGCATATTATAGATAATATGTGCTTGGCTAAGAATTCACAACATTGTCATCCGGAAGTATAATGGACCATCACACAAAAACTATGTGTAACCTTGAACGTTTATAGTCTGGTTAATACAGTTTAGTGAGAATTACTCATAAACGTGAATGGCAAAAACCAATAACAAAGACCTGTGTGATATTTATCTTTAAATGATTTATCATATTGTCATATCAATTTTATTGTTTTCTTATTTAAACTTCATTGATGGTAATTGCCAGTCACTTTAAGATTGATCTGCCACTTCTATTGATAAAATTGGTTTATAAACACATAAATGTGTAAAAGATTTGCAGATATTTTTTTGTTTCAGTATCTTTGGAAGGTCTAGTGTTTTTGCCTGGTATGAAAAGGAGAAAATTGGTGTTGATGTACAGTTATCTTATACAGTACACACTGGATTCTTGCATGCTTTCGGGAGAAGCCAAAAAGCATTTTAGAATCGGAGTGTGCCAAAATCCGATGCTCATTCGATCACCCATCTCCAGCAAGTCATATCGCAAAGCATGCTCGAATCCGATTTTGCCAAAATCCAACGTTCATGGGAGGTAACCAATACATTAAGTCACCCAACTCCAGTGTGTTGTATTGCAGAGTGCCAAAATTCAATGTTCATGGGAAGTAACCAATACGTTCAGTCTCCCATCTCCAGTGTGTTGTGTTGCAGAGCATGCTCGAAGCTCGAATTCGAGTGTGCCGAAATCCAATGCTCATGGGAGGTAACCAATACATTCAGTCACCCATCTCCAGCGTTTTGTATTGCAGAATGTGCTGGAATGCGACGTGCTAGAATCCACTGAGTACTGTATCATATAATTTTTTTATTTTTTTTTTTCTGTTTTAGGTGATTTCTCACAGTTCCAGTTTACTTCAGCATTTAAATCATCAAAGGATAAAGTCAACATCATCAGCCTCATTCCTCCAGGCTTCATTAGATTTGACATTGTTACAAAAAGCAGAGACGAATCGGGATAACAAGTCTCTCAAAAGTTCTGTGGGAAGCAACGGAGAAAAGGATGTGAGAGCAGGCGTGTGTCGATTCATCCTCCACACCTTGGTCAAATTTCTGAAATTTGCTAAAGTAAGTTGAATGATGACAATGTTGCTGCTTGAAGTTTGAAGGAAAAAAATAATGATAAGTGTTGAATTGTAAGCTTCAATTTATTAGACGAAGACAGATACTGTGGACGGATGAGATATCTCATTCGTCCTTAGTGTTTTATTTAGACCTGCATGTGTGCTGACAATTGTCGGTTTTCCAACAATCACGGTCGTTGCGATCTCCCGGATCACTTATTTTTTTATTGCTGAAGTTATCTGATTGCAAGTGACGTCAATTGTCGGAGTGTCGGCGATCCCCAATTCGACTGGCGGCGAGCAGTCAAGTGCCGACGAATGGGCGTCGGATTGCCGACAATATTGTCAGCACTCTCAAGCCCTCGTTACGCTCGTTCGGCAATTATCGGGAAACTTTGCTAGTCTCCGATTTGACCGCAACTCTTCACCGTCTGAAAAAATGAGAAGTGTGACGATATAATCGAGCATGCGCAGTTCGTTAACTTTCGTTTTCATACTTTCGGTATTCCATTCAAGTAACCTTTGCTTGTTCAATTGAACGTTGCTACATTTCAATTTTATTCGCTCTATCAATCAACTTTCTGGAATTGTCGTATATTTTGATCTATTACTCTTTTACATTATTTTTTGTTCTCATGCCTGAACAATTCTTTGACCGTTCATCGGATCTGAAGTCAGTTGAGAATGGTGTTCGAAATCTATTCAAATGGAATTGGTTGGAATCTGGAAGAGAAAGACTGCACCGATGATTTTTTTCCGAGTACGTGAGAAAGCCAGCACAGCCGGGTGCTGCATTTTGTAAAAAAAAATTTGCCAGTGGATTAAAGTCTTATGATTGGGATGGTTATTGCTCTTTAGCAATAAGATCAATTATTCCAGGTTAAAAACTACTGTGGGGGTCCGATTACAGTGGCAAAGGAAAATCATTCATGTCATAAAGAGGCATTCTCAAATTCAAAGTGAGTAACACAAGAGAAAGAAAAAAAGAAAAAACAGCTCAGTCGTTGCCTGCTGTTTTCACTGCTGAGACAGAGACTCGTCCTCTCTCCAACCTTCACAACCCTAGCCCTAACTGATTCCAGTCTGTAGGTAGACAGGTGCCGATTAGCCATTGGACAAGTGAAAGCCGGGCAACTTTGGGTTAAAATTTGAATAACACAATTTCACATAATCACTGTTGCATTATTTTTCACAGTATATGAACAGCACTGGTATCATTTTAAAGGGTAGAGATCAAGATTTCTTTTGATGTGATAGAAATCAATGTTGACATATTGTATCAAAAATTATAATTTGATAAAAATAACGTCATTTTAAAACTTTTGAAATCTTTTTCAAAATTGAGGTAGCAAAAAAATAAAAGAGAAGGCATCTAGATAATTCATTTGTCTGTGTCTATATAAAATTTCATAAAGATTGAAGACAGTGCAGTTTGTTTAATGTTGACCACAAGTGACCAACCCTCTTTTCTCTCTGCTAAAATCCCGTTTTAATCAGTAGTCACCTTATCGAGAGGCTGTCCAGTGGGGGAATTCTCAATCAATTTTGAGCTTTTTGTAAGAGTAAATTTAGAGTAGTAAAATCATCATAACTTTGGAACCGTTTATCCTAGATCCAAAAGTAAGGTATCTTATTAAGTGGTTTTTAAAGGCCTATCTGTCTATGTAAAAAATAATTATTAATTTTTATTTTTTTTAAAACATCAAACTACCTTTCTACCTCCATGCTGTCCCTTTTCCCTATAAATTTTTGATACTTTTTAACATTTTAAAATAAATATATTTGGTAGGACAATCCAAAAGAAAATGTATATGACTAAGTACTGAGTTACAAAATACAAGATCCGGTAAGGCGATATGTGTGAAAAAGTTCAGACAATTTGGTCAGTACTCACATGCAGGTCTATTTATTATGCATCGTGTTTTGTTGATAAAGGGGAAGCCCGAAACGTCCACATTATCTGTCTTCATCTAATAAATTGAAGTGCACAATTCAACACTGATCGTTACTTTTTAAAGTAAGTTGAATAAATCAACACCGTGATTGGTCAAGGCTTTATGAAATAACTAAGTGTGACATGGTGGTTCAGGGGTAGACTGTCTCGTCTAGTCACAAAAGTCAAGCATTGTTAGTAGTAGTAGTCATTCAATGGAAAAGTAGAGAGCATTGGGGGGCTGCCTGAAGCCTGGGACTGGGATCGTGAAAATACTAACGAAAGAGTGAAAATGGAGAGGCTTCAGATCGGAACAATACAGACAATGGACATGGTTGGAGTGCCACCATTGAGTACAGACGATACAAGTTATACTGCATTTTAATTTGTTTTCCACGTACATTTGTTTATTGTTGTGCTGACGAAAGGTTTGTTGTATGTATTGTATTATGGAAGCCTCTCCATTATCACTCTTTCGTTAGCAGTGATTCAAAGGAAAATTATGTTTTGGAGGATGTGTACTTGGGTAAGGCAATCTACACACACTACCCCACTTAACTCAGGTGTGAATGATTACCTGGCTGCAGGCAGTGATGGATATTGTAAGAGTGTTAGTACAAATAGAATGCCTAACCGAGGACTAAAGCAATATGAAATGGGAATATTATGGTTCCATATGGCCTGCTGGGGAAAAATGACAAGAATGATGAAGTGCATTGAGCATGGTTAGTCCGTAGAAATGGGCTATATAGAGAAGATTTTCAGTTTGTCATTAACAGGCAATAAAAATTTCCCTTTGTAGAAAATCATAAATGTACTGAGCCAGAAAGGAAGACCAGATTTTATATTTTCTATCATAAAGGTCAAATTTTTCACATACTTAAACTTTAGAGACAGTAGATATTGAGTTGGAATCAAATGGAATCAAGATGAATGATGTTTTAAATCAGATATACAATCATCATTGTCTATAGATAGTATGCACTTGGCTTAGAAACTCACAACATCGCCATCCGGAAGTATAACAGACCAACACACAAAACTATGTGTAACCTTGAACGTTTATAGTCTGGTTAATACAGTTTAGTGAGAATTACTCATAATCACTGATGGAAAAAAACAATAACAAAGACCCGATGAAGTCAACTTCATTCTATATATTGTGAGAATTACTCATAAATGCGGATGGCAAAAAGCAATAACAAAGACCTAAGTGATGTAACTTCATACTATCTATATAAAAAGCAACAAAGTGTTGTGACAACAGAATGACAAAATGGAACAAATTGCATGCTGACATGCCAATAATACAATTTTTTCACCTCTATTATGTTTTGTATTCTATGCTCAATGAACATTAGTACTATTCCACATATGTTGAGATTGATCAAATAATTTTTTTTTTTTTTTTTTCCAAAGATTTAATCAAACAAAAGGTTGTAAATATATTGGAAGTAAATCTCAAATTAAGAAATAAAGGAGCAGGCACCGGTCTAAGATAAAGATCTGAACCAGTGTGTCTGACCGGTAATCAGAGGGTCTGAGGTTTGATCCCCAGTCAAGGTAGACTGATTTTTTGGGATGTTTTTTTTTTCTTGTATTTTTTTCTTTTTTGCTCTGTTTGGCACCTTTCATACACACTTGTTCAGATCATTAACTCACTCAACCCTAACCCTAACACCGACTATATCCGTAGTTTACCCGGGTTACTTTTACCCCATGCCTATTTATTACATTTTTCTGAGACAAATTATAGACGTAGCATCAAAGCTAATGTTTTTAGTTTTTACATGTTGATGATAGTGGAATAAAACTATCTATGTACATGCTCATTTTTTAATACATTTTTTCCAATTTCGAAAAGTAGCAAAAAGCTCTAGGATTGAGTAAGTCTCAAATGTGAAGTTCGCTGTCATATGTATTTATTATGAGTTTCAAAATTTTTTAACTGTACCAACTGTTTTATCCCCTCCCTTCCTTTTTTACTTTAGGATACCATCAATTTGGATTTAACATCTCTTTGCCTTCAAGTGGCCCCAGGGTTAACCCTGACGTGTCCAGCAGATATACGAGCCTTACAGCTATTTGTGAATGCTTTCGTCTTCTTTCACCCTCGATCCACTGTGACAGCTATTTCAGCTGTCTTGGCTCTTGTATCAAATATCCTTTTTTTAAAATCCATTTTTCACGATATTTATATCGGAAAGGTAACACCCTTAGTTATTGATTACTTGAGGAGAATTAGAAATATATGCATACCCGTGATCTTGACCATTGTAGAAGGGACTGAAGAGAAACATTTTTAGATTTCTTTGAAATATTGTCCATGAGAGGAGTGGGGAATGAATGAGAATGAGAATGAACTGTGAAAATTAAAATATGAAATCTTCAAAATTGAAGGACAATTTGCGAATGTTTCAGGCACATAATCTTCTTCATCAAAAACAATATTTAAAAAATAAAAAAGCAGGGGTTTGATTAAATCTCTGGTTTAATGCAATTTGACCTGCCATTTCTGCAGATTATTGTGGCTATGGGGTTTTGTGACATGACACTCGCTTTCGGATCTGAAGGTCCTGGGTTAAAGCCTCGCTCAGCGCATAGTTGAGTCCTTGGAAAAGGCTCTTTACTCACATTCTCTCACCTTACTCAGGTGTAAAATGAGTACCTGCCCGTCAACAGCGTTGTCTCTGTCGAAAAAATTGTAATATCGCCTAACAGGTGTCACATCTTGTTCTACATGTTACATGTTGCTGTTGGTCAAGACCCTTTGTTAAGCGCATTGAGCATGTTTAATGGATATTGCGCTATGTAAAAGCTCAAGTTTTTTGGGTTTTGAAATTTTTTTTTGTATATTTGGCCAATGTTTGAATTCTTTCTCCAGATTTGGACTGTGAATTGATACTGTCTTTGAGAAAGACTGGTGGAAAATACTTTTATATTTATCAGAAATTGATATTAAATCACAATTCGTATAAATAAGAGTGGAAATCATACATTTTTTATCATTACGTGTTGTTTTTTTTTTGTTTTTTTCGTCTTAAAATTGAGTCATCTTTTCCCCCCACCTCCTGCCACCAAATATACATGTTTTCCATATGTTGTATACACAATATTCCTTAACCGTCGTTTGTGTACAGCTGGTGTGTGCATGTGTTCAACTTGGTTGTCAATCCAGACTGAACACCAAGGGTGCAGAGGTGTTGGAAGATCTTGTTGACTGTGCAAAGCTCGTCTCCAGGTAAAGGAATAAACAGATTTGTACTTGAAAACAATTTTTTAATCTACAGGTTTAATATAAATATGAGCTACTTTGCCAGTGGTGCCAACTTTCATTTTTTTAAATGCGTATTCTTGCACATTCTTGTTCATTGTATGCATTTTGCTTAGGATTGTAAGCATTATTGAGGTTTCTATTATTTAAGCATTATAACAATCATATTCTCTTTTAGTGTACTTAAACACTTTAATCTAGGGAGTTCAATATAATATCTGGTTGGGTCATATCAAATTTATACATTGATTCTGGGAGTCGAATACTATTTTATATTATAGTCTATAAAGAGTTTATTCATTAATTTAAATGTCGATCATAATATTGCTGGTATGGTCTAATTGAACTAATGCCCATTGTCATATTTAGGGCTAATTATAGTTATTACAGGATTGTATGCATTTATTTCATGTGCTTTTTAATTATTCAGTTTTAAGAACAAATGGGCTATCCATTATAAAGAAAAAGGTTTTGACAAAGCTGCCTGGACAATTTTTAAAAATGTAATATTCAAGTCTACCCCTTCCCATAAATAGCACTGCGTAGTGATATCAAGTTTACAATAATAATTTGTGATATCAGTTAACCAAGCATTAGATCATTCATTTTGAAGATTTTAAGGTTTAACATGAATCACAAGCATTGCATGGTGAATTATACTTGGGGTTATACTTAATATAATTTAAACAGCGGGCGAAATTGAAAATATGAGAATTTAAACTTTCATTTTCACTTTACTAGTATATTAGGGTCTGGATATAATAGGGACTTGGTTATAAAAGGGTTTTTTTTTAAATCCCAGTATTTTCCCTTCCTCTTTGACTTTAGTAAAATTTACCGGTTATAGCCGGGACTTTTAAGAGCCTAATCGGTTATAACAGGGATGCAGAAACCCAAGAGCAACTCAATATCTCCAAATACAAGGCATAAGCCTACAATTACATTCAGGTAAGCCTACAACTAAGGCCACTGAGAGCTGGGTTAGGCCTAGTTCGTGAATACTCTTGTGTGTTTGTGTAGGCTACTTACCATTATAACTATAACATCATTTTCAGTTAACATTGGCCATGCTGCAGGCAGACAGTGCATAGGACAAAACACAGACAAACTCGCACACACAAATGATAAAAAATGGTGACTTATGCCATTTAGTTTGTTTCCCTTGAAATTCGGCTACCAAGTTTAAAGTTTTGTTTTATTCGTTATGTATTCCTGATAGGGTTCTGACCGTTTTGACAGAAGGAGTTTTGGGAGAGGAGGTGAATAAGTTTGGCCACTGTGTGTTATCAGATTACATCATGGAACTCCAAAAGGGGGCGCTACATCCCAAGGTCAAGGTAAAGTAATAATTTTTATTTTTTAAAAAAGCGCTTTGATAGGGGCCACTAGCCAACAGCAACAACACTTAACATCTAGGATGAGACATGATGCCTGTTAGGCGATATTACAATTTTCTGACAGAGACAACAGTGTACCTGTCCAGGTACTCATTTTACAACTGAGTAGGGTGAGTGAACGTGAATAAAGAGCAATTTCCAAGGACTCAAACTATACGCTGCTCAGAGCTGGACCATCTGAAAACGAGTGTTATGCCACAAGACCACAGAATATAAATATCAAATAAATCATGTGAATTATTAAAGCAATAAATGACAAGCTGAAACAGACCCTCCGACTCCTTATTTCACTCAAAATGCGCTACGGATATCAAGAAACTTTTATCTTTTGATGACAGCTGTTCATGATATTTACTCACTCTTTGTTACAATTCAAGATTTCGTTATTCAGAAATTCACAAAACGAGTCGATAAATAATAATAATAATAATAATATTTCTATAGCGCCTTTCATTGAAACCTCAAAGCGCTTAAAAGGAAAATATTGCAATAGGATCAATACTAAATGAACTCGAGTAAAGTGCCGACAAGGTAAAGTTCTAACATAATTCTAATATGTTGTTCTGGCTATTTGGGCAATGTGAAAAGTTGAGCTTTCTGATCCAGTCGTTACTGAGACCCACAAAATAGTGTCACACAAGTTTAAACTACAAAGCAACAGATTCCGCTATTTATGGTAAAAAAATGCAAATTAAATATGAAATACTTGTAACCAACATTTAAACAAGAAAATGTGAGAAAAGAATTTCATTCATACATTGAAAAGAGATTAAAAATGGCATGATTAAAATGCTAGACTTTTTTTTTCCATTTCATAATGCATTGTTCTGATCTTTTTTTTTTTTACTTTTGGTTTGGTAATTTTATCAGAGCAATGTAGCTTACTTATCATCAGTATCGGATTTCTCATACCATTTGTTCAAATAATCCTGAGCCTATTTAGCCACATTGCCCAAATAATAGGGTTCAACAGTCGTAATGATGCATAGTAACTTAGTAACAAGTTCTACACTATCGGAACAATGACTGATGCCCTTATAAAATACTTCTCCAACGAGCATAAAAGTGTATCCAGAGGAGAAAAACATTATAAATCTGATCATGTTTTGACTTTTATGCAATGTGATCATTTGACATATATGAAAAAGTTCTAGCCAGCATGAAGAATAAAAATTACTTATCTTTGTTGAGAACCAAGCTGCTCGTTGCTGGGGGGACGTGACATCAGACTATTGAATCCTATTGTTCCCTAGTTTTAATATTATCCCCCCCCCCCCCCCCTCTCTCTCTCTCTCTCTCTCTCTCTCTCTCTCTCTCTCTAATGTTGACAATCAGTTTTGCCAAAAACCCTACATTCCACTTATGGAACCAGTTAGCTCCTGGTATCAATCTTCTGAGCAATTCTCAGACCTTTAAAAGGTGAAATACATAGTGTCCGGAAAGTACTATAGTTTATTTTCATTCCCCCCCCCCCCCTCCCCCCCCCCCATTCCTTTATGTTCGTTAACTGGAGTAACTTTGCCTCTATGAATTTATAGCATTTTAAATAAATTCAGCTTTGTTGCAGTTGCAGTTATTGTACCCGTTGGAAGACCTTAATTTTTATCAAAGGAAATCATTGCCACAAAACTAAACAAGCTCATAGTGGTCAAAAATTTAAGAGGCAAAGTTTCCCCTTTTGGCAAAGTTATCCAGTTCACGATGGTGTAGGAGGGGGCAATGGGAGGGTATTAATTTCTCAATATTCCTCCATCACCATCTATTTTATATTCCTTGCAGAGAGAATTACAGACAGGTCTGTACCAACTGTTAAGCGTTTGTGGCCACAGTTATCTGTCAGCCCTAAATGCGGCTTTGCCTTCAGATATGAAAGAGACTTTCAAGTTCATGCATCAAGACTACGACAGATTCTACAAATTCAAATACACTGTATAAGACTGGAATAAATAACAATGATGAAAATGAAATTAAAAATGAATTCTGCAATTTTAGTATAGTCTTTGTCAATAGATTATCCTTCTATTTCACCTTTATATTGTTTCTTATTATAAAGGTCTGACAAAATGTGTTTGAAACAGTGCCAGACAAAGCAAGAAAGAAAAATACAAGAAAAAAAAGCATCCTAAAAAATCAGCCCTGGACTGGGGAAATGGAGGAAGGATGATATTTTGGGGGATTTTTTTTTTCTTGTATTTTTTATTTTTGCGTTGTCTGGCACTATTTCATGCACACTATTTTTCATATCTTTTATCTTACACCAGTGTCTGCTCCCTAATCTGTCAACTTTGATGTTGTTACTTACTCCAAGTGTGACTTTTACATGTAAAAGACCTTTGATATCCTGTGTCAGTTTGGACTAAATTTTAAATATTGTTTGTCTATATTTTAATGTTTTGAGCGGTTTCAAACTCTCAGAAAGACATTGTTGAGAATTTCACGAATCATGTTGAGCTAAAGGTTTCAATAAAAGATGTTATTTCATGCCTAGCTATTTATATTAATTAAATATTTTTAAAGGACTTACATCAGATTTGGATTGATTTTTTTTTCCCTTCATAATATTCTAAATCATTTTGTTGCGAATTAAAACATTTAGCTGTCAAATGCGTAGGCCTGTTCTCTTCTCTTACTTATTTCTAAGGCACTTGTCATCCAAGAGTCTCAGGTGCCAAACTCCAATAAAATGGTCGAATGGAACAACTTCATTCCAAACTGTGTTTGTGTGGAGGGGAAAACCGTTGGAACCTTCATCTGACAATGACACACGCAACATAAACATCTAACAAGTTGTCAACATCACCGCACGTTGACTTTGACATGATGTCTCCAAATTAAAAATAATTACAACAGGTTGAAAGAACCAACTAGAACATGTCATGTGGATGAGTCACCACAACATTCCAAACTGATGTTCCAAACCGCCTTTTCAGAATGTACATCTGGAGTCCCTATAAATAAAAATGGCTCTGTGTTGTATACCTACCATCATCCATTTTTAGGCTGTTTATTTTTATTTTTTTCAATTGTCATAACCATGTGAGAGAGCGGGGTTTGATAAGGAGATATAAAATGTTTATTAAACACATTTAATAAATAAAAACATATATATAGTATATATTAGACACAAACACGTTTATTCTTTAGTTATAAGTAACAATGAATGAGGCATATACTACAAAATGGTTATAAGACCTGATGCAATAACAATACCATGCAGCGCTTCAAGCAAAAAATACAATATCAAGGCTTTTTCATCAATTAAAACCTACCACCCACTGTGCACTGACCTATTTGGGAGTCATTCATTACACAGTCACACAGTGTTGCCATACAACAGGCAGTGTCATATTTGTTTCATTTCACACATTCAACTTAATACTCTTTTCCCAAGCTGAGTTTACTGTAAACTAGGGTAATTTTGCCTCTATGCTGAGGACTAAGACCATTTACAGTACCGTACAGTGGAACCTCCCGATCACGACATGCCACGGGACCGAGTTTTTATGTCGTTATCCGGAGGTGTCGTTATTTAGAGGTTTCCAAGATGGCGGACAAAGTGGGCGTGGTAAGACCTGCGGGACCAGTTTTTATTAACATTGACAAAACAAACAAAACATTGTAGTGTATTCCTCTTAGAGGTTTCTTGTGCGTGTGTCTGGATGAGACTTTTAGGTGATCTGAACTGAATACACTGATAGTGTGCTCCTGGAATCTACATCTGTTCCCTATTTAAACCATTCCCCTTTGTCTTACTTTTTCTTATGTTATTTCAATTGTAAATCTAGAATGTTTTTTTACTATCCAATTTTCTTCCTTTTTACTGGCGCTGATATGACATAGATGTGTCACAGGCGCTGTAAAACCCTTTAAAACAAACAAAATTCCTCCCCCTCCTCCCACAAAAACACTACTACACTACTACTACTACTACTACTACTACTACTACTACTACTACTACTACTACTACTACTACTTCTATCACCACATAATATCACATTTTCCAAGATTTTGTGTTTACTTGCTTACATTTATACCTTGTTAATGCATATCAGCCAAGATTCGTCCAAAAAAAAAAAAAAAAAAAGCTGCGTTCTCATTGGTTCAAGCAGGAATCGTTTTTATAAACTTTGAGTACTCATACTCGGTATTTTTAGTATCAGATATCTACGAAAACTGCCGAAAATCGCCAAAATGATGTCGTTATTCGGAGGTTTTATCAAAAAGTGCGTCGTTATTTGGAGGTTATTTTTACTGATCTTATAAAGAAAAAAAATCGGGACCACGGGTCAATGTCGTTATCAGGAGGTTGTCGTTATTCGGAGGTGTCGTAATCGGGAGGTTCCACTGTATTTAGTTTTGTGGTCATTATTTCCTTTGATTGTAAATCAAGTCTTTTAACAAGGAAAACAATAATATCACAACTGAGAATATCGACTATACTCTACCAATCCACAGAGGCAACATTACCCCATTTGAAAATAGCTCCATCAATGAAATAGTATTCAATATAATTATTATATTACAAGTGCACTTGCACTATCAAAATGTGCAATGCTCTAGACTAGACAGTTTGTGTAAGAAAAAAGACAAGCTGAAAACGCGTTTTATGTTTAAAATGCAATTAATTCCAATAAGTAAATGTAAAGTTGGAAATTTTTTTATATTTTTTTTTGCCTTTTGATGAAAAAAAAAGGCAGAAAATGTTTTTGTTTTTTGGGGTTTTACTGTATGATCTTGATATCAAGAATGTGTAAAACAGAGACCAAAAGCAGATACAAGAGCAATTTTTCATTACTGCTTGTCTAAAACCACTTGTCCTACACGAAACCTTATAACATAATACAGTGGAATCCTGATAAAACAATAGCACCGGACCAGGAAATGTGGCTGACTTTGTTTTGTTTTTAAGGGTTTTACGGTGCTTGCAACACATTTCGGTCATATCAGTGTCAGTAGAAAGGAAGAAAATGGAACAGTAAAAAAGTTATAGATTTACAATTAAAAGCGCACAAAAAAAGTAAGACAAAGGGAAATGGCACAAATAGGGAACAGATGTAGATTCCAAGAGCATACCATCATTGTGCATGGTCTGACATTACCTAAAATACTCATCCTGACTCAAGCTTAGGTGCACACTAAGAGGAACACACTCAAATCATTTGTTATTTACATGGAAAAATAATATCAAAATAATATCATCTCCCAAAACTATAACTATATATTCGACTGTTTCCCTCCCAGCCAAGGACTCTGGTCAGGGTCAGGACAAAACTAAGTAATCTCATTCCAAGACAAAGAGAGAAAGCAATTGGAAAACAGATATAGGGGGATAGAAGACACAGTAAGTACCTCCCTGCCCACTATGGGAGGTCAGGAACCCCACCCAGATGGCTGACTTTATTCTGTATCAATAGATAAAGAAAAGAACCAACAAGAGAGCAGAGGTTGACTTTAAGCAAGAGTGTTGATTTTAATTTTATGCGGACTCCGCTATATTTGTGGAGAAACGATGTAAAAAAATCAAAATCAAAATCAGCTCTCACAAAAAGATTTTATTTCTCTCTCAGTAAAAGTCAAAGACTCCAAGTAAGACCAAATAGTCTTATTCCAGACCAAGGGCAGTTGGAGTTGGCATCTCTGCATGATAGGAAAATCGCCCACCACTTGAAAAAGTGGTATTTATGGAAAACTTCTCAGAACTAGAGCATTTACATAGTGCAATATTCACTAAATGTGCTCAAAGGGTTCCTTTCCTAGACAACAATATGTAGGACAAGATATGATGCTCTTATGTGATAGTGATAGTACATCAATTTTTTTCGACAAAGACAACACTGTTAATGGCATAATCGGAACTCATTAATCATCTGAGTACGGTGAGATAATGTGAGTAAAGAGCCTCATCTATGCACTGCCTAGAGCGGTACTCGAACCCTTGACCTGATCCGAAGGAGAATGTCATATCACAAGACCACTTTGAAGAAATGTCATTTCATATATATCCAGATAATTGCCAAAATTCCCTACTTTTTCACAAGGGTAAAATTATTGGATAATGATAATTAGAATTTTTTCTCACATTATATCAAATCTTTGTTTACTACATTAAGTTAAAATTTTAAATGCATTACATATATATATATATAATATATATATATATATATATATATATATATATATAATATATATATATATATATATATATATATATAATATATATATATATATATATATATATATATATCACAGCTCATCCCTGAGCAATTTCAGAAAATATTCCTTTAGGTCTTGGTATGGACGGGTCATCCTCTCCCAATGCGTCAACTGCCAACTGGAAAGGAAATGAAAAATACTTCTAGAGCAAATTATATAGCGAAATATCCCCTAAACGTGCTCAAAACGCTTTACAATGGGGTACCTAGCCAACTTAACATGTAGGATGAGACATGACGCAGGTGATATGACAATTATTTACAACAGGGACAACGCTGTTTACAGCCAGGTACTCATTTCTAATCCTAAGGTGAGAGTCATACCACTAGACCACATAGCCACACATTATATATAATATACAGTGGAACCTCCCGATTACGACACCTCCGAATAGCGACAACCTCCTGATAACGACATTGACCCGTGGTCCCGATTTTTTTTCTATTTAAGATCAGTAGAAAAAACCTCCAAATAACGACGCACTTTTTGATAAAACCTCCGAATAACGACATCTTTTTGGCGATTTTCGGCAGTTTTCGTAGATATCTGATACTAAAAATACTGAGTATGAGTAATCAACGTTTATAAAAACGATTCCTGCATGAACCAATGAGAACGCAGCTTTTGAAACCAATGACAACGCAGCTTTTTTTGACGAATCTTGGCTGATATGCATTAATAAAAACCAAGGTTGTAAGCAAGTAAACACAAAATCTTGGAAAATGTGATATTATGTGGTGATAGAAGTAGTAGTAGTAATAATAATAGTAGTAGCAGTATAGTAGTAGTGGTAGTAGTAGTAGTAGTAGTACTTGTAGTGTTTTTGTGGGAGGAGGAGGAATTTTATCTAATTCGCAGCGTCCGAATTTACAGCGCTTGTGACACATATATGTCATATCAGCGCCAGTAAAATGGAAGAAAATTGGATAGTAAAAAATCTTCTAGATTTACTATTGAAATGACATAAGAAAAAGTAAGACAAAAGGGAATGGTTTAAATAGGGAACAGATGTAGATTCCAGGAGCACACAATCAGTGTACTCAGTTCAGATCACCTAAAAGTCTCATCCAGACACACGCATAAGAACCCTCTAAGAGGAATACACTACAATGTTTTGTTTGTTATGTCAATGTTAATAAAAACTGGTCCCGCGGGCCATACCACGCCCACTTTGTCCGCCATCTTGGAAACCTCTAAATAACGACACCTCCGGATAACGACATAAAAACTCGGTCCCGTGGCATGTCGTTATCGGGAGGTTCCACTGTATTATTATATTTGTTCCATGGGCTGTCTCCACATTTACCGAGAAAATAACGCCAAGGAGACAAGCTACAATTTGACAGCATGTATCGCCACTGCCACTTTCTTGATAAGCAGACAAGTATAATACCTAAAACACAACTTCTAACAGATCCCAGAAAGAGAGAGATCCAACCACAAACTCCCTTCAGTCCTAACAACAATTAATTTTACCTGTCTTGCATCCGATCGGCTTATGTCTCCCCTGCACTGGATAAAATTTACCATCTGCTCCATACGGATATCTGGATACTTCTTGGCAAAACCCTGAATGAACGGGGGAAAAAAAACATTCATTACTTTAATCATGAATAAATGACGCAAAAGAAAACTAAAATAAAAAAAATAAAAAGTCAATCAGACCAGAGGTACGATGCTATAGAGCTTGAGTTCATCCCATTATCTGTACTGTTAAAAAAAGAACAGTAACAAATGCTTGCTACCTTTTGGATAGAACATTGTTTCTCAACTAGTATAAGCCACAAATACTATTTTTTTCTCTCTTAACACAATGTGTTTCCAAACTGACTTGACTTACCATTATTTCCAAAGGCAACATAGAGCTGTCTTTAAGTTTCAAGCCTTCTGCCATGGCAGGCAAGACATCAAATAGGGACACGTCCTGAGGGGGGAAATGATTCAAAGGTTACTGATCTCGAATGATTCATATTTATATCATCAAATTAATCCTGCAATCAATTTGTAATAAATAAAAAGAATAGTATATAATAATAATAATAATGATAATAATGATAATAATAATAATAATAATAATAATAATAATAATAATAATAATAATAACAACAATAATGAAAATAATAATAAAAGTAAATAGTAATAGTAAATAATGAATTTATATAGCACCTAAATATCCACGTTAATCGTGCTCTGTGGCGCTTTACATAATAAAAATGTTAAAAAACAAAACAAAACAACAAACAAAAACAAACAAAATAAAAAATCACGACACTACATAATAAGCATAAATACAAAAACAAAATCTATGCAACATCTATTTCATAAAAAATGAGCCTCACGAAACAAATCAGTCTTAAGACATTTCCTGAAAGATGATAAATTTTCACAGTACTTTGTCCGAGGACTGAGTGCGTTCCATAGGCGTGGACCTATGGATGAAAAGGCTAATAAAAATAATAACAACAATAATAATGATAATTTAGTCTTGTCTACATTGACCTATAGGTTGCGATTTTCGAGAAATATTCCAATCAGAATAATGATGAAAGAAAAATCAGCTTTACTCAACTGGGATTGATTCTCAGACCTCCTGATTAACGGTCAGATATGCTACAGTCAATAGACATACCAATTTCGATGACATATCCCCGAATTGTGCCTTGATGTGCTCTGCCTCGTTACAGATCTTATCTGCTGCAAGTCTTCTCTCCTCATAGTTCTTGAAAGACAATTTTCTGAAATAAAATGTAGAATTAAACGTCAAGAAATATATAAGCAATACAGTGCTCATTGGATTCTCTTGGGAGAAGCCAAAAAGCATGCTAGAATCTTAGCTTGCCAATATCCGATGCTCATGGGAGGTAATGACGTGCCCTTTTGGAGAGTATGCTGGAATTAAATGTGCTAGAATCCAGCAAGTACTGTAAAGATAGAATGAAGATGACGTCACTCAGGTATTTGTTATTGTTTTTTGCCATCCACGTTTATGAGTAATTCTCACTAAATGGTATGACTATAAAAGTTCATGGTTACACACAGTTTTGTGTGTTGGTCCGTTATACTTCCGGATGGCAATGTTGTGAGCTTCTTAGCCAAGCGCACACTATCAATAGGAATGATATACGTAGAGATTGAAAGGCTAGAATACATCAAGTACTACATAGGAATGATTTACGTAGAGATTGAAAGGCTAGAATACATCAAGTACTACATAGGAGTGATATACGTAAAGATTGAAAGGCTAGAATACATCAAGTACTACATAGGAATGATATACGTAGAGATTGAAAGGCTAGAATACATCAAGTACTACATAGGAATGATATACGTAGAGATTGAAAGGCTAGAATACATCAAGTACTACATAGGAATGATATACGTAGAGATTGAAAGGCTAGAATACATCAAGTACTACATAGGAGTGATATACGTAGAGATTGAAAGGCTAGAATACATCAAGTACTACATAGGAATGATTTACGTAGAGATTGAAAGGCTAGAATACATCAAGTACTACATAGGAATGATATACGTAGAGATTGAAAGGCTAGAATACATCAAGTACTACATAGGAATGATATACGTAGAGATTGAAAGGCTAGAATACATCAAGTACTACATAGGAATGATATACGTAGAGATTGAAAGGCTAGAATACATCAAGTACTACATAGGAATGATATACGTAGAGATTGAAAGGCTAGAATACATCAAGTACTACATAGGAATGATTTACGTAGAGATTGAAAGGCTAGAATACATCAAGTACTACATAGGAATGATATACGTAGAGATTGAAAGGCTAGAATACATCAAGTACTACATAGGAATGATATACGTAGAGATTGAAAGGCTAGAATACATCAAGTACTACATAGGAATGATATACGTAGAGATTGAAAGGCTAGAATACATCAAGTACTACATAGGAATGATATACATAGAAAAAGAAAATTTGAGCCTCAATATCCACTAAACGAGCTCAAAGCAGTTTACAAAAGGTCCCTGACAAACAGCAACACTTAACATGTAGGACAAGATGTGACTCCTGTTAGGCGACATTGCAATTTTTTTCGGACAAAGACAACACTGTTAACGACCAGGTACTCATTTTACACCTGAGTACGGTGAGAGAATGTGAGTAAAGAACCTTTTCCGAGGACTCAACTAAGTGCAGAGTGAGGCTCGAACCCAGGACCTTCCGATCCAAAAGTGCTTTGAGCACGTTTAGTGCATATAGCGCAATATAAAAGCTCGAGTTAAGTCAAGTTAAACTCAACAGGTAAGATTTAATAACGATCTCACCTCTAAAATGTAAGTGATAATTAAAAATTAAATTAAATTAAAAACTATGCCTTTTCCGCCACAACATCATAGGATATCGTCGCCTAGGCATTCCACGAAGGAATATAGATAACTCATCAAACAAGATGTCTGATATCAACAGCTATCACCCATGTTGTCCAAGTGAGCAAATTGGGGGTTAATAATCTTGCTCAAGGAAAAAAAAACGAAAGTGCCTGAAGCGGGGCTCGCACCCGGGTCACAGTGCAATGCCTTGACCACTCGGCCACATCGCCCCCCCCCCAACCCTTAATGATAAAAATTCAATGAAAATGAGGCTTTAAAAAGAGACCCAGACCTGGATAAAAGAGCTTTGACGTATTCCTTGACAATGCGGTGCTGCCCTCTGTTGAGCAATACATCCATTAGAACAGGTTTGAGGTGCAGAAAGTCATTGTGGTAATCGGCCCATGTGGCAACAATGGTATCCACACCACCAGAACTGGCCATCCTGTTAAAAAAAAATATTGACAAAATAAGAGCTGATACAAATAAATAACAAAATCAAAAGTTATTTCGTGCCATCCCATTCTTGTATAGATTGTGATGAGAAGCAATGAAAAAGAAGCTTTTAACTACTACTCAACTTCTAGTCCATCCTTTCAAGCATCAACCATCGATGTGTCTACCCTAAATCCCTCCAATCACAAAGCAGCTACCAGCATCTCTCCTTCCCTTTATACAGATCTGCCTCGTAGAATTTTACGAATTTTCTGCCCCAGCTACAAAACATCATATGCGTCTTTGACTCAATAAATATTATTAAAAGGAAATTTTAGTTCCTTAGAACCTATATTCAGAACTTTGGAGTATTTTTGGATCATGATGAGGGCAAATTATTGAATAGTTACTTTTTTTCTTTCCCTTGGAAACTAGGAATAAAAAAAACGCAGATCTGCTCCATACATCCATCCAACCCTCCCTCCTTCCCTCCAACCATCCATTTCTAGCGCCCTCTCTCCCTCTATTCGTCCATCTATTCATCCCTCCCTCCCCTTACATTAGCTACTCCAAACTGATTTTTCATATGGAAAACACATCAAATAAAATTGTTTTCCTTGATAGAACTTTTGATTCTAAGAATTTTGATACCAAAATCAATGCTGTAGCTCTTCAATTTCAAAAGTTACAGCATTTCAAATTTTGGGGTTTTACGCATAATTTCCGAATGAGCGGATGGACCGATTTCGGAGCGCAATATTTTTATAAGTTACCGACCCACACATTCAAAAATCAGTAAATCAACACTCTACCACATAGGGAACAAGCTCAATTTTTTTCAGGGTTCTAGTTGGATGGAAAAACCATCATTTATTGCAACAAAAATCGCACCAAGGCCAAAAATGACAAAATCGAAAGGGGAGGTAAAAAATGCAAAATTTAGGATTAAAAAAAAAATTGTAACAAATGTAATTTTGGTGATAGAAATACAGTTTAAACATCAATAAAAAGGTAAAGAACTGCTCCTAAGTGTAAACAACAAGCATCTAGCCTTATTATTAATGTCTAAGAGGGCCATGTCTTCAAACAGGACAATGTCACGAAAAAGTTTAAAAAATGAGATGTTTTCGTAATAATGTAAATCCACAAAATTCCATAAAATAAAGTCCAAACAAATAGTCTATGCAAATCAAAACATAAATAATACAAAACAATTAATACTACAACCTCACAAGAGCAGTTGAACTGGCAAAATATGCAAACCCTCACAGACCAGCAGATAAGAAAATGGTTCAAAAATAATATTCAGGATATGATGTCACACAATAAAATTGGTGTCAAAACAATATTTAAAACTTGCAGTAAACATTATTAATAACTATAATGCAGGCCATACAATGAGATATGTAAAAAAATATATTGAAAAAATGAAATATTAGATACTACAGTCAACACAATTGTAATAGACGATTCTGCAAGAAGTAACTCGGTAAAGAAAAATATTTATAAATAACTATATACTATATCAACTTTAAACTTAACCCTAACCATTAGAGTTGATATGCGACACAAGGCATGACTAGAAAAAAAAATATTTTAATACTTTTGACCATGCAATCTAGACCAAAACTGACTTTAACCGTTCTACAAGATCATGAAATGTACCGCTTAATTTCAAATGCTTGTGACCCAATACAGCTTTGCAGAACCGTATCTCATGTTTTAAACACTCACAAATATGTCGTGAGGACTTGCCCATTGAATTAAGTTTAAGAATCAAGTCATCCACTTCGGATGAGGATCTGCAGGGCCCACCATGAATTTTAACTTTTGCCGTGTAGACGCCTCTTTGCGTGATCGATTTAAGCTCTTTTGCAATCTTTTTATCTTGATTGTCTGCAAAAATCTGTTTTTTGTCATTCCTCATTTTTTTTTCTAATTCAATGTTGGCCTGCCTTAACTGTGCTGATCTTTTGCGAGCTGATTTTAGAAGCTTGTGTGCTTTGAGTTGATTGCTGTGTTTAAGATAATGAAAAGTTTTATTTCGCTTAATACAGTGGACAGCAGATCTGTTATGCAAGGAGGCATTTCTTCTTTTAGAAATATCAAAATCAAAATCGCCAAAAGAACTTTCTCCAATCAAATTGGTTAAAGGACAATGACGAAGTTGATTTTGAACAGCAGGGTCTAAATTACAAAAGTAACCCCCATCCATAAATTCTGCAAGCTGTCTTTCTGTTAGAATCAATGCCTCCTTGCAAAGAGATCTAAGCATGTCCACCATAAACTGTTCATCACAAATGGCAATAAATTCATGAATAGAAATGGACAATGCAGAAGAAATATTCATTGTATTATCAAAGACAGATGTACAAGTTTCATTAAAAAGGTCACTGGGATCCTCAGACCACCTCTGAAAAGCATCCCGAAGCATTTTAGCATAGGTATGAAATTCTGAATACTTAACAGAGCTGTTCACCAGTTTCCAGTAAGGACCAGTGACCTTGATATAAAACAAAGCAAGACAACAAACACAGGACATCAATACATTGTCTTGAATATCAACAGCAACAGATTCAATTTTCATGTTAGTGTTGTCATTCAAAACACCAGAGGTGAAAAATAACTTCATTGTTGACAAATGAAAAATGAGAGCAGCAGCTGCTTCAAAATGGCAATTAAAACGGTTACTTTTAAAGCTCGGAAAATAAGACTTTTCACAAAACGTTGTCCACTCTATTCTACAGCCATTCTTCTGGTCACCATTTGGACCTAAAATACCAGACGCCATTCTCAGAATACGAAAAGTAGCAGACTCTTTCGTATCTGAAAATTTTGCAAATTTACTTTGATTATCTCGGCCGAGAGGACCATGATCAGCGACATAGGCATTCTCTACATTGGCAATGGCCTTTTCAAATGCACTGACAAGGCCCAAAAGATAGTGCGCATTGCAATGTAGAAAATGTATCAAAACATCTTGGCCCAACTCAGCCTTGACATGGTCAAAGAATAAATTTCCATACGACTTCATGGCACTTGCTCTGTCAGTCATGAGACTGGTAATTTTAGACAAGATAATACGTAATATCCCTTCATTATCTACAGAAGCAAATTGAGCATATGTTACAGAAATTTGTGACAGAACACTCAAAGCCAAATCTAACAAAGTATTAGAATTTTCAGTGGCAACAGGAGCATAGCCTAAATAAAAAGTATCCCCATTACTTAGTGACAACTGATGGCCAACAATTTTTTTTTGGTCATGACTGGTACCATCGCTATGAAGAGTGACATCATCAACTTTCAAAATGCTTTCAACTATTTGAAACCGAGAAAGGGCATAGCCTTCATCAACAATATTTAATACAGTCTGCATGCAGGGTAATTTTTCAATAAAGGAATATTGGAATAAATTATTAGCAACAATTTCAATTACTTTGCTAACATTGGCAGCTGATACACCAGTTTCACACACAAGGCCTATAGCAGTCGTACGTATGGCATCACTATAGACATTATTTTTGTACCCTTAACAGCAACATTGAAATCATTCATGTTTAAGAATAATTTGTTATTTAAAGCAGCAACTTCCTCCTCAGAAGATGTAAGCTGTTTTTTCAATTCTTTGCTCTTTGACTTAGCTTTGCTGAGTTTTTTTTCTAAATTAGAAATGTCATTTTTCAAAGAAATTTCATTTTTTGACATACTGTCTTTAATACATTTTACTTCAGATTTTGATTTGTTTTTGGCACATTTAACT
This sequence comes from Berghia stephanieae, assembly GCF_034508935.2. Taxonomy (NCBI): domain Eukaryota; kingdom Metazoa; phylum Mollusca; class Gastropoda; order Nudibranchia; family Aeolidiidae; genus Berghia; species Berghia stephanieae. The sequence continues at coordinate 30,913,860 of NC_088370.1, read as the reverse complement.
TTCAATTTTAAAACATCAACCTTATCCTTAGCCAGACAAAGATCTGCGTCGTGCTGCACACGCAAAAGTTCACTATTTGATTTCAAACTCTGGATTTCAGTATTTAAAGTATGTTTCTCCGACTGCAGTAGAAGAATCAAATCTTTTAAACTTTTAACTTCCTCCTTTAAATGAAGACAATCTGTACAATGTTTTTTCACAGTCGGAGAAAGAATGGGCTGGGGTGCAGGAATCTGAAGATCTGATTGTAAATCTACATTAAAAGTGAAAGCTTTATGAAGAAAGTCCTGCATGGGAGATCTATTATTCTTAAGATTAAAATAATCTGTAACAATTTTGTCCCCATGGCGAGCAAGTTTTGAAGTGACTTGACACTTAACAAATTTAGCAACCCACAAGTGAAAATGGTTTTTTGAAGATTTCATGATAGCCTTAGCCTTATGAAGCTCAACAATTAATTCATTACAAACAACAATATCAGTAACATCAAAATTCTCAGGATCGCTGAATGTCTGTCGATTAATTCCAATAGAGGACAAATAAGGTGACAAAGCTAAAAAATTCACACGTTCCTCAAGGAATACATCCAAACAACAATCCTCACTGTGACACCACTTGTACGAGTATTCCACGATTGCACGAACGCGTCCTCTTACATGATGCCCCAGGTCAGGTTTCAATTTCAGGATCCAGTCCTCCACCTAGAGAAGCATAAATGAAAAAGAAAAAAAAAAAAGGTTAATAGCCATATAGAACTACAGTACTAATACGATTCTTGACACCAGCTGCGGACAAAACTTGTGTATTAGTTAAATATCGCCTGACTACAAAATGACATCTTTGATGATCATTCATCATTATAAAAAAAAATTGCCTCCAGATCTGCATATTTTTTATAAGGCCACAACTCCATCGGCACACTACTACAACTCCACAAACAAAAACAAATATCACACAACATACCTCTCTCCATGGTCGCCGTCCCTCCTCTTTCAGGAAATACAACTGAACCAGAAGACGCCTCGTAATGACATTGATGGTCGGAACATTGGGACGTCTTCCCTTTCCAACAGCCAGGAATGAACTTCTAAGGCCATTGTAAACTTCGTCAACTGAAATTAAAATGAATTGTTTTACTTAATGAGCACAAGAAGGTAAAATACTAATACATCACATCAATCCGACCAGTCCATGTTGTAAGGGGTTGAAGCTGTAGTACAAGTAAAAGGCAAACATTTGTCAATCAACTATTACTCTAAATGCCACTGGAATCGGAAAAGAGAAAAAAAAAGAAATAAAACCAGTATCCATGTCACTTGTAACTGAATTTGAAATTAATGTTCCCACTACTATTCAAGCCCACTTAAACTTTGAGATTCATAAACCAACAATGGACTCGGCAGGTCAATGAGATTAACTTTCATGGCCGCCATTTTAAATTATGAATTCGTACAGACCTGTACCCCATACCTTAAATAATAACAGTAAACAGATAAAAGATAATCAAAACATAAACTTAAACAAATGAAATATGTTAACAAGATATTGACCTAAACAAAGAAATAAAAATGTTATACAAAAGACAAAGCATGAAAATTACAAAGGCATGTAAAGTACAGGTAGCTGGAGTGGAGGAGATAATGAAACTGGACGGTTCATCGTTACTCAGTTGACACAGGTCCAATCCAACATGAAATTTAAACACTTTTACAGACTTTTTTACAACAACAAACATATTTATTTCCACTAATATTCTTAATTATCATTTTACTTACCGACTTTAGACTTCAAATCCATGAAAACTGTTTGTGATTCCCAATCACTGACGAAAATCCCGCGACCCGTTAGCACCGACTTTGAGAGAGGAGCAAGTGAAAGATGGGCAGAAACGGGCGCGTTGTATGGTTTTTATAATCGAACACCCAGCTAACGCCATACAATTTATTGGGATGTAGTTCCCATAAATGTAAAGAAAAAAGGTTGCTCTTTATTTTGATACCACTTTAAGTATGTTCTGATAAAATTAAACGACTTTTTTTCCGACTTATCTTTAAAAAACTGCTATTAAAAGTTGAAAAATGGGATCGATACCACTTAAAGTTATATCGAATTAAACGTCGTACAATTTTCTTTTCGAATAAGTAACTTTTGAATCATTGCGTTTCACGGCGCGACCTGGCTTTGAAAAATAAAAAGACATGGGTATCAAATGACCGCTCGAGCCCGTAGTATTCCGCTAAAAGTGACCTACAAACAAACAGTCACAATTTATTTTCCTCAATGTATTTTGATACAAATTTGATACCATTAAAAAGAGCAAGAATTGACCTTTAGAATGATATCAACGAAAATGCAATAACTTTTGTACGAGGATAAGACTGAATTGATACAAAAGCCTTATTTTCGTTTAAATTTACGGCGCTGACGGCCGATAAGCACCGGTTTGGAGTAGCTCCTTACATCCATCCATCTACTCACCCACCCATCCATCAAGCATCTTTCCATGATCCCTCTGGCTTTTATCCATTCATCCATCCATCCATCCCATGATCTCTGTCTAACATCCATTCATCCATCCATCTATCCAACCATCCATCGAGCATCTATCCATGATCTAACATCCATTCATCCATCCATTAAGCATCTATCCATGATCTCTCTGTCTAACATCCATTCATCCATCCATCTATCCAATCATCCATTAAGCATCTATCCACGATCTCTCTAACATCCATTCATCCATCCATCCATACATCAAGCATCTACCTATGATCCCTCTGTCTAACATCCATTCATCCATCTTATTCTCTCTGTCTAACATTCATCCATCCATCATCTATCCATGATCTGTCAGTCTAACATCCATTCATCAATTCATTCCATTTCAATTATCAACCAATTCATGAGCAAACACTTACCAATTCCGGGTCATAAGGTCATTCAAACAGTTGCTGTCTCTCAAATCAATGAATAATTCTTCTAGCATGATATCACAACTGAAATACAAACAAAATGACTCAATAGAAATGAAGACAAAAAAGAAAGAAAATTTGACTTGAAATCATTGTGATACTAAGTTGTTTGTTTGTTTTTAAGGGTTTCACGCACAGCGCTTGCGACACATTTAAGTCATATCAGCACCAGTAAAAGGAAGAAAATGGAACAGTCAAAATATTCTAGATTTACAATCAAAACACCCAAGAAAAAGTAAGACAAAGGGGAATTGGTTCAAATAGAAAAAACACGTAGATTACAAGAGCATACCGTCAATGTACTTAGTTTGAGGTCACCTTAAAGTCTCATCCAGACACCAACAAGGATCCCACTAAGTGGAATAAACTCGAATGTTTACAATTCATGTGTTAAAAAAAAAAAAAAAAAAAATAAGTACATAACAAAGAGAAGATTGACAAGGAAAAATATATCATCTCCCAAAATCAACTATACATTTGACTGTTTCCCTCTCAGCCAGGGTATCCGGCCAGGGCCAGGACAAAACCAAGTAATCTCATTCCAAGACAAAGACAGAAAGCAAGTTGGAAAACAGATATAGGGGTATTGAAGACAGCAAGTACCTCCCTGCCCACTTTGGGAGGTCAGGAACCCCACCTAGTGATACTAAGTTGTTAGAAGTTGTGGACTGTAAAGAGTAATAAACAAAAATGAATAGAACAGCTTCGAAAAAAAAAAGAACAAAATCCCAAACACGGAACATATCAGGCTCAAAACCCTTTTTTCAGCCAAAAAAAAATAAAATAAATGAAAACATACATAAACCTTGAGCGTCTATATATAGCACAATATCCACTAAACATGCTCAAGGCGCTATACAAGTGGTCCCCGACCAACAGCAACATGTATAATGTAGAACGAGACATGAAGCCTGTTAGGCGATATTACTGTTTTTTTCAATAGAGACAATGTTACACATGAATAATGTGAGAGAATGTGAGTAAAGAAAGAGGACTCAACTATGTGCTGAGCGAGGCTCGAATACATTACTAAAAAAAAAACAAAAAAAAACAGATTGATGGCAGATAAAAATTCTGATCAATGTTTTCTGACCAAAATGAAAAAAAAAAGTTTATTGTCAGATTATGGTAGTTAGTGTAGCCTGAGATGTAGAAAATTACCATTTTGTAGCAATGACTCCAAACCTATCTGTCAGTTGCTGGAATGGATCTCTCCGTATCTGTTCCGTGTCGTCATCTGCTTCCTCCTCATATTCCGTTTTGATGTATCTCTTCCTCAACTCTTTCATGTATTCACCAAATGACAAACAGTTGTTGGCATTGGCTATCTGAGAGAGAGAGAGAGAGAGAGAGAGAGAGAGAGAGAGAGAGAGAGAGAGAGAGAGAGAGAGGGAGAGAGAGAGGGAGAGAGAGAGAGGGAAAGAGAGAGAGGGAGAGGGAGAGAGAGAGGAAGAGAGAAGGAGAGAGAGAGAGAGAGAGAGAGAGAGAGAGAGAGAGAGAGAGAGAGAGAGAGAGAGAGAGAGAGAGAGAGAGAGAGTGGGTAAGATAAATAAACTGCAAAGAGTGACTAAATTTTTAACTCATTGTTATTTCCATCTTTAAAATGTCATGTACAGTGTTATGACTGTTAACCCTTTTGCTCTCAAACCCACTCCCCTACTCCTGCGCCTACCAACCTCACGAAGATTAAGTAGTCATACTACAAACTCAATGAGTTAAAATTGAAATGAAATCAAAAGTTTGTAAAAAATCTTTCCAGATAATGAATAAAATATTTGTCGAAATCTTACCAGATAATGAATAAAATATTTGTCGAAATCTTTCCAGATAATGAATAAAATATTTGTGGATATCTTTCCAGATAATGAATAAAATATTTGTGGATATCTTTCCAGATAATGAATAAAATATTTGTGGATATCTTTCCAGATAATGAATAAAATATTTGTGGATATCTTTCCAGAAAATGAATAAAATATTTGTGGATATCTTTCCAGAAAATGAATAAAATATTTGTGGATATCTTTCCAGAAAATGAATAAAATATTTGTGGATATCTTTCCAGATAATGAATAAAATATTTGTGGATATCTTTCCAGATAATGAATAAAATATTTGTGGATATCTTTCCAGATAATGAATAAAAATATTTGTGGATATCTTTCCAGAAAATGAATAAAATATTTGTGGATATCTTTCCAGAAAATGAATAAAATATTTGTGGATATCTTTCCAGAAAATGAATAAAATATTTGTGGATATCTTTCCAGAAAATGAATAAAATATTTGGGGATATCTTTCCAGATAATGAATAAAATATTTGTGGATATCTTTCCAGATAATGAATAAAATATTTGTGGATATCTTTCCAGATAATGAATAAAATATTTGTGGATATCTTTCCAGAAAATGAATAAAATATTGTGGATATCTTTCCAGAAAATGAATAAAATATTTGTGGATATCTTTCCAGATAATGAATAAAATATTTGTCGATATCTTTCCAGATAATGAATAAAATATTTGTCGAAATCTTTCCAGATAATGAATAAAATATTTGTCGAAATCTTACCAGATAATGAATAAAATATTTGGGCTCTTTCCTGTCAGCCAAATGCTTCTCTTCATAAACCCTGAGCTCAGCTGTGGACACCAAGAGAATCAAAGACTTTAAATTAAAACCTACTTGATGACGAATCGATGTATTCTTGAGGTTGTGGTCTAAAATTAAATGAAAATTTTCTTAATTCATCCCAGAGGGGAGATTTAAAACTGGTACACCCTGCACTTCTGACTATGCATGTAAAGTGTTGACAGTCTTTGACAGACTCAACCCAAAATATGACAATTGAAATTTTTTTGTATCGCTAGGAAGCTATGTTGTCTTGTGGTATGACACTTACTTTCGAAACAAAAGTGCCTGAAGCACTTCCGGGTCACAGTACAATGCCTTAACCCTCTCCTTACTAACCATAGGAAAATCATCACATTCGTTACAATACAACCAACAATTTTTTCTTATTCAAATTTCTTTTGTGCATCATAAATTTAAAAAAAAACAAGCCAGTGTGTTGTAGAGCACGTCTTGCTAAAGAAAGTATGTATCAGAAGAATTTTACTGCTATTGTGTTTGAGTGATAAAACATATTTTTGTGTTAGTTGGGTGTGATGTTTTGGGGAAAATCCTGAAAATGGCTGGTAAGGAGAGGGTTAACCACTTGGTCACTTCTCTCCATCTTGCTGCTATGCGGTCTAGTGGTATGACACTCGCTTTTGGATCGGAAGGTCCTGGGTTCGAGCCTCGCTCGGCGCATAGTTGAGTCCTTTACTCACATTCTCTCACCATACTCAGGTGTAACAGCGTTGTCTCTGTCCGAAAAATTGTAATATCGCCTAACAGGCGTCATGTCCCGTCCTAAATGTTAAGTGTTGCTGTTAGCCAGGGACCCCTTGTAAAGCGCTTTGAGCAATATTACTTGAGGATACTGAAGGAAGGCCAAGATGCTTTGTTGAAATTGTTTTACGACATGAAAAGGTTAAAACAAATTTTTTAAAGAGGAATCCACTTGCTTTGATATTCTTGAGCAAATCGTTTGAGCTCATCTGCAAACAATTCTAGGGCTCTCATCACCAATTCCTGCCCTATCATGTTGGCAACTTGAAGCTGGAAGAAAAAAATTAACAAATGATGACATATTATCATCGTGACAACTTTTATTTTTAGAATTATCGTCCTTACACCATCGTCTTAATAATCATCATTATTACCATCATAATAATCATCATCATTACTGTTTTTACAGCTGTTGCTATTGCTGATGTGTCCATAAACTACTTCTAAATGAATCATTCAAATCCAAGTTCCCCCCCCCCCCCTTCCCTTAGGAGTTGAACAAATGAATATCAAATAATTAACCCCAGATGAAGAAGAACAAGAAGAAAAAGAACAAGAAGGAGGAGGAGGAGGAGGAAAATGGAGAGGTGAAAAATAAGAGGAAAAAAAAAAGGAGCAAATGCACCTAGATATTGAATGACAATGACCTACACTGCCAAATATTTTTTAAAAACCTACATTCTGTTCCATCATCTGAAAGATAATGACGGGGAGTTGTGTATTGTAGAAACCATCACCATCCTGATCAGGTACTTCATCATTCATCCACTCCTACAGACATGAGTGAAGAAAAATAAATTAGCTATTGTCATGAACGGAGATCTTGATAGCTCAGTTGGTAGAGCACTCGCTACACACGCAAAGGGACTGAAATCGATCCCAGTGAAGTCGAGATTTTTTTTTCTTCTGACATCCTCCCGTCCACCCAGCAGTGAATGGGTAGCTGAATCAGTTAGAAGAAAGTACTTTGCGATAGACTATCATCCAATTCAACGGGTAGCAAGCAATTACTATTGTTGAAAGTAGTTCTTCAGAGCCATGGAGCCAGAGTTTATCCCAGTTTCTATGGCGAGAAACGGACAATCGATCACACTCTTTCACAAAGTACTTTCCACCAAATCTAACAGATTCAGCTACCCATTCATTGTTGGGTGGACGGGATCAGAAAAAAAATCGACTGCACCCGGGATTGATCTTGGTCCCTCTGCACGTGATGGAAGTGCTCTACCAACTGAGCTATCAGGACACCCCAATGGCTCTGAAGGACTATGTGTGTTTTTTGGGGGGTTTTTATGAATGCATTTTTTTCACAGACCAATTCCTGAGTCATCATTGTGACATCTGATGCCTTTAAATTTTAAATTGAGCACATTTAGTGGATATTGCGCTATATAAAAGCTCAATTAATTTATTTTTTTTTAACATGTTAATAATTGGTTGTTACAATGAAATATGTATCAATGTACCTTCATATCTGACTTTAGAGTGTTTCGACTCCATTCCGTGATGTTTTGTTTCATGTTCTTCAAGTATCTGTTTTATAAAACAAAAACAAAACAAAAAGAAAAAAAAAAAATAGGTAAAGATAAGTATCATATCCATTACCATATGATGTTGATGATGATGATATTGATAATGATGATGATGATATTGATGATGGTGATGATGATGATGATGATGATGATGATGATGATGATGATGATGAGGGTAATATTCAGTGATTATGCTATAATGATTCTGATGATTATATGATGATCGTGGTGAGAAGAATGATGATATTACAATGGTTTTCTGTAGCTAAACTACTACTAAACTCACTTGTTGCGTAGATGAGTAATGGTCATATTGTCTAAGAGAGGTCCTAATTCCTTTACATCAATATTCAGGTCTGGGTGTCGCATCAATTCTGGGGAACTGTTTTTTTTTTTTAATAGAAGGGAGACAATTTAAAGCAGAATTTCTTTTTACCTCTCTTTCTCTCTCTGTATGTATGTGTGTGTGTGTCTCCCTCTCTGGTTCTCTCTCTCTCTCTCTAACCCCCCCCCCCCTTCTCTCTCTTTGTATGTGTATGTCCCTCTCTGTTCTCTCTTGCCCCCCCCCCTCTCTCTCCCTCTCCTCTCTCTCTCTCTCTCTCTCTCTCTCCTCCTCTCTCTCTCCTCTCTCTCCTCCTCTCTCTTCTCTCCCCTCTCTCTCTCTTTTTCTCTCTCCCTTTCTTCCACAACTTACTCATAAGCTCCAACCCACTGCAGGAGGGATACAATCTCATTCCCTTCCAGTTCTTGTTGAATCATCTCTTCCAACTGTGAAAGCAAAGTTAAATATAATTAACACACTCTGCTGTTCCATATTTCTATGGGATTGAAATATTCGACAACATATTCTTCCTCTTAATAAACTGCTTTTTTTTTTTCTTAAAAATTTTTTTGTGTGCATATTTTCAAATTAAATAACATCTTCTTCCTCTTTTAATAAACTGCTTTAAAATTTATTTTTTTTTCATATTTTCAAATTAAATATCAAACAAACAAACTTCAGCTTTTATATAGCGCAATATCCTCCAAACATGCTCAAAGCGCTATACAATACAACAGGGTTGCCAATTCAGGAGGCAAAAATTTTACGGAACTTTTACACAATCACATTGGTCAACCCTTTTCTGAGCACTAAACTCCCGTAAAAATTCTTATTGTATTTACTTTTTTTTTCTTCTGTTAAGCAGATGTGTGGCTATGTGGTCTTGTGGTATGACACTAGCTTTCGGATCAGAAGATCCTGGGTTCGAGCCTCGCTCTGCACATAGTTGAGTCCTTGGAAAAGGCTCTTTACTCACATTCTCTCACTGTACTTACATGTAAAATGAGTACCTGGCTGTTAACAGAGTTGCCTCTGTCCAAAAAAAATATAATATCGCCTAACAGGCGTTATATCGTGTCCTACGTGTTAAGTGTTGCTGTTGGCCAGGGACCCTTTGTAAAATGTTTTGAGCACGTTTAGTGGATATTGCGCTATATAAAAGCTCTAGTAAGTAAAATAAACTGAGGGTTTATAGCGTACAAATTTTTCCACATCTGTTGCTTCTATCATTTCAAAGCGAAAAATTAGAAAGCAGGCACTGGTGTAAGATAAAGATCTGAAAAAGTGTGTATGAAACAGTGCCAGACAAAGCAAGAAAGAAAAATATACAACAAAAAAAACCATGGGTTTTTTCTTGAATTTTTCTTTATTGTCCGGCACTGTTTCATATGAAGAAGTATGGAAAAGAACACAGCAGAAACCAGTGGGAGAGGAAATAGGAAGAAGATGATGGAGGTGGATTGGACACACCCTTAGAAAGAATGATTCCACTATAACAAAGAAAGTATTGGATTGGAACCCTCAAGGCATAAGATCAAGGGGAAGGCCAAGGAGAAGAATTAAAGAAGCTGATATACAGAGAAGTGATAAGACATGGAATGAGATTAAAAAAAAGTTAGTTCAGGATAGAGGATGGAAACAGTTTGTCTGTAGCTTATACCTGACCCACGGTGAAAAAGACAATGATGATGATGAAGATGATGACTGTTTCATACACACTTGTTCAGATCTTCATATCACTTCCTGAGGTAATCTATTCCACAAACGAATGACTGTAGAAAATCGAACGGGTGATTATTGAAAATAAAACTTACATGAGCAGCCAGGGCCTTGTGGTACATCTTTGTGTAACGTTTGACCACATCATATTCTGGTGGGAACACTGGGGGCAGCAGGGTCTGAAAAGATCAATTCTAACGATATCATATAATTCTAGTGATATCATACAATTCTAACGATATCATACAATTCTAATGATATCATACAATTCTAGTGACATCATATAATTCTAGTGATATCATACAATTCTAACGATATCATACAATTCTAGTGATATCATACAATTCTAATGATATCATACAATTCTAGTGATATCATACAATTCTAGTGATATCATACAATTCTAGTGATATCATACAATTCTAATGATATCATACAATTCTAGTGATATCATACAATTCTAGTGATATCATACAATTCTAGTGATATCATACAATTCTATGAATACATCAGTGATACATACAATTCTAATGAATCATATAATTCTATGATGTCATACAATTCTAGTGATATCATACAATTCTAATGATATCATACAATTCTAGTGATATCATACAATTCTAATGATATCATACAATTCTAGTGATATCATACAATTCTAACGATATCATACAATTCTAGTGATATCATACAATTCTAATGATATCATACAATTCTAGTGATATCATACAATTCTAATGATATCATACAATTCTAGTGATATCATACAATTCTAGTGATATCATACAATTCTAGTGATATCATACAATTCTAGTGATATCATACAATTCTAATGATATCATACAATTCTAATGATATCATACAATTCTAGTGATATCATACAAGTTTAGTAATATCATACAATTCTAGTGATATCATACAATTCTAATGAGATCATATAATTCTAATGATGTCATACAATTCTAGTGATATCATACAATTCTAATGATATCATACAATTCTAGTGATATCATCCAATTCTAATGATATCATCCAATTCTAGTGATATCATACAATTCTAATGATATCATCCAATTCTAAAGAGATCATATAATTCTAACAATATCATATAATTCTAATGATATCATATAATTCTAGTGATATCATACAATTCTAGCGAAATCATACAATTCTAGTGATATCATACAATTCTAGTGATATCATACAATTCTAGTGATATCATACAATTCTAGTTAAATCATACATTTCTAGTGATATCATACAGTTCTAATGATATCATACAATTCTAGTGATATACAATTCTAGTGATATCATACAATTCTAGTGATATCATACAATTCTAGTGATATCATACAATTCTAGTGATATCATACAATTCTAATGATATCATACAATTCTAATGATATCATACAATTCTAGTGATATCATACAATTCTAGTGATATCATACAATTCTAATGATATCATACAATTCTAGTGATATCATAAAATTCTAATGATATCATCCAATTCTAGTGATATCATACAATTCTAATGATATCATACAATTCTAATGAGATCATATAATTCTAACAATATCATATAATTCTAATGATATCATACAATTCTAGTGATATCATACAATTCTAGTGATATCATACAATTCTAGTGATATCATACAATTCTAATGATATACAATTCTAGTGATATCATACAATTCTAATGATATCATACAATTCTAGTGATATCATACAATTCTAATGATATCATACAATTCTAATGATATCATACAATTCTAATGATATCATGCAATTCTAATGAGATCATATAATTCTAACACTATCATACAATTCTAGTGATATCTTACAATTCTAGTGATATCATACAATTCTAGTGATATCTTACAATTCTAGTGATATACAATTCTAATGATATCATATAATTCTAATGATATCATACAATTCTAGTGATATCATACAATTCTAGTGATATCATACAATTCTTATGATGTCATACAATTCTAGTGATATCATACAATTCTTATGATGTCATGCAATTCTAATGATATCATACAATTCTAGTGATATCATACAATTCTAATGATATCATACAATTCTAATGAAATCATATAATTCTAACAATATCATATAATTTTAATGATATCATACAATTCTAGTGATATCATACAATTTTAGTGATATCATACAATTCTAATGAAATCATATAATTCTAACAATATCATATAATTTTAATGATATCATACAATTCTAGTGATATCATACAATTCTAGTGATATCATCCAATTCTAATGATATCATACAATTCTAGTGATATCATACAATTCTAATGATATCATACAATTCTAATGAGATTATATAATTCTAACAATATCATACAATTCTAATGAAATCATACAATTCTAGTGATATCATACAATTCTAATGATATCATACAATTCTAATGAGATTATATAATTCTAACAATATCATACAATTCTAATGAAATCATACACTTCTCACGATTTCACAAAATACGAGAGTAGAAACTAAAGGACAACTGACATGTGCTTTTTCCCGTCTAGGAAATTTTTACCTACAGGCTTCTACATAATACTGTTGGTTTTTATCAATTGGACTGCAAGATTGCATAGAGAATGAAGGGAAAAGTGACTCGGATTGTTTGCAAAAATATATTTAATGTTGTAGACAAGTATTATTATTATTATTATTATTATTATTATTATTATTATTATTATTATTATTATTATTATTATTATTATTAGCATATCACAACATATCGTAAGAAGGATTGCTTAGATCAAAGGCCTTCAAATACTCTTTGAAAAAAAAAGAAGAAAGGTTCAGGTAAAACATTCCAAGATCTGATCATAACTATGATCAGCATTTATAGATAGAATGAAGATAACGTCACTCTGGGCTTTGTTATTGATTTTTGCCATCCATGTTTCTGAGTAATTCACACTAAACTGTATTAATTAGACTATGTATGTTCAAGGTTACACAGAGTTTTGTGTTTTGGATCGTTATATTTCCAGATGGCAATGGTGTGAGCTTCTTAGCCAAGTGCTATCTATATCATAAGCTATCAAAAATATATCAATGTAAAACTTAATAATAATAATAATAATAATAATAATAATAATAATAATAATAATAATAATAATAATAATAATAATAATAATAATAATAATAATAATAATAATAATAATAATCAATATTTATTGTCCTAAAAAAAATGGCAATTTGTCATTTGGTTACACATTTATAACAATACAATATTGACATAGACACACTCACACAGATGCACACTAGTAACATCATAGTCATCGGGGGGGGGGGGCGGGGAAATGAAAAAATTCATCAAATTCGAATTTTTAGTTACATAGCTCCCTGTCTATTGCACTTTTGAAATGATTTATAGTTTTGGGACTTATAGACTTCAAACTGTTCCATGCATTTACTGTCCTCACAATAACATTTATAATATTATAATGTTACCATTAATATCAATATGGCCAAAAAGGAAGAGCCAAATAGCCTAGAAAGAGGAGCTACGACTAGAAGGGACAACTCGCCGTTCGCGTGGCACATACCACACTTGCCTAGTGATTTGTTAGCGCGTGTTAGCAACATGCTCCTTGGCTGTCCGCCGGTTTCGCCTCGCTAGACTAGAGGGGGAGGAGGGGAGGGGGAGGTCTAATAAACTGGGCACGTGTGTGTGTACCCTTTGTTTTGTTTTTATTTTTATTGGGCCATGTGTTGTAGACACCGATCAGTGACTCTTTGTTGAAATTTAGTCTTTTTCATTTTAGTATTGAGTGGAGATCTGTTCCCACATGTTATAGACAACCATCAGTGACACTTGAGATTTCTTGATCTATACGTAGTAGGCTAGTACTAATAAGATCTGAGATATTTTAGATATTGAGTTGAACATGGAAGACGCTGAGTTGTACATTTTGTTTATTTTGCGTGCCCCCCCCCCCCCCCCCCCCCTTCTCTCTCTCTCTCTCTCTCTCTCTCTCTTTCTGCCTCTGTCTATCTATCTCTCTCTCTCTCTTTCTCTCTCTCTCCTCTCGCTATATTATATCTACCTACCTAACTACCTATCTACCTACCAATATATCTATCTATCTATCCCCAACCCACCCAACCCCAAAGTAAATTTTAAAATCACAGATTATCATAATAATGATAGATCTTTGTTGTCCATAAATATGGCAATTTGTCATTTAGTTACACCTGTTATGACGTTATATAATAACGATAACATTGAACAGATATTTCACTCCTACTTATTTTCTCTCTCTCTCTCTCTCTCTCTCTCTCTCTCTCTCTCTCTCTCTCTCTCTCTCTCTCTCTCTCTCTCTCTCTCTCTCTCTCTCTCTCTCTCTCACACACACACAATTAAGGAATGTGAGTACATTTAGTTAATTTTGTGTGCCCCCCCGCCCTGTTTCTCTCTCTCTCTCTCTCTCTCTCTCTCTCTCTCTCTCCACAACACTCCACACACGCAGACCACACACCCACAACACACCTCACCCTCTCTCTCCTCTCTCTTAGATTATCTCATCTACTCACTACATTACTCATCCCATACTACATACACCTCCATAAACAGAAACTCCGCAACAACCTATCCAGGCAAACAACTAGCGAGCATACGCCTACGAATCACCGGCGACTGCACCCAAGCCAAAAGAAGATGTTTCAAATCGAGCAGTTATCTATCTTTTTTTTTTTTTTTTTTTTTTTTTTTTTTTTTTTTTTTTTTTTTTTTTTTTTTTTTTTTTTTTTTTTTTTTTTTTTTTTTTTTTTTTTTTTTTTTTTTTTTTTTTTTTTTTTTTTTTTTTTTTTTTTTTTTTTTTTTTTTTTTTTTTTTTTTTTTTTTTTTTTCTAGGCATATAGGAATAACAAATATATAATTAGATTTTCATAGGACATGACCTCTGACCTTGACAACCTTGAGATCATCGATCATGATCTGCCTTGTGACCTCCAAATGCCTCACCAGCCACATTTTGTTCTGGTCACGAGTGTCTAATTGACATCCTTCAATCCTGATCAATAAAAAAAATTTTTAAAATAAATAAATAAATTTGAAAAAAAAAATAATCTCAGAACAGAATCATAATTATAACTCACCTTATAACCCACCTTACAGTATTCTTGAGTTTGTATTCTATGAATAAGGACTATTTCTAAAAGTTGACAGAAATATTTTACATTATAATTCACTATTTTATGCTACATTATTTTTGTCATCTTATGTTTTTATTTAAAATATTGAGCTTTTATATAGCGCAATATCCACAAAACATGCTCAAAGCTCTTTACAAGGGGTCCCTAGCCAACAGCAACATTTAACATGTAGGATGGGACATGATGCTTGTTAGCCGATAATACAATTTTTTTAGGGGGGAAAGAGACAACGCTGTTAATGACCAAGTACTCATTTTACACCAGAGTACGGTGAGAGAATGTGAGTAAAGAGCCTTCTCCAAGGACTCAACTATGCACTGAGACCACATAGCTGCATATTTCATTCTTAACATCTTTTTGTTTGCTTGTTTGTTTCTTTGATTTTTAAAGTAAAATAAATAATAATAAAATTAGTTTCAAATCTAGATTGCACTTTAAAATGTGACTATGATACTTGTACATTTTAATTCTAGTAATTCAATAATGTCAATTTTAGCTATATGGCAACGTCAACATATTTGCAGATCTGATAAGCTAACGGAATTATGGGCTCGTTTTAACATTGTTGTGATGGAAATATTTTGCATTGGTTTAAGAGTATTTCCATTACAACAATGAGACCACAACAATTTGGATTATCAGAACTGCAAATAAGTGCATAGTGCATGTTACCTTCGTGACAAAAGTTATCCCAGTGTAATATCTACCAAGGATTGCAAGCGAAATACCAATCAATTTTGAAAAAAAAAGTTAAAAGATGTATCAACCCAAAATGCATGATTGTTATCCTTAATATTTTTATAATTCAGTAATGATATCTATTTTTTTTTTTTACATTTTTTTTTTATCCCCAACAAGACACTAAATTCTACAACACTAAATAATTGGCCAAATTTTACCCATGGCCGTAACATACATCTGTTTTTTCATAATGCTATTGAAAGCATTTTGAGGCACTGACCATTCATCTACACTGACCATTTATCTACTCATCTCTCAAAATTTGGCACTTTTAGCATTAGATTGACAGTAATGGTCTGTCATTTCATTTTAAACACCAAACAGAGGATAGTGTACCACACAAAGTCAATGAAGTTTGTTGCATGCTGTTGCTGCTGTAATGGTACGAAGTATAAACAGACATTGTCATGAACTAAATTAAATAATTCTTACCATCCTCCCCCCCCCCCCCCCCCCCCCCCCAGCACAAAAAAAAAGAAAAATAAATAAATAAAAAATAAAAAAACATATCAAAGTACATTCATCTTTTACAGCCTTGAGGCCCTTAAACCAGAGTTTATCCCCATTAAAGTTGTATTAAATGTGCAGTTACAACTGTTCACTACCTTTACGATTAGTCACTTGTTTATCCCAAAATACTTTCCATCCCACCCAACTATCCAATCACTAACGAATAACTACCAACTAGAGGTGCCTAAATGAGCCAATAAGATGAAGAGAAAGATAAAGGGAGTAAATGTGACTCATATATAATGCGGCATATATATATATATATAAGAGAACAACACAAAACAAACGACACTTTGGTCTTTTTCAAGTAAACACGAAATATATATATATATATTAGATTGTCATAATAACACCCCAGTCCCCATACTTTATTCTTGATTTACATAAATTTGATCTCATTCTCTCTATCTCTCTCTCTCTGTCTCTCTCTCTCTCTCTCTCTCTCTCTCTCTCTCTCTTCCTTTGCATGCACACACACACACACACACACACACACACACACGTATACAAAGACACACATTTTTACCTATAATGTTTCAACTATTATGACAATCTAATATATATATATATATAATATCTAATATATATATATATATTTCGTGTTTACTTGAAATAGGCCAAAGGCTGAAACGTTGTTTTGTTTTGTGTTGTTCACTTGCATGAGTCACATTTACTCCCTTTATCTTTCTCTCTATCCAATCACTACTTGGTGGTCCGAGGAGTCGAACAAAAATAAAAATCTCAACTGACTCCTGCCCCTTTCCTTGTGGGATGAGAACTGAACCAAGCCGCCTTCCAATTAAAACAACAAAAAACAAAAGACCAATAATAAGCAAAAAGCACAGACACTTAAAGCATGGGTAAATGAATAAATACCTCGCGGCAATAGACGACTGCAATATCTCAAAGCATTTTTTTCTCCACTGTTTAGGCCTACCCGGGGGCATAAAGTCTGTCTGGTCATATTTCCTAGACCATGCAATGTCATTTCTGATCAAAAGAGAAGGTGGAATAGGTAAAACATCACATTATTATTCAGAGGAGTCAAATTAAGCAGAACGAGTATTAGTATATCATGTTTTCTTCCTTTTTACTGGCGCTAAAATGAACTAAATGCGTTGCAAGCGTTAGATTTTATCAATTTCATGATCAACAATCAATTAATAGGACTATAAACAAATCTACTATTATACAAATTTCAGTAATAAAAAATCCAATTGAATAACAATGCTAATCATCTGTATAGAAGTAATCCGAATAAAAATATATTAATTAATTTTAATAGATTTTAACATAATGGTTTGTGAATATAAAGAAGGTCAGCAAGTGCAATATGAATTGTTTTACGTGAATTTTGTTCACGTCACCATCATCAGCGACAGCTAAAAGGAGGGGAGAGATGGGATAAAGGTGAAGGCAGAAAATATGGAGTGAGGACACTCTAAGCATTTATGAGGTTTCCTATTTACAGTGCAACCTGTTTAAACAAATGAACAAAAAGGGGCAATTTCCATAAATGTTCTCATGTAGCTTCATGAAAGAGTCCCAAGCCAACAGCAACATTTAACTGGCCAAGTGCTCATTTTACACCTGTGTATAGTGTGAAAATGTGGGTAGAGAGAGAGAGAGAGAGCCTATTATTATTTTATCATCATCATTATGATCATCATCATTATTATTATTATTAATTATTATTATTATTATTATTATTATTATTATTATTACTACTATTATTATAATTATAATCTTACCTTTCTTCCCTCTCAATGATTCGCAAAGCAGTACAGATAAGAGTGGGTTCTCGACGTGCTGAGGGCAATGTTCTCTGGATAATGACCCACAACTGTTTGCCCAAGTCCTTGGATAACTCTTGAACCTCCGAGAAATAATGGCCTAGAGTCTGAAATATCAAGACAGGTACATATATGACCGGGGGGGGGGGGGTTCCCTATAACTTAGTTGGTAGAGCACTCGCTTCAAATGCAAAAAGACCAAGATCGATCCCTGGTGTGGTCAAAAAAAAATGTCTGACCCTCCTCCTCCCCCCAGTCCACCCAGCAGTGAATGGGTAGCTGGGTCTGTTAGATCTGGCAAAAAGTACCTTTGTGATAGACTAGTGTCCTATCCAAAGGGAAGCAAACAATTGCTTTTGTCCGTTTTGAGCTATAGAAACCGGGTTGATTTGTTTGTTTTGTTTTTAAGGGTTTTACGGCGCTTGCAACACATTTAGGTCACATCAGCGTCAGTAAAAAGGAAGAAAATGGGATAGTAAAAAGTTCTAGAATTACAATGAAAGCATCCAAGAATAAGGCAGACAAAGGGGAAATGGTTCAAGTAGGGAGCAGATGTAGATTCCAAGAGTGCACTATCAGTGTAATTAGTTTGAGATCACCCAAAAGTCTCATCCAGACACAAGCACAGGTCCCCAATAAGAGGAACACACTCAAATGTTTACAAACCATATATAATACATAAACAAAACAAAATACAGTGCATGAAAGAGATGATTTACAAGGAAAAAAAATATCACCTCTAAAAACTAACTATACATTTGAGTGTTTCCCTCCCAGTCAGGGAATCCGGTCAGGTCCAGGACAAAACCAAGCAAACTCATTCCAAGCCAAGGACAGAAAGCATGTTGGAAAACGGACATAGGGGGAAAGAAGACACAGAATGTACCTCTCTGCCCACTATGGGAGGTAAGGAACCCCACCCAGAAACCGGGTTGAACTCCGGTTCAAAGAGCCTATTGGCTCTGAAGGACCATCTAAAAAGCTATATGTGATCTCTAATCATATGTGTCAGTGCATGACATTATCAGTCAGAAGGTGAAAATTTTGGATTTGCATCTTTTTTTTTTTCATTTTCAGAAAGAATATGCTCCCCAGAGCATTTTAATCTTTATTTGAAGTAAATCGTGTGATTTTTCATGAAGTTATGGTCAGATGTATGGGAATGGTATCCAGCAACTTTTCTCAAATTTCATACTTTTTCAACTTGACTAAAATATTTAGAAGTGAAATATTTCCAGAAGATGTACAAAAAGGTTCGATTTAATCATTTATGACAAGAACTCATTTTTTATAAAATTTAATATTCTAACTAAACTTGGCAATATCTCAGTTAAAACCTTTTCACCATCCGACTGATTATGTCATTCACTGTAACATATGTCTCTCTAAACGATATCGTGTCGGGTTAATGTTCGTGATCAAAATTTAATTCTAAGCTTAACTTATTTTTAAAAATTGATATAAAACAACAAGTGACTCCATTGAGGATAGAAAAGGGTTTTTTTTCTGGGTTTTTTTTTTGTTTTTTTCTAAGTTTGAAAATCTTAAAATTCCTAAATTCTGAAATTTGACTTTAGGCGGAATTTTGTTCATCAAGTTCATTCCTCCCATATAATACTACTAGATTGACTCATTGGGTCCCATTTCACAACTAAAGGCTACATCATACTCTAAAAACCAGGATGTAAGACCTAGCCTCAGACACTTTCATCTTTTTTTTTTCTTCCTTGGGCTAGATTACTAACTTCCATTTTGTCACTTCGGACAACAGGAGTGATTCCTGTAGACATCAGACACTTGATTGATGGATTAGTTATATATTCTTTATGGAATGCCTAGGCCACAGCATTGCAAACCCGTCTACTTGAAAATTTCAGGAGATGAAAATTGGAGTTGCTATAGTTTTAAAAAACCTTAAAATCAACAATTTACCCTCAGAAGGAATAAATAAAATTTCAAAACCCTTAAAATGATGTAGTCTGGTCACTCTCATTTTCAATAAGTTTTAATGACTTAGAGATGCTCATGAAGTTATGAAAATGGAGCCAAAATTCTGTAATTCTACAAATTTTTTAAATAGTCAGCATTGAGGACCTTTGATAATAGATAAATATAAATAAAATCCCCTTCATTCACCCCCAGTGAGAATAGGGGAAAGTGTCTTACTCAAGGAGATGAAAACAGCTGGGCTTGAGTCTGGATCATCCAGGTAGAAGTGCAATGCCTTATTAACGCGGCCCCCTTCCCCCACCACCCAAATAAAAATCAGAATAAAAAACAAATAACGAACTCCGGTCTATGCCAATCTATCCCCAAACTTACATTTCTATCTGTAGGACTTTTGTTGGGTTGCCTGTGCAAGGCTAGTAAGAGATCATCCCTGGACATCTCTAGATCTGTCAGTCTGGTGTAGATATATCAATTATCCGATCAATCAATACATCTATTATTAACCAATCAGTCAGTCAATCAATCAATTGATCAATCAATTCGTGAACGATTCAATCAGCCAGTCAATCAATTTATGAACTATTCAATCAGCCAGTCAATCAATTTATGAACTATTCAATCAGCCAGTCAATCAATTTATGAACTATTCAATCAGCCAATCAATCAATTTATGAACTATTCAATCAGACAGTCAATCAATTCATGAACTATTCAATCAGCCAGTCAATCAATTTATGAACTATTCAATCAGCCAATCAATCAATTTATGAACTATTCAATCAGCCAGTCCATCATTCATGAACGATTCAATCAGCCAGTCCATCAATTCATGAACTATTCAATCAGCCAGTCAATCAATTTATGAACTACTCAATCAGCCAGTCAATTAATTCATGAACGATTCAATCAGCCAGTCAATCAATTCATGAACTATTCAATCAGCCAGTCGATCCATTCATGAACTATTCAATCAGCCAATCAATCAATTCATGAACGATTCAATCAGCCAGTCAATCAATTCATGAACTATTCAATCAGCCAGTCAATCAATTCAGGAACTATTCAATCAGCCAGTCCATCAATTCATGAACTATTCAATCAGCCAATCAATCAATTCATGAACTATTCAATCAGCCAGTCAATCAATTCATGAACTATTCAATCAGCCAGTCAATCAATTTATGAACTATTCAATCAGCCAGTCAATCAATTCATGAACTATTCAATCAGCCAGTCAATCAATCAATTTATGAACGATTCAATCAGCCAGTCAATCAATTTATGAACTATTCAATCAGCCAGTCAATCAATTTATGAACTATTCAATCAGCCAGTCAATCAATTTATGAACTATTCAATCAGCCAGTCGATCAATTCATGAACTACTCAATCAGCCAGTCAATCAATTTATGAACGATTCAATCAGCCAGTCAATCAATTCATGACTATTCAATCAGACAGTCAATCAATTCATGAACTATTCAATCAGCCAGTCAATCAATTTATGAATTATTCAATCAGCCAGTCGATCCATTCATGGACTATTCAATCAGCCAGTCGATCCATTCATGAACGATTCAATCAGCCAGTCCATCAATTTATGAACGATTCAATCAGCCAGTCAATCAATTCATGAACGATTCAATCAGCCAGTCAATCAATTCATGAACGATTCAATCAGCCAGTCAATCAATTCATGAACTATTCAATCAGCCAGTCAATCAATTTATGAACGATTCAATCAGCCAGTCAATCAATTCATGAACGATTCAATCAGCCAGTCAATCAATTCATGAACTATTCAATCAGCCAGTCGATCCATTCATGAACTATTCAATCAGCCAATCAATCAATTCATGAACGATTCAATCAGCCAGTCAATCAATTCATGAACTATTCAATCAGCCAGTCAATCAATTCAGGAACTATTCAATCAGCCAGTCCATCAATTCATGAACTATTCAATCAGCCAATCAATCAATTCATGAACTATTCAATCAGCCAGTCAATCAATTCATGAACTATTCAATCAGCCAGTCAATCAATTTATGAACTATTCAATCAGCCAGTCAATCAATTCATGAACTATTCAATCAGCCAGTCAATCAATCAATTTATGAACTATTCAATCAGCCAGTCAATCAATTTATGAACTATTCAATCAGCCAATCAATCAATTTATGAACTATTCAATCAGCCAGTCGATCAATTCATGAACTATTCAATCAGCCAGTCAATCAATTCATGAACTATTCAATCAGCCAATCGATCAATTCATGAACTATTCAATCAGCCAGTCAATCAATTCATGAACGATTCAATCAGCCAGTCAATCAATTCATGAACTATCAATAAAACTATTTCTCTATGTCTCTGACGTCTATCTAGATTTAATGTGGTGTATCAATTTCTTTAATGTTTTATTGGCTGAAAAGGATATTGGGCCCTAAACATTCCCTGTTACATATTTTTTTCCATTTCCGAAGCCATTAAAAAAAAAAACAACTATTTTAGCTTTCCTCAAGCATATTCCAATCCTTAAATGTAGCTATGTGGTCTTGTGGTATGACACTCGCTTTTGGATCAGAAGGTCCTGAGTTCGAGCCTCACTCTATACTCAAATTCTGTCACTGTACTCATGTGTAAAATGAGTAACTGGTCAATAAAGCATTGTCTTGTCTCTGTTGGAAAAAATGTAATATCGCCCAACAGGTTCTACATGTTACAAATTGCTGTTGATTGGAACCCTTTGTAATGCGCCTTGAGCATGTTTAATGGATATTACGCTAAATAAAAGCTCAAGTTTGTTTTCTTTTTGGTTAATTTGACTTACTGTTTATGGGCTTGGAGTAGTTTCCCTTCGTTGATTAATTCCCTTGTCTTCACCACACTCTCTGGAACTGTAAATATGTGTTTGAGGTTCTCTTGAGCGGCAGACAACTGGAGAAGTATGGAACAGAAATAAACAAAAAAATCTATTACCTTCTTTTCGAAATAGAAATAGAGCATTTATATAGCGCGATATCCACTAAATGTGCTCAAAGCACTTTACAAAGGGTTCCTGTCCAACAGCAACACATACATGTAGAATGAGACATGACGCCTGTTAGACGATATTATATTTTATTTTCCGAAAAAAGACAACGCTATTGATGGCCAGGTACTCATTTTACACCTGAGTATAGTGAGAGAATATGAGTAAAGAGCCTTTTCCAAGGACTCCACTATCCGCCGAGTGAGGTTCAAACCCAGGGCCTTTCGATCCGAAAGTGAGTGTCATACCACAAGACCACATAGCCGCACAATTTAACTTCTATAAAAGTTTGGTTTCATTTTAGCTTAAAAAATACTCTCAACCCGGTATTATGCCCTAGAGTAAGTCATTTAAACATATTACTCAACTAGACTCAGGTGTGAAGGAGTACCAGATGATAGGCACTACTGTGATTGCAGGGTACTTGTAAGCACAACAAGGCTTTTAAAAATATCCTCTCCTTTCTAGCATTATTGTCTAAAAGATACAAGGCCTCGTCTTACAATAAATTCAAGCAATGTTGAGCAAGATCAATGACCAGGTTGATGATATGTGTTGCAAAACTATGGCCCATATTTTATATATCACCTGATTCAAATCGGGTGTGAATAAGTTAAATCAAGAAATTAAGCAGCAGGCATCGGTGCAAGATAAAGATCTGAGCAAGTGTGTATGAAAGGTGCCAGACAAAGCAAGAAAGAAAAATTTTACACGATAAAAAAAACATCCAAAAAAAAATCAGTCGACCTCCCCAGTCGAGGTCGACTGATTTTTTGGGATGTTTTTTTTTTTTCTTGTATTTTTCTTTCTCTCTTTGTCTGGCACCTTTCATACACACTTGTTCAGATCTTTATCTTGTAAACAAGTTCCTGTCTATATTTGAAAAGTGATCATTATACCTTCCCTAATTCTTTTTTTTTTCACTTTTCACCACATAATCATGTAAGCAGAAATACTGTGTCAACAGACCTGCCACGTACGATCAAATCCATAGAATTACGAAATTTTGGGTCCAATTTCAAAAATGAAATTTGATGCCAGAGCACACATAATTTTAAAGGTTTTGGAGTGTTATTTAATCCTTGTGAGAGTAAATCGTTGATTTTTTAAAGTTAATTATAGCGAATGCATTTTCTTTTCTCCTAAAAACTAAGAATTTTTCAGTTTTTAAGTAGGCAGGTCTATGTCAAGGTATAAAAGAAAAGTTTCGAAAATCATTTAGGTTATTATATCAACATGAAGATTTGAAATGAACCCTGTGGCATCAACTATGGCCATGAAATGCTCAATACAAATGAAGACTTCAAATCTTTCTTCCCATGAATGCATAGCTGAAGATCAAGTCTTCACGAATATTTCATTAACACAAATATGAAAGGCAATCAGAAAAAAGAAACCATTCCATATTTTTTTAAAATTCAAAACTATTTAGTAATAGGGGATTGTCCACCGATAAAACATTGGTAATTATATTTATATAAATAATATATATATATATATATATTATATATATATATATATATATATATATATATATATATATAGAGAGAGAGAGAGAGAGAGAGAGAGAGAGAGAGAGAGAGAGAGAGAGAGAGAGAGAGAGAGAGAGAGGGGGGGGGGGAGAAGATATCCACCTGACAAAATCTCCTATTTTCTTCCTTAAGAGTCTTCAAAGACTCACGGAGTGGCTCAATCACTCTATAATGGTCTTCAATCTCATCAAGACTGTAGGATAAAAACATGAAAATAGATTATTTACACTATAAATTAGTCCAATGCTGGTACAAGAAAACAAAAGGAATTCAAACCAACCAGTGCAAAGATGTATTAAACATATCATTCCCTCCTCCTGCTCCTCCTCCTCCTTCT
Source organism: Berghia stephanieae (assembly GCF_034508935.2). Lineage (NCBI taxonomy): Eukaryota > Metazoa > Mollusca > Gastropoda > Nudibranchia > Aeolidiidae > Berghia > Berghia stephanieae. The sequence continues at coordinate 30,888,824 of NC_088370.1, read as the reverse complement.
TCTTCTTCTCTTCTCCTTCTTCGTCTTATTCATCCCCTCTTCTAGCTATTATTTTTGTTAACACCACAAAACATCAAGCATGCCACCAATTCATTCATGAATAATTCATATCACTTCGCATCAAGAGGAATGAACGCATTTCAAGAGACTGCTTCAAGAGGAATAAACGCATTTCAAGAGACTGCATCAAGAGGAATGAACGCATTTCAAGAGACTGCATCAAGAGGAATGAACGCATTTCAAGAGACTGCATCAAGAGGAATGAACGCATTTCAAGAGACTGCATCAAGAGGAATGAACGCATCTCAAGAGACTGCATCAAGAGGAATGAACGCATTTCAAGAGACTGCATCAAGAGGAATGAACGCATTTCAAGAGACTGCATCAAGAGGAATGAACGCAGTTCAAGAGACTGCATCAAGAGGAATGAACGCATTTCAAGAGACTGCTGTTATCCGATTACCTTTGTTTAATCTGATGGACATCCTGCAGGGCACTCTGTAGCTGATTAAGTCCCGTCCTGACCCCATCTAGCTGCGACTGGACGGCTGTCTTTAACATGGCCTCCACAGATGCCTGAATAATAAGAAATTAACGTTATTGATCTAATGGGACTCCTTGTGAAGCAATTTGAGCATTTTAGAGGATATTGTGCTATATAAGTGCTCAAGTTTTAAGGAATACCTACCTGCTGTTGTCAAGCTTCAGAGCAATACTGAGGCTCATAAATGTGCACCACGAACAACCAGGAAAATAATAATAATAATAATAATAATAATAATAATAATAATAATAATAATAATAATAATAATAATAATAATAATAATAATAATAATAGTAATAATAATAATAAATGGCAAATACTTTTCTTTTTTCTCTCTTGGATATGCATATCAACAATAATACTATGTCCGAATGAGTCAGTCAGTTTATTTAAATAATAAAAGAAAAAGAGTGGAATATAAAGAATATGGTTTTGAAATCTTAAAGTAAAGTAGTCCTTCAGAGCTATTAGGCCCATGGAGCCAGAGTTTATCCCAGTTTCTATAGCGTGAAACAAACAATAGCAATTGCTTGCTACCCTATGGACAGGAAGATAGTCTATCACAGTGTACTTTTTGCGAGATCTAACAGACCCAACTACCCAATCACTGCTGGGTAGACAGTGGGGTCAGAAAAAAATCCTGACTGCACCGGGATTGATCTCCGTCCCTTTGATTGTGAAGATTGCTCTACCATCTGAGTTATTGGGATCCCTTTTGAAATATTTAGGAAAAGTTAATTTCAAAAATGATGTCTTTAGTCTTGACTGGAAGCACTCAGTGGTATGAGCACTTTGTGTGATGACTAAGAGAAAAGTCCAGATTGATTGCACAGCAAAGTAAAATGCACGTTTTATTACAGACATTTTTCTTTCAACATTATAACGGTTCAATGAACATGAAACTTTTTTGTCACAATTCAAAATAAAGTATTTTGATCTGATAGTTTTAGCTTAATAGTGATCTTGACCTAAAATTAGAAAAAAAAGTATATTCTAAGCATTGAAAGGCTCCCAGTCAAGGCCATGGATATCTATGGTCAATTTTTTATTTCACTCACCTTCTTCCGAGCCACTCTTCGTTTGTACTGATCGACTTTGTCCAACTGGTCAGGCCTCTGCCAAGAATAAAAACAACCAATGGTGATGCCCGAAATGTGGCTTGGAATAGCAGTAAGAATCCAGCACTTTTTGCCAAAGATAATTCTGGGTAATGTTTTTCTTTTGTTGTTTTTTTTTTTTTAATTTTAGAATAGATATACTTTAATGTCATAAAGGAGGGAACAAATTAAAAGCACGAAAATGCGAAAGACTTTTTTCATGAAAATCTCATAAAACCAAAGTAAAGTAAGCAAAATGATCATTTCTTTAATGCTCTTATCCATCTTTTTTTCTGAAAATGCTTAATTGTGACCAACTGCCTAAAAACGGTACTTAATCAGAATAGGAATTTATAGTCAAAATTCATATTAAAAAAAAAAAAATTCTTTTTCATCTCCAAGAAAAAATGTGTCTTTGCGGTCTATTCCAAGGGAAGACTGGAATAAACCAGGCATCAGCCACAGTGCAGCACCAAAAATTGAGCTAGGGTGAGGTGACTTGCTGAAGGCCACACAGCGCACTGGGTAATCGAATACGGTACCTTTTGGGTATGAAGCAAAGACCTTACCGTTGAACCACGCTGCCCCCTATAAATATCTAGGGATGATTAACTTAATTTCATAAGTGGGAATTCCCGAAAATTCTAACCTCTGATCACTTTAACCTTATAATCACTTTTTGGTAATCGCTAACTCGTGACAAAATAACGGATTGAAAAAGTAGTTCACAAGAGTGCCTTAACTTTAAGCTTTGAAGAAAGCCTATAAAATAAAGTAAATAGCTATATTGTACGACTTGCAATTTAGTAACGCACCAAAACAATAATCAACAGTGGCAAGATATATGTATATACAATACCTAATTCAGAAAAAGTAGCAAAAGTTACTTTACACCAAGGGGAGCCTTTAGATCTAATATCCATATCCGAATGGCCACGGAAAATGTGTCCAAAATGCCTTTTCTGAGAACATTTTGTAATCACAGAGAAAAAAGATAGATTTTTAAAAATAACATCAACAAATGTTTCAGCTTCTTCAGATGATAAACTATCTCAAAATCTTCAATATTATTGTTACACATATTCAAAATTGTTAACAGTAAATGAAAAAAATAATATATAAAGAATAGCACAATATTGGAGTAAATTCAAAACATAATGCATACTTGTAAGAGACTAGCTACATGTTTGGCAGCAGCAAACTTAGCCTCAGCCTCCAATCTTCCAAGATCAAGAGGTGCTGGGGCTGGTCCCTGAGAATGCTCTGGATCTTCATCTGTATCCATAACTGATGCTGTTACTGTTGTTTCTGAATGTCAATTGATTAATTGATTGTTTTAGATGGTGATTGCCGCTACTCCTGGTGTTTCTCTTGTGTTCAAAGTTTCAGTATTAGTACTTATGCTTATCTGAAAGAAAATCAAAACAAATGAAATCTAAAATACCACTATGTTTTATTGTTTCCATAATTTAAAGATACCCCCAAAAAAAAAATAAAAAACAAAAACAAAAGTTACATGAAACTACCCCCCCCTCCTCTGAGTAACCCGATAATTCTGACACAGAAATCAATTATGGTGTGGACCGGGGAATACATTATCAGAAAAATTCTAAATCTAAAAAGTGCAGCAAAAATCTTTTTTTAAAATCATGTTAATTCAAGTTCTGGAGCTAAGGTGGAAAATTTTCAGACATAATCTAGGTCATAAACCTGAAATTCACGCCAATAAAGCAATAATTCACTATTTCTCTGGCTAAAACAAACGAGCAAGGGGATGGCAAACAACAACATTACGAGTCTGCGGGTGTTACAACCTTGATTGTAGACACAAAATTCATCTATTTAATATTAATCCTATCAGTCTATTTCTTTCCTTGAATAAATAAAATTAATCCAAGGTGAAAAACTATATATATTTACTTTGTGTAATGTGAATGAGGCCTGCATATGGAATTTCTAAAAAAAAACCCTCATGATTTAGCGACCACAACACTATCAATGATGTAAATCATCCTTAAAGTCAGATGATTTAGGGTGCCATGTTAAAAATCCGGAATGGTGAAACTATATAATTTCTGACAAAAGACACCACTATAAATAAATCAAGAGATGGGGAATTCCACGGGTAAGGGACTGACAAATTAGAGTAAAAATGCATACATTTCGTGCTCTGAAATGCAATGTATTTATTGTATGGAGCTAATATTTCCCATGGATATGTATCATGTCCTCCCTTATCACATATCAAAAGGATAAAGATGAATCTTTATCAACTTGAATTTATTTGGCATTATTATAATGTTGGTAACGGACTGACATCAGAAAATCAATCTTTTTTCAAGTTCATATGTAGATGGATCAAACTTTCTGAAATTAAACCATCCAGTTTACAAATAAGTTCTTTTATAGTAATGACGAGATGCTGTTCTACAACCCACTAGCAATATTTAAAAGATTGTCCAAAATTTGAATCTGCAGTCTTTGAAAAAGTGTTGGTAATGGACTGACAAATGGATGGTAACGGGCTGACACCTATGGATTGTGTTACTCAAAACAACGGTTACTACATAAAATCCAGAGCAAAGAACACATTATGTCATTATGAGCAACACTGAATACCCAGTGTGATTGATTAAACCAATACTCTTCCTTATATGGATGTCAAGCTACATTGGGCATGATGAGTAACATCTGATTACCTCAATCCCAACTTTGCATTTTTAAAAATTAAATAATAAAATTATGATTTGTAGAGTTGACATCTATTCTGTCAAAGTCAAAGTCAAATGGAAACTTCATTTTAATTAGGAAATTAAGTTATAGATACAAAAAGTTTTAATTTAAATAATAAAGGACTTTAAAATAGGGGAAGGTTTATATACAATCTTCTTTTATTTTTGAAGCTTAATTTTTATTTTGTATTTCATCTTGATTCCTCAAGCTTAGGAGTTGTCAATAGGCCATACCGTCAGGGCAAACTGGGCGATAGAAAATGTATTGGTAGTCAATCTCTTCCTCATCTGCACTTGACCAGAAATCCAGTTATACGATATGAGAAAGATCTTCAAAAATTTCATTTAGACCATTTTATCCTTGATTGTTACAATTTTCCTATGCAGATTGTGGGATTTCTCTTAGAAGTACATGTTGAGGTTCTGAGGGAGCAAAATAAAATTAAGCCAATTTTGATTCCTGGATAAAAGTCACTAACAATTGACAGCCTCTTTTTCGAGGTCTTTTTTACAGGAAACTGTTGTGAATTTTCGTCCTTTCTCTTTTTTCATCTCTCACAATTATTAAATCTTTTTCCCTTGGTGCTCGCCAAGAGTACTCCTTGTCCAAATAGAAATTTTCAATAAAATTATATTATTTCATCTTGAAAGCCCATTTCCATGATTAAAATATTACAAAAAAACATTGGTTGATGGAGAATCTTAGCAGCAAAGGCATCGTTTATTTTTTTTTTTTTTAATTTTGGGAGGATTGTAGGCACTCACAGTTGAATTCAGTATTTTACTTTCTTTCCCTAAGTCCTGTCTTGTGCTGAAATGTGAGACAGATGTGGATTTAGGCGTACTTGGTTCACTTTCTTTTGGAGTTGTAGATTGATCAGCTTTTCCCTTTTTTTTTTTCAATTTTGCTTGAAAACTCCCATTATTTCTTTTAAGCGTTCTTTACAATCACTTTCAAGTTTTCTTTGAGACTCCTGCTTTTGTTGCCTACGTATGTTTCCTAAACAATGTTTTAATGCCCATTAGCTTTCAGTCTTTCTTGACAACTACTCTGCTTTTGAACCATGGATAGAGTAGGCATCTTGAACCTGTGAATAAAGAAAATTGAGCGAAATTACATCATAAGCTATGAAAGTATATTGCAGGTGTTGTTGTTTTCGGGGTTTTTCTGTATTACCATGCATTCCGTTTTGGTGATATTCACTTCCATTCCCTTGGCTTCACTATCTACTACCACTTTGTCAACAATCTTTTGAAGTTGGATTTCTGATGTTGCAACGAGTACCGTATCGTCTGCGTATCTTATATTTATAAATAAATACAGAGATCTTCTGGAATTTTCCCAGTGTTGTATATATTGTTGAATAATGTGTGAAGTTCATCAATTGCTAGATCTCCTAGGCTTTTTAATACCTCTACAGATATTTCATCAGGTCCTGTTGCTTTACCATCCTTCATTCGTTCCATGGCATGTTCAATTTCACTTTTGGTGATGTTTGGTCCGCTTAATGGTTCTTTGAATTTCAGTGGTGGTTCATTTCTATTTGGATCATTGTACAGTTCGCCTATGTATTCTACCCATCGGCTTTCTATATGTTGTTCTTCAAATAGCAGTTCCCCTTGTTTGTTCTGGATACAACTTCCTGCTGCTTTGCTTTTCCTTTTCCCTGATAGTTCTTTTATTCTTTGGTGAGCTTGTTGGGGGTTGAGTTTGTATTCTCTTTCGATTTCGCAGCATTTCCAGTCTAGATAGTTCTCGTGTGCCTCGATGCATTTGGATTTAATGTGGTTGTTCAATGTTTGGTATTCTGCAGACCCTCTGTTGCATTTTCGTCTTTCTTCAAATAGGTTTAGAATTTCATTTGTCATCCATTCCTTTTTGCTGTTTATTTGAGCTACTGGTAAACGCTTTTCTGCAGTTGCTTTGACACACTTTTGGAATATATCGAATTGTTTTTCACATTTTTCGTTATCAGGTTCACTTTGGCTTTGTATCATGAGTGCACTTTCAAATTCTTCTCTCATTTTTGTTTGTATGCCATTGTCTTTGCATAACCTGTAATCCCTCTTTATTCTACCAGCTGTTCTCTGAATACCTAGCTTTAAACTTTATCCTTACTGTACAAACAACTGGGACATGGTCACTGTCTACATCGCGCCTGGGTAGGTTATGCAATTTAATATGCCATTTCTGAATCTTGATGATACTGCTATAAAGTCTATCTGGTTCCTTGCTCTGTCCCCTGGTGATTGCCATGTCCAGGTTCTTCTTGGGTGTTGTTGAAACCAGGTGTTTGAAATCATTAATTTATTTGTTCTACACCAATCTGCCCAGATGTTTCCTCGTTCATTTCTGTCTCCGAGTCCATGTGGTCCGATTATGTCACCATCTCTGCCTCTGCCAATCTTAGCTTTTAGGTCCCCCATTACCATAAGGACTTCTTGTGATTTACACATTCGTTTTGCTTTGTCTAGTGAATGGTAAAACTCTGTCATATCTGCATCTGTCGCCTCTTCTGTTGGTGCATAAACTTGAATAATATTGGTGTCAACTACAGGCTTAACCAGCAAAACTCTGTCTGAGATTGCTACCTGCCCTTTGTAAAATTTGGTTGATTGTTGGTCTAAGATCATCCCTACTCCTTTTTGGAAAGAGGTTCCACCACTCCATATGATCTTATACGTCGTGTTGTTTTCTTGTTTTGACATGGTTCCCTGTTCTTTCCATCTCATCTCTGCCAGGCCAAGAATATTTATTTTGAGCCGTTTCATTTCTTTTAGAATGTTGTTTAGTTTTCCTTTTTGGGCACAGGTCCTGACATTCCATGTCCCAATTTTGGTTTTGTCACGTTTGTTAAATTTATTTCGCCTAGTAACTGGCTGACGGTTCAGTGTGACCTGACGAACATCATGCTCCCAACCGAGCAAGGCAGCAGTCTTCCGTGAAAACGTGCTCCCCTTTACGCTGTCACCGTTTAACTTTTTGGACTTATTCATGCAGTTAACTCGGCAAAGTTACAAGAATGGTTTGCCATTGCCTATTCTTGTCACCCTCTGCAGTTAGCCAGCTTGACCTGTTTCCGTTTGACACCACGAGGAGGTTGCAGTAGGGCTTGATGATGATCTATCTTTGCAGACTTGGCACCATCCATTTGTCGAACACTCTTATATAGTGCACAATAAAACAGTAACGAGGCTCCTGGCAAAAACAAAAAACAAAAAACAAAAAAAAAAAACAAAACAAAAAAAAACAAAACAACAACACACACACAAGAAAAAACAACAAACAAGAACATGTTTTGAATGTTGTGATGGTGAGAGTGCAGACCTGACTGAAACTATGCAGAAAATCTCAGTCTCAGGAAGAAATATCTAAAAATCATTGGAAGGAATTACATTGAACGAAATTACATGCACGAATTATCAAAGCACATGCATCAGCACATCCAGTTATCAGGGGTGAGAATGACTGGTCACAAAAAAGGAGGAAATTTTTCATCGTTAAGATCATGACCCATCCATGCGACCATAACCTATAAATTTGAATTTCACTAAAATTTACTGAGATGCGATCCAAAATTTGTCTTGCAGCAATTTTTGACACAACTCGGTGGAATGTCAAAAGCTGAAAGTGTAATTACAACATTTGGTGGTTGTAGTAGGGATGATGATGTGGTGGTGGTTGTAGTAATAGCAGTGATAGGGATGATGTGGTAGTGATTGTAGTAGTAGTATGGATGATTGTGTGGTGGTGATTGTAGTAGCTGTGGTAGGAATGATGATGTGGTGGTAGTTGTAGTAGTAGTGGTGGTAGGGATGATGGTTTGGTGGTGGTTGCAGTAGTGGTGGTTGAAGTAGTGGTAGTAGGGTTGATGATGTGGTGGTGGTTGTAGTAGTAGTTGTGGTAGGAATGATGATTGATGTGGTGGTAGTTGTGGTAGTGGTGGTAGGGATGATGATGTGGTGGTGATTGTAATAGTAGTGGTGGTAGAGATGTTGATGTAGTGGTTTTGCTGAGTGTTTTTTTTATTCAGTGATGATAATAGCAATTTGTCAAAAAGGAGGAAAATTTCTCGGTCTATCGATCAAACACAAGCAAAGAAACCTAGTAGTTATTCAGCTTATAGAACCCAAGAAACTCTCAAATTTAAAGCCATAGTCCAATCACCATTGCTTTGTTCTAATATATCATCTCTATATACCAGATGATTTAATGGATGGTTGCGAAAGAAAGAGAGAGAGAGAGGGTGGGGGGGAGAGAGAGACTTCTTTACCAGAATAACTTATGTATTGACCTTTTGAATTCTATATCTAAAAAAAAAATTTTTTTTTAAAAGAAGAAAAGAAAAATAGACATAAAGGCAAAGGGAAAAAAAAAAAAAAAGAGAGAGAGAGAGAGAGAGAGAGAGAGAGAGAGAGAGAGAGAGAGAGAGAGAGAGAGAGAGAGAGAGAGAGAGAGAGAGAGAGAGAGAGAGAGAGAGAGAAATAGACAGAAAGGCAAAGGGAAAAAAAAAAGAGAGAGAGAGAGAGAGAGAGAGATTAAAAAGGCAATAGGTACCTAACAACAGGGGAAAAAATCCAGACCCATTTGTCCCTCCCCTTCCCCTTCAACCATCATTTAACTAATCAAAGAACACTACTGGTCTTCTGTGTCAATTGTGACATTTGGTGCCATACTGTCTGGCCCAACGTCATAAAAACGGGACCGTCACTTAATTTCATGAGACTGAGCACAGGTATCAAAATATGACATAAGACATAGTGGTGATTTTGTGGTTTTGAGGAAAATGTTTGACACGGCAAATTTGAAAAAAAGGAGGAAATGTGATCGGATGGGCGGAGATAAACTACCATTTAGGCGGAAATCTGCCTTTCGGCGGAAGATTCTCAGCCCTGAGTTATCAATTGCAAAAGAGTGAATTAAAATGCTAAACCATTCTCAAACTCAAAAGCAATGAATTCATGAAAGTGTAAGTAAAATAAAGTAACTGTGCCCTGCAATTTCTGTCCAATTTAATCAAACAGGTTAAACTTTTATTTTGAGGGTGACATTTTTATACCATTTACAAATATTAATTATTGAAGAAAAGTATTGTTTTAACATCTCTTACATTCAAGTTTTAGAAAACTGGAAGTCGGGGTTAGGTTGACCTCCTGGGTAAAACCTGTAACTTCCATATCTGTATATATAAAATAACAAAATAAAAGTTTTCGACAAAGTGGATAGAATTGTGCCCTTATTGTATCGTGTGTCCACCGAAGTTTGAAGTGTTGTGAATGGATGCCGGTATGCTGAATCTGAAATTGATGTGCTGAAAAGAGGAAGAATGAACGCAAACAGAGATTTTTATAGCAAGATAAGACATCACAAGCAATCACAATAAGAAATAACAAAAACAAACGGTGAACGAACTCGCAGTTACAGTAGACGTCAACTGTGGTTCGCAACATGATAAAAATATAAATATCAGTTCGCAACAAACAGAACACACACTAAATATTCACCCGACACCGCTCTATCCTTGGGTGGGAGAGAATTTAAAAATCACATCGCATGACAGAATGCAAGGTAATTCTGTTTATTAGCTATATAAAGACCAACCAGAATGAAATGTGAAAGTTTAAACCGTAAATTAAAAGGGGAGTGACTCGAGCTCTCACCCCCGGGATGAGAAAAGAGGTCCTCGCCACTTCTCGCTATTCTCACCCAACAGGTAGGGAGGGTAGGTAGCCTAGCCTAGCCGCCACCCCTTCTCGGTATTCTCATCCCCTACTACTACTACTACTACTACTACATACTAACTACTATACTACATACTACTACTATATACTATTATACTATTACTACTATACTACTATATATATACTATATATACTAATATACTATGATGAGAGATAATAAAATAATACTGATGACGATGAATAATAATAATAAAATAGAAGAAGAAGAAGTAATAGAAGAAGAAGAAGAAGATAGAAGAAGAAGTAAAGAATGAAGAAGAAGAGAAAAGAGAGAAGAAAGAAGAAGAGAGAAGAAGAAGAAGAAGAAGAAGAAGAAAAGAAGAAAGAAGAAGAAGAAGAAGAAGAAGAAGAAGAAGAAGAGAAGAAGAAGAAAGAAGAAGAGAGAAGAAAGAAGAGAAGAAAGAAAGAAGAAGAAGAAGAAGAAGAAGAAGAAGAAGAAGAAGAAGAAGAAGAAGAAGAGAAGAAGAAGAAGAAGAAGAAGAAGAAGAAGAAGAAGAAGAAGAAGGAAAGAAGAAGAAGAAAGAAGAAAGAAGAAGAAGAGAGAAGAAGAGAAGAAGAAGAAAGAAGAAGAAGAAGAAGAAGAAGAAGAAGAAGAAGAAGAAGAAGAAGAAGAAGAAGAAGAAGAAGAAGAAGAAGAAGAAGAAAGAAGAAGAAGAAGAAGAAAGAAGAAGAGAAGAAGAAGAAGAAGAAGAAGAAGAAGAAGAAGAAGAAGAAGAAGAAGAAGAAGAAGAAGAAAAGAAGAAGAAGAAGAGAAGAGAAGAAGAAGAAGAAGAAGAAGAAGAAGAAGAAGAAGAAAGAAGAAGAAGAAGAAGAAGAGAGAAGAAGAAGAAGAAGAAGAAGAAGAAGAAAAGAAGAAGAAAGGAAAGAAGAAAGAAGAGAAGAAGAAGAGGAAGAAGAAGAAGAAGAAGAAGAAGAAAGAAGAGAAGAAGAAGAAGAAGAAGAAGAGAAGAAAAGAAGAAAAAGAGAAGAAGAAGAAGAAGAAGAAGAAGAAGAAGAAGAGAAGAAGAGAAGAAGAAAGAAAGAGAAACTTTATCTCATATGAAACTTGGCAATCTTGTAGATTTTTCAATTCTAAGTCAATTTCTATGATCAAATATGCGTTATCTTGATAAATTTCTTGTATAGAAGGAACAAAATTGACGTCACCCAGCTCTTTGTTATTGTTTTTAGCTGTCATTTTTATAATAAGGTCTCACTGAATTGTGTTAATCAACATTTAACATTACACAAGGTTTCACGCCTTGATAACTTATTATATCTGACTGGTAGATATTATGAGGTTTTTAAAACTAAACGCATAGCATCAATATTTGAAAGATATGGTTGTTGATATTGGAAAAATTAACGACAGAGTGGTAAGAAAGAGAGATATAAATTGAGACAGAGGAGAGAAAGAAAGAGAAGGGGGGGGGGGAGAGAGAGACGAAATAGAAAGTGGAGGAGAAAGAGAAGAAGAAAATACCAACAAATTAAAATAGAGAAAGTCTCTGAAAGACAGGGATAAAGAGAGGGGGATGGGGAGAGGGCGAGAGAGATATTAAATATTGAGTATTGAGTGGACGAGAGAAAGGAAATACAAACAATATAAAAGATGTAGAGAAATAGAGTTTGGGATAGGGGGAGGGAGAGAGCGAGAAAATATAAACAAGTTAAAATACCTAACGTAGGGAGAAATTAGCTAAGTCAACACAAAATAATAATATGCCCATATAAGGAAAAGTCCAATTCTTAGAATTTGGGCGAATCCATTTCGCTTAGAGAGAGAGAGAGAGAGAGAGAGAGAGAGAGAGAGAGAGAGAGAGAGAGAGAGAGAGAGAGAGAGACAGAGACAGAGAGAGAGAGAGAGAGATAGAGAGAGAGACTCCCGTAGACAGATTTCCAACAATGATTCCCATATATCTCAAGCCAGCCAGTCTACATTTTAAATGCATGACATATATGTTCACCCTCCTTACGTCGAGTACCATGAGAGAGTTGATGATCAGGTGAGAGTAGTGAGGAAGGGGGGGGGGGGTGCTAAGCTGACCCTACACAGGGATGAGAATTTTTTTTTTTTTGTTTGTTTGTTGCTTTAGGTCTCTTCCAACACAATTGAGGTTATATGAGAGACCGCTGAAACAAAAAAACTAGCAATCTAACAAAAATAGTACAAATGTAAATCAAAATCATAACCTAAAGATATAAGCTAAATTATAAATAACCAAGAACAAACAGGCAGAAGATTTACAGAAAAAAAATATCCCCTGTCAAAAATACAATCACAAACCAAAGAAGCAGGATAGGCTAGTAAAGAGAAGAAGAAACGACATCACTATCGGATCGTACACCCATGCGAACATCATAGGTATATGATTCAAGGGTGATGCTCCCATCCAACCACCCGCTGGGATGAGAATAGCGAGAAGGGACGGCGGCTAGGCTAGGCTACCCTCCCTACCTGTTGGTTAACAGGGATGAGAATAGCGAGAGGGGGGGGGGGGGGGGGGATAAGCTGACCCTACACAGGGATGAGAATAGCGAGAAGGGACGGCCGCTAGGCTTGCTACCCTCCCTACCTGTTGGTTACAGGGGTGAGAATAGCGAGAAGGGGCAACTACCTCTACTCTCATCCCGGGGGTGAGAGCTCGATCGCTTTTCTATTCTCATCCCGGGGGTGAGAATAGAGGCAGCCAATTAAAAGTGTAAAAGAGTAAAATTAGAGAGTAAAATGTTGGTCATAGTAATAGACATAGACGAATAGAAATATAAATAAATTTTAAAAAATAAAATTGAGCTTTATATACCACAATATCCACTAAATGTGCTCAAAGTCAAAGCGCTTTACAAGGGGTCCCTGGTCAACAGCAACATTTAACATGGGACTCAAATAGAAGAAAAAGATTCGGTAGCAACCGTGAAGCAATGCATTTTCAAGTGACACTCAACTCACTGTCTAGATTAATGACCGAGATCGTATTTTCAGCAAGAATTAAATTTCATGGTTTCAGTAAAGAAGGTAGCCCAGTTAAAACGTTCGACCAAAAAAAAAAAAAAAAAGCCGAAAGCTGCAGATTAGGCCTACCAAGTTTCTGCCTTTTATTTCTGGGTGGGCGTGACGCATGCCGAAGTGATTCACACTCTGAGATTGTTATGTCAAGTTTCTGTATATCTGTGAACGACTGCGTAAACATCCGAGTGGAGTATCACACGCAATTGGGCAAAAATCATTCTCATGTCTATCTGACTGCTACATCGAATGGTCAAATTGGTCGTTTTAGAGTAAATAAAAAAGACATATATGACAAACAATTGTATGGTATATTAATAATATTAAAGATGTGGTAGTATTAGCGGTTTTATTATCTTGAGAATTTTATGCACATTTTTTATGTCCAACTCCTCTTCAAATATACAAATTGCCAGTCAGATGCTAAATAATTTGGCATTTTATAACTTTCATGTTAGCCTATTTTATTGTTCACTGTCTACATCAGTTGATACAAAATCAATATAAGCTACTTCACTTAGAATAGAAATAAGAATAAAAATTAAATAGTTTATTCACTATGGCATTATACTCATATTTTTTAACGAGGAAAAGGATATTTGGATAGTTGGTAACTAAATTTGCCAACTTCAAAAGGAGTCCAGTTGGAACTCTTCTTCATTGATGGATTCTTATGGGCGGCGCCAAAGTCATCAAACTTTCAACTTTCGGTTCCATATATAGTAGAACTCTGTGTCACAGTCGCAGCTTGATGAAGTTGATAAGTATAAGTATGAGATGGAGAAGTTGGAGGAACTAAGGGATGCTCACATTGAAAGGCAACATAAGGAAATTCTCAGGAACAAGGTGCGTCTGAATAGGGTAAATTCAATGCGAGGCGAGAAGTCCGGTCTGTACTCACAATCACAACTAGAGAGGTGCGCCGGTAGGCACTTGCAAGAATTTTTCAAAATAGTGATGTATTAATTTAGCGTAGAAAAATAAAGGGGAGTGAAACATTTACTAAAGTGAAAAAATTATCGCTCTATCTCAACTAGATAAAAAGTTATGACCTTTTATGTGGTGAAAAATCTCTATAGAAGCTTATAGTATGTACTTTGGTAAAAAATTCAAATTGGATTGAGCTCAATGAAACCTATATCATTTTGAAGTGCTTTTCAACACGATTCTAATGATACCAAAATTGTGAAAATCAGATAAGCAGAAAAAAAGTTATGTTAGTTTAAAGGCTGAAAAATGGTCTTCTATTTGCCTTTGTTATTTACTGACGGACTTTGTGACCTGAAAATTGTTGCATTTCCGGTAGTAACCACCATTTGGATTTCAAAACTGGTTTAAAATGGCCGCTAAGATTTGAGTAAGGATTTTACTGGAACGAATTTCATGGATGCGGTATACAACTTTGCCCTGAATTTAATTTTATAAAAAAGTTAAGATGTTAAATAAACGTGCCAGCATGAAATTTTGATTTACCAAGTTCTAATCTTTTAATTATCCAAAGCTAAATTATACCCTATTTTATCCATAATCAAAAGTTATCCTAAATTGTCATTGATTTTAAAATAAACTACACCAAACGATAGAGTAATTTCTCCTGAAGAAAATAAGACATCAATCATTAAATAAACAAAAAATCTATGGAACTTTTTCTGAGACCCATCACTCAAAAGTCCAAAAAATCGGGTCACAGCCACTAGGCCATTTATCGGCTCCCTGCTGGAGGGCCAAATGGACGTTTACCAAAGTACCTACTTATAGGAAAATATGTGACCAAAACACAGCAACCCAATGGATAATCAAGTATAATTCACGCTTCAGATACAACTTTGAAATTTTTACATGTGGTAATTCAACATCTCTGTAATACATTGCAAACAGAAAAATAATTATTTATTGAGAGAGAAAGGTATAGTTTAGTGCTGAAACAGCTGAAATCAAGGAAAAATAGATCACGACATGCAAATGAATGACCTATTGGAATTTTGGAAAAGTCGACAATTAAATATTTATTCACATGTAGATAGACCAAATACACCACTGAATCGGCGTCATTTAGTTATTCACTTTGAACTTTTCAAAATGAAAATAGACCTCATAAAAGCAGAGATATGGACTGATAAATGTTTGAGGTGGTGTATTAGTGTTTAAAATGATCGAAAATAGGTGATTTTAAAAACTTCCGCTCCCCCGTTCCCCTAAATTGGACAGACGTCCGTCAAAGGATGAAAAACGTCAAAATCAACAGTGACAAATCAATCGGAAAAAAAGGAAGAGAATTGTAAATTACAAAATGAATGCATGGACATGAAAACGCCAATTAATTAAATAATTTAAAACAAAAATAACTTCCATAAATGGAATATATTGTAAGATATAAAGTTTTGATGTGGATTGACGAAGTTATCTCTCAAACGCAGCAGACGACAGGAAGTGAATCAGTATAAGAAAATGGTAGCTTCTGTAAACAATCGAGGCCAATTACTGTTTTTTGGGGAGCTCTAACTTTTGAGTGCAAACATATTTTGCTCTGAAATTTTTAGAGAAGCTACTTTAATATGTATCTCAGAAGGACTTGTTTTTATTAAGAAAGGACCATCTCTGGTTTAAAAGTTATAAGCGTTTAAACACATATACTCTCTTTACACAAAGATTTCTCAAAATCATGATATAAAAAGATAATAATATAAGCATCATTGTATGTAGAATTTTATGCCCTTTCCAATGATATATAATACATGCCATTTCATTCCACTGAGAAAGAAGAATGAACATTTTAAAATCACTCCTAAATTTTTTCCCCTCAAAAACGGAAACAGAAATCCTCGCCTGTTTTCAACTCGCGAGAGCTACTTCTTGCAAGTGCCTAGCGCCGGTGTTACCAATACTTCTTCCATACCAGTACCAGGACAAATCATTCGTTTGGACAGAAAAATAAATTTAAAAAACTTACCGCTAACCGTCAAAAGCAGTTTAGATTTGAAGATGCATTTGTTTTCTATCAAAAAACATTCGGTACTAGACAATCCTTGATGAATTTCAAGATTTCAAAAGTTGTGTTTGAAATTACGCGGTGGCTATTTTTACAGTCCCGTAAAGATGGTTCTCGGGGCTATTTTTACTGTCCCGTAAAGATGGTTCTCTGGGCTATTTTTACAGTCCCGTAAAGATGGTTCTCGGGGCTATTTTTACAGTCCCGTAAAGATGGTTCTCGGGGCTATTTTTACAGTCCCGTAAAGATGGTTCTCGGGGTTATTTTTACAGTCCCGTAAAGACGGTTCTCATGGCTATTATTACGGCGTTGATGCGATTCTGTTCAATTATCCGCAGAGTTATAGATTATCATCTTTTTGCAGTATTCAGAAAACTTCACATATCATTTCTCCCGATATTTAGATGTACAGATCTAGAGGCGGTGAATGAAAGCAAAATTAATTTCATTTAACATATTTAGATCTAAAGCTAAAACTAAAATTAACAAACAATTAATGTAAAGTCAATTCTCTTAGCGATTTTTACGGTACTGTCATTTTTATTACATATAATGTTGTTTTGTTGTTTTTTTTGCATAAGTTATGTTTGCAGTACAGAACAGCCCGTTTTCTATCATCAGTGGGCAGGTTAGGTTGTATGTCTTGATTTTTTTTCTGTCAAACATACATAATATAGATCTATTATCAAACACTGAAAGTGAAAGTATATTTAGTTCCTGCTTGAGTCGACACCCCTCAAGATATAATACTTTACAGGTTGGCTTTTGTTTACACTTTACCAGTATAACCAGTCAGGAAGGATTAACGGTTTATACAATTTTAAAAGACGTAGACGTCTAACATTCAGGGTGCAGTCTTCTCACATGAGAGTGGGTTTGAATCCAATTTCAGAAAAGAGGCCGTTCACAAACCAATTGGACACATTTTGACCATAATTTTAGAACCCCCCCCCCCCCCACACACACACACACACACACACACACACCTCCCAACCATATTGTGGACAAATGACTCCCCCCCCCCACCCATGTGGATGTCCATGGTGAAGATGCACATTGCGAAACACCTCATGCTTAAATATTGTTCTTTTGAATAATATTTTTTTTAAAAAGAAAGTAAATAATGATGATGATTCTCTACCATTCATGGGCGGTCATGATCCAAAAGAATAGAGGTGCCCAAGACTGATCCTCATTGGGGCACCGAGGTGGAGAGGGCATTTTACTTTGGTCCCACCATCGCGTTGCTCCTACTCTACCGATTGACCCAGTGTTTGTTCCGACCAGACAAGAGTGGTCGCTGTATTGCTCCTCCCTTCCCAGTTAGGAGGTTGTTTTATTGTTCTCCGTCAAAGCGGTGTTCACCTTGTGGTCAGACCCCTCTGCCTAGGCTTTGAGGTACCACTAGGGAAAGAGATAGATAGAGAAAGGAGAGAGAGAGAGAGAGAGATAGAAAAAGAAAGAGATTGGGAAAGAATGAAAGAAAGAGAGAGGGAGAGAGCGAAAATGAGAGATAGGGAAAGAAAGAAAGAAAGAAAGGGATAGAGAAAGAATGAAAGAGAGAGAGAGAGAGAGAGAGAAACAAAGAAAGAATGTAGAAAGACCGGGAGAGAGAGAGAGAGAGAGAGGGGGGGGGGGAGAAATAGAGAAAGAAAGAGATTGGGAAAGAATGAAAGAAAGAAAGAAAGAGGGAGAGAGATAGAAAAAAAGAGAAAGTAAAAAGAAAGAGAAGAGAGAGAAAGAGAAAGAAAGAAAGACACAGAGAAAGAATGAAAGAAAGAGGGAGAGAGAGAGAGAGAGGGGCTGCTAACTAGCCGCACCTGAACGAAGTGAGTGAGAGTTTTAGAGCTAACGGCGTCTACTCAGCTTATCTGTTACTATTTATAAATCTATTACCGCAACGCCGTAAAAATAGCCACCAGAACCGTCTTTACGGGACTGTAAAAATAGCCCCGAGAACCATCTTTAAGGGACTGTAAAAATAGCCCCGAGAACCATCTTTACGGGACTGTAAAAATAGCCACTGCGTTGAAATTATATCAATATCCTAAATATTTTCATGATTCATTCTAGGCACTTTGATAAAATTTTCAAACTCAAAATATCTTGATTTGACTCAGTCAGGGGGATGGGACTTGAAAAAACATAAAATTTGATACCTTAGTTTCTCTACGACCTACGGTTCCAGAGTTATTTATATTTTTCTACTGAAATTTTTTGTCAACTATACAGAGAGAATCTGTGATCTCACTGCTGCCTCAAAACCAGCATCTCGCGGCGATCGGGAAATTTTGAGCCTTGCAGTCAACATGGCCCACTTATTGACTTGACTTACTTGACTTAGATGCCTTTCGCGTCTCTACCGAAAGATCGGGTCACCTTGGCTGTTTCCAGTATTTCCTGTGTGAGGTGTCTCCAATATTGCCGGTCCTCTGCTAGGGTTCTCAGATTTTCAAGGTCCCCTGCCGTTATGAGACTATGCTTTGTCCAAGTGTTGTGAGGTTTTTGTTTAGGATCACAGGGAGTGTTGTGATCGGTCTTCCTCTGAAAAGGTTCCCGTGTTTTTGGAAGTATCCCGACATGGCTTGGTTAGCTGGTATGTTTTTGTCCCTGCGTAGTATGTGACCGAAAAGTTGCCATCGTTGTTGTAAAATGTCAAGGGAGATTGGTCTTTCTTTTGTGATCTTATCGAGTGATTCATTTGAGATCTTTTTTGGGTATTTGATGTCCAGTACCCTTCTTAGCTGTGTGCGATGGAAGGCATCCAGATGTTCTTCTTCGGATTTTGTCAACGCCCAAGTGCCGCAGTTATACAGAAGTACCGGTTTTACAAGAGCACGGTACAGTTTCAGTTTGGTTTTTCTCTTTATTTTGTCACCTCTAATCCATACATTGGTGAGTTTACTGAGTGCGCGTTTGATAGCTGTTTTCTTCTTTGTACATGTCTCCAATTAGTGAGCCGACTTTCTTTGTTCTTTTCCATTCCTCTTTGTTCCTCGATATTGTTGTAAATTCGGTTTTATTAGCATTGACTTGGAGGTTATATTTCATGAGGGTCTTTTGTATGATGTCTATATTTGCTGGTGTTGATCCAATAAAATCGACATCATCTGTATAGGCGATTTCTCTAGGGATTGCATTCTCAATATGAGTCGTTGGTTTTGGAATGACTTTTTGAACTTCTTTCAGAGCGTGTTCTAAGTATATTGTGAACAGAAACGGGCTCAGACTATCTCCTTGGGGGGTCCCGATGTTACTTTCGAACTGCGTCTGTTTTGTGGCCCCGTATATCCTTGGTTGTATCTTTGTGTTGCTGAGGAGAAATCGGATTATTCGGAGCTCGTCTTCGTCTACTATGTCTGTTAATATCTCCAAAAGTTTTCCTCTGTCGATCGTATCAAAGGCTGTGGACATATCGATTCCGGTGATTGTTATGGATATGTTTTCTTTGAGTGCCTTTGCTGCCAACCATTTATGTGTCCATACAACGTCCGATGTGCTTCGGTCTTGGCGAAACCCGCTTTGGCTATGTGATAGATATTATTGTTTTTAGACCTGTAAATTCTCAGTCAATTAACTGAAATCAGTCAATTTGTCAAATTCAAATATTTAAAAAAGGAAAGAAAGAAAGAAAGAAATAAAAAAAGAAAGAATTCACAAATCGTAGTCGAATGACCGTAAAATAATTAGGAGTGTTCCACAGCGCTACGCATAGCTCATGGGGACCGTTTATATTAACGATGTATATATTGCCAAGACAAAGCGACGCTTTTTATAAAAGGCGTGTCTGAACACTTCCCTGGGTATTTTCACACATCCTTCGTTAAATTATTTTTTCACTTTCCAAACCACCGTGATCCCAACTGTAGCCAATTTAAATGAGCCACCGAGCGATAAATTTCACTGTTTCATCTAAGCCAAAATTGACCACATTTACCTGGGGAGTCTCAAAACTATGATAAAGTAAATTGCGAATGCCGCAAGTCCGTTATGTAGACATCTTCAAATCGAAAGTTAGGATAGATTGCTACAAGCACATTTCGATTGCCTCACGTTGTAAACAAACTGGTTGACTGTTTCTTCACTGATTGAGTACCTGATTATAAGGAACAATGGTAAGTAGCCTAATTAATTCCCGTGCAAATCAGGACGTTTTCTGGCATTGTTTTGCTCAAGCCCAAGCGAGCTTGCTGTTTTGTGGCAATTTACCTTCATTTCGATTCTTTGAATTTTTCCGCTACGCCTGCCGAAGTTTCTTCTTGATAATTCACTTCTACTTAATAATTCAGTGTATTGGCCTGAAGTCATATTTATTTTAGTTTTTTTTTTCTCTGTCATTTACTGATTGAAAATCAAGTTTGCTCATTGCTACATTATTCTAATGTTCTCACAATGGCTGAGCTGTTCGTGGATCGCAATTCAGACTTGTCGAGCATCGATAAAGATGCGAGTCCCGTGAGGAATAAATTCAATTGGTTATGGCTAGAAGTTAAAGATGATAATGGTGATTATTTTTCTATGTCAAAAAAATTCCAGAGGCAGGAATATGACTTTGATGAAGTCATCTTTACCTATATGAATGACATGCTTATTTAGCATTCCTTCTACATCAAATTATGGCAGTCATACTTCCAGTAAGAAATAACACCCACTATTTTGATATATTGTATTTATCACTCTCCTCTCCAATGATGCCCTTATTTTTTTTTAAATTATTGAATCTTCAGTTTGTCGAAGAGTTTCAGTCAATTTTTATAGAGCTCATTTACAGGTCTATGTTTTCAGTAATTTTGTTTCAATTAAAAAATGAATGGCAAGTGTTAGATATCATTTTAAAGGTCAGAAAATAAGCTTTATTTTCATATAAATCATTTTCATGTATGGAAAGTATGGAAAAAATTGATAAACGAAATGGGAAAAAAATATGAGGTTTTTGTCCTAAAAAGTGGGGTTGGTGGCGGGAAAAATAAAATAATGAGCGAGTATATCAATTTTTATGAAATTTGGCAGAGATATTCTTCAATTAATTGTCTATCGATGTATGAAGTATAATTAAAATGTATCCATAATTTTAAAAGTTGTTATAATTAAAAAATTTATAAATTTTATTACATAAATTTTCTGAGAAATACAATCAGGAATTGAGAATGAAATACACCGTTAGAAAGCTTGTTTTGTGCCCTTTTCACATAGGTTCACAAATAACGCCATGGTGACCAACACAGTAAAGGGTCAAAAATAAAGTTCCAAAAAACGAGTTTCCCCTTACAGTGAGCCTATCGGCGGCCACTGGACTGGAGTTATCAAAGTGCCTATTCATTCCTCGCGAAATCGTGTGTTTCCGTCTGTTACGTCTGGTGCCGTGCAAACAAAACAAAGGTTTTTAAAAAAGTTTATTGAGAAAAAGATACGGAAAAAAGTGTCCCTAGATAGGTATGCAATTTGGTGCATTAGTGCAGTAAAAATTGGTGCGCAAAATTAGTTCGTAGCGGATGCGAGACTGTGTGTGTGTGTTTTGTGTGTGTGTGAGAGTGTGTGTGTGTGTCTCTTTTTTTTTTTTTTTTTGGAGTGCCTACGTACACGGTAACGGGGCATCTAGCCTCAGGATCTACGTACACGTAAACTGGTTTACCGTTGCAACACAAGCAGTAGATGGTTCTCGCTGTCGTGACCGCGCGCGCTCATGTGTGTGTGTCTGTGTTATTTTTTTTTAAAATCAAAACAATTTTAACCATTAATGGCGAGATTCCATTTTACACTCCCCAAACTCCAGATCATAGTCTTAATGTTATTAAAAGACAAGCTTTGCGATTTATAGTTTAATTGAAGCCCGAGTCGAAATATACTCTTACTACTGCTCTCTTGGTGGAAACGATTTATTTTGCATAAGCAATCTGGAGAAAAAAATCAGTGTCACTGTAAAAGGTTAAAATTTCACGAAGTACGCACCGTGAACACCGCTGTAACAATCCTTTGATCTACGTCATCAGGCAACCCATTGTTTCTTTCATCTTTTCCCATTCCCCCTTACTATCCCCCCCCCCCCCCCATTTCCCCGCCCATCTCTCTCTCTCTCTCTCTCTCTCTCTCTCTCTCTCTCTCTCTCTCTCTCTCTCTCTCTCTCTCTTGTCATAGTGTTATCCTTTCCCCTTCCCATCTCATTGTAAAATGAAAACGTTCTGCTGTTTGCAGATACATGTATGATTGATTTGTTTTTTCTCTCTCACTAGGCATTTGAAAAAAACAAAAACCTGAAAAAAAAAGAAAACAACTTAACCTTTTAAAGGCGAATATCAATCTTACTTGGACCAAAAATAAAATATTACCGTTTTAATCAAAAGACAAAAAACAAAATACAACTTGAAAACATGAGCTTTTATATAGGGCACTATCCACCCAACGTGCTCAAAGCGCATTTTATCAATATTCTTACTGCTCTTATGGTGGAAACGTTTTTTTTCTGCGTTAAAGACTATTATTTGAAAACAAAAAAAATCAGAGTCACTGGCAAAGGGTTAATTGCAGTACTCCTGCATCCTGTGAGACTCCTGCGGCACTTGTTAATCATAAAAAAGGAAATAGCAATCAACAATACTAAAGTGAAAAAAAAAAAAAGAAGAGGGGGGGGGGGGGTGGAGAGCAAACCCAGTAGCGATGCAACCTTTTAGTTCGATCTTTGACCTAACACCAAATCTTCTATCATCAAAAGACAAGTAACGGCAAAACGATTATAGACAATTGAAGTCCGAGTTGCGATAGTCTGACTGCTCTCTTGGAGGAAACGCTGTATTCCCCGTTAACAATAATAAAGATAAAAGCAAACTATTATCTAAAAGCAAAAAATTAGCTTCGCTGTTAAGGGGTTAAGAACACCTGCAACTGCCAGCATCCTTGAGATGCTCTACGTCACCAAGGTCACCAAGCGACACGTCTCCCTTTCGTCGGCATGCACCCCCCCCCCCCCCCCCCTTTCAAGGTGGTGGTGGAGGCCTTTTTTTCTTTCATTCAATCAACTTGACTGCTGTTGGACCCTAGGCCTCTCTACAAGTACAAGAAATAATACTCACTTTTTCTCTGCTCCAACGAAAATATCTACCCCCTACCGGTCTAATTATTTGTAGCAGACGACAAATTTCTCAAAACGGTCACGTGACACTGTAAAAACAACACAGGAAGTCCATGAAAGCTTATTTACGGCATTTCCTTTGAACCGTGTAAACAACAAAATTTCGTTTTCATTCGACTCAACGGATCAGATTGGCCGATATTTTTTAACGAACTAAAGTTCTGAAAAATCAAAATGTTTCTTAGAAAGTTGAAAGATGCTAGTTTTTGAAACAGGGGAAGTTTTTTTTTTTAAATCTTTATATTTTACGTGAATGCATGCTCAAGGCGAGTTGGACGTTCAGCGGAGGTTGGTAGGCCAAAGGCCCATCTCTCTACATAGACATAGAGTCTACTTCTACTTCTAATAGAAATAGAAGAGCGAGAGACAGATCAGAGTCAGAGACTGAGACGAGAGAGGTGGGCCGATGGAAGTGGAACTGACATTTAGCTCCTTTAAAGTTTAAGTTTAAGTTGTCCACCATACATTTAGATAGAAAGAAAAAGAAACTTAACGCCTACCATCATAAGCCATAAGCAGTTTAGATTGGGAGATGCAGCTAGATATATATTTTAAAAAACCAAAAACGTTCGGTACTCGACAATCCTTGAATTTCAAAAGTTATGTTTGAAACCGTCCATGTCAATCATCATTCAATGGATTTCTTGTCATAAAAGACCGTTTTTTTAACAAAAGTTTCTTCAGAAAAAGATTGCGGAGGCGGAAGAAATGTCACTATCTAGATCTTGATATACAATAGTGCATGATTTATGATTTTGCATAAGTGAAGTGAAAGTGCAGTAATAATTGGTGCTCAAAAATTGTTCCGTAGCAGGTGCGAGATGTGTAAATGCACTTTGATTCCAATCCAATGGCGGCCGATAGGCTCACTGTAAGGTGAAACTCGTTTTTTAAAATTTTAAACTTTATTTTTGCCCCTTTGCTGTTTTGGTCACCATCCATCATGGCGTTAATTGTGAACCTATGTTGATAATTTTGGTATCATTTTAAGGGCACAAAACAAGCTTTCTAGCAGTCAGTATATTTCATTCTTAATTCCTGATTGTATTTCCCAGAAAGCTAATGAAGTAAAATATAAAATTTTGAATTATAAGAATAAGAACTTTTTACATTATGGATATGAAATTTGTGATATGAATACAATACGATATAGCAGCGATACTGATATTTTCACAAGAAAAAATTATTATCACTTCCTTTATTTACTCTTATCTATGGAAACGGCGACTGCTATCATTCACAGTTCAATTGTTGCATTTATAAATGCAACATATATTAATCATGATGGTTTTGTACTCTGTGAGTAATATCTGTTGAAAAGGTCAAATAATTTTGATTCGAGGCGAGGGAAAATAGCGAAAGATAGCACCTCACTTAATTAATCCTCATACAAGAAGAGTGTATTGACAGCCAGATCTTCCTATTCATCAAATGAAAATAACCACTCCTTGTATGACACTAATAACAGCTGACCCACGGGAAATTCCTCTTCGTTAGCTATCTCGTCATTCTATACCTATGTCTTGGACTTGAGTGACCAAAATTTCTGTATACGTTTTTGAAGGGGAAATGATTTAGGGGCATATTTAAAATATTTGCTTTTCATTTCCTGTGAGACGGGGTAGCAAGTACAGTGCAACCCCTGAATAATGACATCGCCCTGGATCGAAAAATTATGTCGTTATCCAGGGGTGTCATGGTATTCCAGGGTTTTCAAGATGGTGGGATATTGGGATGTGGTGAAACCCGTGAATACATAACAGTGCCTGATATGATGGGTCCCAACAATGTTAGAATCTGTATTTCTCTCGTTTACAAAGGGTATACTCTCCAATCTATATTGTCATTGTTTTGATCGTAAATTCAGAAAAGAGAGTGGGGCAGGCACTTATGTTGATAATAACAGGAAACGAAAAGTACCAGAAGACAACAGAGAATAAAATCCTTGCGGCAATTGAGGGCTTGAATCAATGACCTTACTGTTCGACAACTCCGCCTGGCCAAGTGAGGGACTCTATTATATAGTCATCCACCTCATAAAAAGGGGTTTTAAACGTAGTGTCTATCCTGAATTTTGTCTCCCAACTTCTTGAGGTCATGGGTTCAACGCACACAAACTCTGCAAAGTTTATTTTCAAGCCAGCAGCTTTGCTTAAGCTCTATTCTCAAAACAAACAAATAACATTGAGACATTGAGTCCGCTCTGACATTGGGGGCGAACATTAAATCAGAAAAGTGAGTGGAGCAAGCACTTAGGTTGAAAATAACAGGAAACAAAGTGAGTAGAAAAGTGCCAGAAGACAATAGAGTATAAAAACTTCTGCGGTGGGGGTCGAACCCACGACCCTATTGTTATGACAGCTCTGCCTAGCCAAGAGAGGTACTCTATACATACAGTCGTTGCCATCCACCACTCCAAAAAAATAAAGTGGTATCAAGCTTAATGTTTATCCTGAGTCTGTCTCCTGACTTCTTGAGGTCATGGGTTCAACACACACAAACTCCATGAAGTTTGTTTACAAGCCAGCAGCTATGCTTAAACTCTATCCTCAACATAAATATAAAACATAGAGACGATTGAGATATTGACTAAGCTCCGAGCATTAAATCAGAAAAGTGAGGGGAGCAGGCACTAATGTTGATAATAGCAGAGAACGAAGTGAGTAGAAAAGTGTCAGAGACGATGACATGAGACTTGAGTTAGGATTATTGGTTTCATATAGGGCAGTAATCTGAATTTTTCTTTTGTTTTTATACCTTTGGCATTGGGTTCATTGCAGTCTAATACTATTTTGGTGAGAAAAAACTCTAAGGATAATTTTAATATCAAGACAGTAAGTTAAAGTTGTGCTATTTGATGCATGAAAAAAAATGTTAAAATGCCTAGATTGATAATTATTTAACAATTCATCCTTTCTCAGATTGCTGGACAGTTAGAGACAATCAACAGATTGAAACAAGACAACAATTTGTTACAGATCAAACTGCAAGCTTTGAGGAGTGGCTGCTCGGCAACAGACTTCTACCCCCCTTTTGCTGTAGAAGATTCCGAGTTTTTGTCCCTTCACCACACATTCACTTCACTGAAAAACAAAATATCTGCCTGCAGGTTGTTAGGTTTGTCTCATTTTTTATTTTTAAAAAAAAACCCTTCCCATTCATCCTTTGTTTTATCATTTGCCATTATTTAGTCAATTGTAACATTCAATTTTTAATTATTTTAAAGATAAGCCCCCGAACTAGAATGCCGGGATTTGGGGATTTTCTCAGAAATTTTCCGCTGATTTTGTTCTGTCAAACATCTTCCTTAAAAGTTCAGGTCATGTGGTGGTTACAGAGAGATAATTACTTATTACAATTATAAGGGGTGTAAAACTTATTTGACTCTTTTTACTTTTGTTTTTACGATGTTTCACAATTCTAATTTATTAGAGATAATTTAGTCTTATTGTAAGATCCATAACCACTGGGGCTTCAGTAACTGAGATAGAACAAATTAAATACAAATACTTTCAGGCCTTTTTACCAAAAGTTAATTTAAAATCTCAGGATATAATGAATGTCTTTAAAATCGTAATAAAGGAAGGACAATTCATTAAAACTTTACAGACCCTATGGTATGTTATATTTCTACTATTAAGAATGGATGCGCACCAGAAGTATTAATATAAACTATGAAATTATATGTTATGATTTTGTTTTAGTTTTACTGACGGACCGATAGATTTTCTTCATTTTTTATAAATTGCCATTATCATCACTGAATACTAGTGCAACAAACATCCACCACATCATCATCACTACCATTGCTACAACCACATCATCATTACTACCACCCCTACTACTACAACCACCACTGCCGCATCATCATCATCATAACCACCAATACTACTCAAACCACCACTACCAAATCATCGCTACAACTACAACTACAACCACATCATCACTACCTATATTATGTACTACAATCACCATCTCATCATCATCAATACTACTACTACTACAGCCATCACTAACACTGCATCACTACCACAACTACAATGACAACAACCACATCATAATTATTACGGTAATACAACTAGTAGTAATGGTAATGATGTTGATGTGGTGTTTGTAGTGGTAGTGACCTACCTGCCGAATCTTACAGATGTTTCGTAATTTTACGAATTTTAGACAATTTCATGGCCAATTACGAAAATACGAAATTGTATGGACATTTTTTAATTCTTAGTAAAACTTAAATAATGATAATAATAATAATAATTTTTTAAATGATAAAATAATAACAAAAACAACAACAATAATAGTAATAATAATGATAAGAAGAAGAAATACTACTACTACAACTATACTCTAAAAATGAAATAATAATAGGAATTATAATGATGATGATAATATTAATAACTGCTTTCATCTGTTTCTGTGGGTTAAAAAATGAAAGATAAACCAAAACGTCATCACTTTTAGAATAGTCATAGCTTTATCAAAAAAGTGTGGTCAAAGTTAATACTTTTTCCCCGTTATTTTGAGCCTTCAAAAACTATTTCTGATATTGAAGCTAGATCGCCATTTTTTTGTTTTATTTTACATTACTCATTTGATAGAATGTGACGAAAACAGACTTTTTCCTTAGTTTTTCCAAATAACTCATAATTTGAGTATTCTTTGTGGCATCATGGTACTCATTTTACACCAGAGTAAAGTGGGATAATTTGAGTATATAGGGTCTTCTCCAATTACTCAACTTTGCAGCACTCACAGCTGGACTTGAATCTACGACTTACTTATAGGCCATGGGCAGAGTGTCATTAATTATATGATGAGACCAGAAATCCATTTACATAATGTGTAACCAACCCAATTTCAGGTCCTTGTGGTCTGACAGTGTTGAATGTGCAGTCCAAGTCACTGGTGGTCAGCTTCACCTCTGTATGGAAAGACCTCACGCAATCTTATGTGCTTCACATCGCTGACAGCAATGACAGAGTCAAGGTTGGTCGATTTCTTTATCTATCTCAATGCCATTGCCGTTTGCCTCCAAGAATAATGGTGAATTTTTAACAAACTAGTCATTGATTGAATTCTCAGTTTAACCCCCTCCTTACATACCTGCCTACTTTTACGGATCGTCCATAATTGTTACGGAAATTAGGTAACAATTTTGGACATATGGAAATGGAAGAAATATTACGGATTTTGATTTCACGGCAATTTGGTCGTAGTGTTAGAGAAAAGAAAGAAAAAAATTTTTTTTCTTTTAAGTACCTGCAGTTATCCAAGAAAAGAAAAAAAAGATGTTCCCTTAAAGTTATAAAGGCTACTGCTCAGTTCACGCCCATGATAGCTTAGTCGATTGCTAGCACGTAATGGTGGAGTTCAAAAACATTTATTTTACGTATAGAAGGTTGTAGATACGCGGTATTTTGTTGTTGTTGCTGTTATTAATTGGTGGAGTATTACTATAATTGTACCATTTATTATTGATGAATTTTGTGTTGGCTACTGATTTTGAAATGTTCAAGTAGACAGGTATGTCTTACCACCCATAGGAAAATCGTCACATTTGTTACGATGCAGCCAACATTTTTCTTATTCTTTTTTCTTTTGTACATCATAATAATATTTGAACAAAAATGTTTGCTATAGTTAAATTAATACTGTGTTGAAGACTTCGTTTAGCGGAAAAAAAAAATATGTATAGCAAGAACTAACAGCTTTTGTGTTTGAGTGAAATAAACCTATTTTTGTATAGGTTGGGTGTGAAGTTTTGGGGAAAATCCGTAAAATGGCCGGTAAGGAGAGAGTTAAAAAGTTAATTCTTCTGTACCCACGTCACAATACTTTGCATTGAATGATGGATTTCGGATATAGTGATAAACTGGTAGGAGATTTTACCTTCTGTCTAACCAATTTCATTGTATCTGAAGGAATTCTGCAGGGTTCCCACTCGGTCAGGAAGTCGGGAAATGGTCTTGAATTTTTAAATTTCTTCAAGATCGGGAAAAAAACAGTCTTGAAAATAAAAACGGTCTTGATTTTTCTTGTCTGAGTCAGGAGCTTTCAAATCAGGTGAAGTCATAAACCTGAAGTTTGGTGTCTTATTATTTACTTATTAAGCAGTGATGATAATCTTCCGCGGAATTCCGGATTTTGGGAACTTCTCAGAATTTTTCAGCTGAATTTGCCATGTCAAACATTTTCCTCAAATCCACAAAATCACCATAATGTCTTATGTCATATTTTGACACCTGTGCTCAGCCTCGTGAAATTTGTTGACGGTCCCATCTTTATGACGTCGGGCCAGACACGACGCCAGATGTCACAACACAGTTGATACAGAAGACCAGTGGTGTTCTTTGATTAGCTGATGGTTGAAGGGGAAGGATAAATGGGTCTTGATTTTTTTTTAGGTGCCTATTGCCTTTTTAATCTCTCTCTCTCTCTCTCTCTCTCTCTCTCTCTCTCTCTCTCTCTCTCTCCTCTCTCTCTCTCTCCTCTCTCTCTCTCTCTCTCTCTCTCTCTTCTCTCTCTCTCTTCTCTCTCTCTCTCTCTCTCTCTCTCTCTCTCTCTCTCTCTCTCTATATATATATATTTTAATATATATATATATATATATATATATATATATATATATATATATATATACCATTAAATAATCTGGTAATACAGAGATACAATAAAGCAATGGTGATTGGCTTAGTTTACTCTTCTTTTTTTTTTCTTTGGACTATGGTTTGAAATTTGAGAGATTCTTTGGTTGTATTTATAAGCTTCATAACCACTAGGTTTCCGTAACAAAGATATTGTAGCCTGCTTTATAATCTAAAAATCAAAAGAAAACAACACTGGCCTTTTATTTGAATATTATTGTAGGCATTTAAAATGTTTTATGAAAAGGACAATTCATTAAATGTTTACAAAAAGTGAATTTATGTCTAATGATAAGAATGGATTTCCACTAATAGTAATATATTACATAATACGAAGCATTCCTGCTATTTTTACATTTTGCTTGTGTTTGAGAGGCCGAAAAATTGTCGTCCTTTTTGATAAATTATTATTAACATCACTGATTAAGCTATGTTAAGTTAACTGCTATTCATCATGCCTGGTGGAACATTCCAAGAGTTCTGGACCAAATATCCGGCTTTCAAAGACTGGTTAAAAAATACTAGCAACAATCTTGAAAGATACTGCATATTGTGTAAAAAGACTATTCATATCAAGGCCATGGGAAGGTCTGCTTTGACATCCCACATGCAAGGGAACAATCACAAGTCACTAGCATTGGCTATATCTAGTAGTGACAGGGGTCGTTACCTAACTTTGTTGCAAAGCCGTCTACTAGCTCTGCGCTTCTGATTCAACATTCAACACAGGCACAGGTGATGCTAAAGCCTTCATCATTAGATAGTTTTGTGTGTTAGTCTGATGTCATTGATGCTGAGATTTGGTGATGTGTGAGAACGGCAATGAAAAACCACTCTGCCAGTTCGAATGAAGACACTGACTTGACTACTTTTACTTCAGTCAATACAAAAATTTAGTTGTGGAGAAACTATTGGTCTTGAAAAAAATTTGGCAGTCTTGAATTTTGAAATGGGTTTTGAGTGGGAACCCTGATTGTGATGATGTAGGCATTCCTGCCAACCCTTCTGTTTTTGACGGAATGATTCCGATTTTCTCTCTTCATTTCTGCCATTCCATCATTCTCTCTTAAATTCTGATTTTCAAAAGTAATGATAAGGATAAGAAGGAAGCAGTGATGTCAAAACTCTGGTTTCACCGGAAAAAAAATCAAGTCTGGAGAAAAAATTCTGGTTTACCTGCAACTTCTCACAAATTCCGGTGAGGTTCAATTGTTCCAAGGATACCCCCCCCCCCCTTTTTTTTTTTTCCAGTCACTACTACTACAACCACCACCACCACATTATCATCACTGCCACTACTACTACAACCACCATCACCACATCATCACTACCACTACTAATACAACCACCACCACCACATCATCTTTATTACCACTACTACTGCAACCACCACCACCTCATCATCATCATCACTACCACTACAACTACAACCACCAGCGATCACCACCACATCATTACGACTACAGCAACAACCGTCACCACCACATCATCATCATTACACTACTACTACAACCACCACCATCACTACCACTACTTCTACAACCACTTCTTGACAACTCCTTGATTTTAATATTGCTGAGAGAAGCTCCTTAAAAACTCATTGAAATTCATTTCAGGAGAAAACTCCTTGATAATTCCTTCTCCTCATCATCATCATTATCATCACAATTAGTTCTACCACCATTACAACAACCACATTATCGTCACTACAACCTCATCACCATCCCTACTACAACTACTACAACCGCCATCACATCACCATCTCCACACTACTACTACAACAACCACTATCACATCACCATCCCTACCACCACAACAACAACCAGCAGCACATCACCATCCCTACAACCACCACTACTACTACTACTACTACTACTACTACTACTACTACTACTACTACTAATACAACCACCACACCACCATCCCTATACCACCATCCCTATACCACCACTACTACAACAACCATCACATCACCATCCCTACCCTCTCTCTGTCTGTCTCTCTCTCTCTCTCTCTCTCTCTCTCTCTCTCTCTCTCTCTC
Source organism: Berghia stephanieae (assembly GCF_034508935.2). Classification (NCBI taxonomy): domain Eukaryota; kingdom Metazoa; phylum Mollusca; class Gastropoda; order Nudibranchia; family Aeolidiidae; genus Berghia; species Berghia stephanieae. The sequence goes on along the minus strand of NC_088370.1, from coordinate 30,856,917 downwards.
TCTCTCTCTCTCTCTCTCTCTCTCTCTCTCTCTCTTTTCTTTTCTCTTCTCTTCTCCCCCCCCCCCCCATGTATATATTATGTGCACCTATATATATATATAGGTACCTATCTATCTATATATTTATCGGTCTATTAGTCTCTCTTTCTGTCTGAGTGGGGTTCCTGGCCTCTCACAGTGGGCAGGGAGGAATTTACTGTGTCTTCTATCCCCTTATATGCGTTTTCCAATATGCTTTCTGTCTTTGTCTTGGAATGAGATTACTTGGTTTTGTCCTGGCTGAGAGGGAAATAATAATAATAATAATAATAATAATAATACTTTATTGCATCCCAAAAAGGAAATTTTTTGTACAGACGTGTTATAATTTACACATAAGATAAAAATACAATGGAAATAGGATGTATATATATAAAAAAGGAGCAGCTCTATAACCAGAGCTGCGCTTTATAATATGAATAATTTCAACACTGTAAAATAGTTAAAACTGTCACTATAAATTGAAAATTGAAAAGATTGCAAAACAAATAAATTAATAAATTAATATTTATATTTTTAAAAAGTAAAAATGAGAAATAATTATATAAAATGATTATTGCTTGTTGTTATACAGCCTAATACTGGACGGCAGAAAAGATTTTCGGTGTCTCTCTGTTTTCGTTGAAATAGAGAAAGGGCGACCACTTCTTTCTGACATAATAATTGATGGTCTTAGTGGATGATACTGGTCATTTAATATTTTAGTTATTTTATTTATACAAAATTTCTCGTATAAAAGATCTACATCGTCAACATCATTTATATAGCGTTTAATGGATTTTTTAATATTTGAATTTATTTTGTTCCTTTCCACTGCTAAGCAATTGCCTCCCCAAGCTGTTATACAAAATGACAAAACACTTTCGATTACTGCTCTATAAAATAATGTGCAGAGGGTTTTATCTATTCTAAACTGAGAGAGTTTTGATAAAAAATATGTACGTCTGCACATCTTATGCCTAATTATTTTCAAGTGTTCATCCCACTTGAGCCTGTCATCAATCGTTACACCAAGGTATTTGTAGTGAGGAACTCGCTGGACGAATTGGTCCTTTAATTTTAACGGTTCTATCGGTTCCTTCACTCTCCTAAAGTCAATCACTAGCTCCTTTGTCTTGCTTATGTTAAGCTCTAGGTGGTGGGCATCACACCAAGACACAAATCTATCAATTTCTTGCCTATAAGCCACTTCGTTGCCATTTGTTATGAGGCCTTGAAGAGCGGTGTCATCTGCAAACTTTATTAAAGGTACACTCAGGTTTTGACTTCTACAGTCATTCGTGTATATTGTGAATAATACAGGGGACAATACACAACCTTGAGGAGCGCCAGTATTTGTAGTTATACAGGAAGATTTGTTTTGCCCTAATTGAACATATTGTGCTCTCTCCGTAAGAAATTCGAGCACCCAAGCAATTATATACTTGTTTAAATTCAGACTAGTCAATTTTTGAACAACCAACTGGGGTTGCATTGTATTGAACGCTGAAGAAAAATCTGCAAAAAGCAATCTGCAATAGCTCCTAGCGTGATCTAGATGCCTGTAGATGTTGTTTGTAAACAGCAAAATGGCATCCTCTACGCCACGTCCTGGTTTGTAAGCAAATTGATGACTATCACTCAATGGCATAAACTGATTCCTAATTTTAATAAGAACAAGTTTTTCTAAAGATTTCATGACTATTGAAGTCAGTGCAACAGGTCTGAGATCGTTCATAGTTTCAAGTTTTTCTTTTTTTGGAACAGGAATAATTTTCGAAGTTTTCCAAATTTCAGGGATTGAAACGCATTGGAGGGACCAGTTAAAAATATGTGTATAAATGGGGGAAAGCTGGTGGGCACATTCTTTTAATAGTTTTCCTTTCAATCCATCCGGCCCAGCAGCCTTCCTCTCGTTTAGTTTCGAAAATACGAATCTCGTTTCCTCTTCACTGACCTCAACAGCCATTTCATCTTCCAAAGCCCTGTCTAATTTATGTTTTTCATTTTCAATATCAAATTTGTTTGCTGTGTCGAAACGTGAATAAAATTTATTTAAAGTTTCAATTTCGATATCTTCTGATATAATCGTGGGCTTTGGATTATAGTTAACAGCAGTTTTAAGCCCCCGCCACGTGTCCCGTATATCCCCAGAAGAAAAGCATTTTTCAATTTTATTTTTGTACTTGTCTCTACAACTAGATATTACCCTCTTTATCTCTTTTTGTTTTGTTTTCAGATCTTTTTTGTTTCCACTAGTATAGAGAGTTTTCTTTTGGTTCAATAAAAGTTTTAGATCTTTTGTTATCCAAGGCTTATTGTTAGGATAATATTTTATTTCTTTTTTACAAGACACTAGCTGTTCACAGAATTTTAAATACTCACTCACACAGTCATTCAGCTCATCCACACTATCACATGATTCGATAAAAACATTCCAGTCAGTGCATTCAAAACAACCACGCAAATCTTCACACACACTTCCGTTCCAGATCTGTACACTTTTCTTTACTGGTTTTACACGTTTAAAAACAGGGCGGTAGGTGGGGAGTAGCAAGAGCATGCAGTGGTCAGATAAACCTAATGGGGCGCGGGGTAAACATTTATAACTATTTTTAATATTACACAGGAATAAATCTAATGTTTTTTTGTCCCTTGTCTCGCAGTCCACGTATTGATGAAGTCCCGGGAGAGTAAAATCGTTACATTGGTTAAAATCGCCAGTGACCATCAATACGGCATCGGGTGACTTAATTTGAATGTCCTGTATTTCTTTCCTCAAAATATTTTTCGCTGTGGTGTTGTCTGATGATGGTGGAATGTAGACGTTGATGATGATGACATGAGTATATTCCCGGGGTAGGTAATATGGTCGTGACGAAACAGTAATAAATTCAATATAATCGTCACAATACATTTTCTTTATCTGACAGTTATTGGGGTGGCACCATTTGTTGTTAATATATGTGCACACCCCACCCCCAGTTCGTTTATTTACATTAGTCCGATCTCCTCGAAATAGTGAATATTGTTCAATATTAAAACATGATGATGGTATGTGAGGAGATAGCCAAGTCTCTGTTAACGCTATTATGGAGGCTTGACGATAGTCACTATTAAAACGACACAGTGAAAACAGTTCATCAATTTTATTTTTCAGTGATCTTACATTACCTGTCACTACACAGGGTAAAAATGGACGAAAAGGCCGTCTGTTAAATTTTGTTTTTATTCCTCCCTTTCTCCCCCTCTTTCTTACTTTAATAAACGATGTGTCAATAGTGGGTGGTGGGGGTGACACGGGTTGGAGGATCGGAGAGTCTCTGGAGTATAAGTTATCGATAGGCTTATTTTGGCAGTAAAATCACAGGCTAAAACACCATTTATGCTTATAAATATACTAATAAATATAAAAATCAGGGACAATATATACTTCACATCCATTTTGAATAAAAATTAGGCTTAAATTCCGACGATTGAATGATAAATGAATAAAAATATGTGTAGAAAATAGGTAAATATTCACAACACGTCTGTTGTCGCCGGAAGCCAGCGCCTGACAAACTAGAGTTTTGGGAGATGATATTTTTTGTCTTGTACATCATCTCTGTTATGCACTGTATTAATTGTTTGTGTTATATTATAATAATGTGGAAACATATGAGTGTATTACTCTTAGTGGGGACCTGTGCTTGTGTATCGATGAGACTTTTAGGTGATCTCAAACTAAGTAGGCTACACTGCTAGTGTGCTCTTGGAATCTACATCTGTTTCCGATTTGAATGAATTCCCTTTTGTCTTACTTTTTCTTGGGTGCTTTAATTGCTATCCTATTTTCTAACTTTCTACTGGCGCTGATATGACCTTAATGTGTTGCAAGCGCCGTAAAACCCTCAAAAACAAAAACAGATATCTCTTTCTGTCTTCAAACGCACCCGCACATGCGTGACACACACACAGACACACTATTCAATTCAATTTAAATGTTTAATGTAATTGCCAATATGAAACATGCGTTAACTTAATATTTACGATTAACAAATAAAACACACATACACACACAAAACAATGTTTTTCAATTTAATCTTTTGTACCTATCACTTCATTCACTTTGAGCTCTCTCTCTCTCTCTCTCTCTCTCTCTCTCTCTCTCTCTCTCTCTCTCTCTCTCTCTCTCTCTCTCTCTCTCTGTCACACACACAGACACACATAAATACACTTTCTGTCCCTCCGTCAGACAAACCTAAATCAATATAGTGGATCATATCCATTTCACATCAACCATCAATCGCTCTCTTCGCCCACAACTTATCATCATCAACATCACTGCCACGACTACTACAACCACCACCACCACACCATCATTTCACGAAGCAGCACCACTACTACAACCACCACCACCCATCATCATCACCATCATTTCCACAACCACGGAAAGAACAGGGCAAGGCAGAAAATAAAAGTTTGTTTTGAGTTTTTTCTGCGAGCAGCTCTTTATTTGGTTATGATTATAATTTTACCATTTCTATCACTTATTCAGGTGGCAGGCACAACGATACCTTACTTCATAGACGTTGGGTCCATAATTTCCGGCAAGGAAGACTTGGACTGGTCCAAGGTCATGGACAAGATTGGATATCATATCAATGCCTACACGCAGAGGTGTTGGGAAGTTGAACATGTACAGGTTAGAATAAAAAAAGGCATCTATTTTAGACCTGCCTAGTACTGCAAAATATTTGTAGAATTATGAATTTTTACTCCAGCTACAGAACCTCAAATTAATTACAGAACTATATAATAAGCGTTTTTGAATAAATAAATCTTGTCGAAGAGGAAAGCTTAGTTCCTTGGAACCTATATTTAGGACTTTGAGGCATTTTTTTTTTACCATGCTGATGGAAAATAATAAATTAGTAACTAATAAGTGACTTTTTCTTTTTTCCCTTAGAAGAAACAACGAATATTTTAGATTTACAGTAGGCAACTCTGTTAATTATTTTATCTCATTTCACAGAGCAATCACAAAACAGTTTTGGAGCAGATCTCCTTCAATGACCCAATGACTGTTGTAGAAATGGACCTGGCTTTACCTGTAAATAGCAGCAATACTTTACTGAGGGTTAAGCTCCATCTTGTTTGTGATAACATTGAAAATGTTATTTTCAATAAAGTTAGCGTGACAAGTGAGTGGTCTTTTTTTTATTAACAGGAGTCTGCAATGATCATTATTATTATTATTATTACTATTATTATTATTATTATTATCATTATCATTATTATTATTATTATCATTATTATCATTATCATTATTATTATCATTATTATTATTATTATTACTATTGGAGAACCCACAATATTTGCAGAGAAATAATTACTATTAGGAACAGGCAGTCATTTATTATACTTCTGTGTTGTATTTTTAGATTTGCTGGTAATATGCACTCGATGAAGAAAGTCAAACATCAAAAAGAAAGAGCATAGCCGATTTTCTTCGTATTAATTCGAGTCAATAGGTGATAGGATTAGCCTGAAATAAAAAGGTTTGCTTGGCTCGGGTTCCTGACCTCCCATAGTTGGCAGGGAGGTACTTACTGTGTCTTGTATCCCCCTATATCTGTTTTCCAACTTGCTTTCTGTCTTTGTCTAGGAATGAGATTACTTGGTTTTGTCCTGGCCCTGGCCTGATAACCTGGCTGTATAGTTAGTTTTTGGAGATGATATTTTTATCCTTGTAAATCATCTCTCTCTCTCTCTTATGCACCATATTATGTTTTGAATACATATTGTATATGTTTTGTATACATTTGAGTGTATTTCTCTTAGTTGGGACCTGTGCTTGTGTCTGGATAAGACTTTTAGGTGATCTCAAACTAAGTATTTTGATAGTGTGCTCTTGGAAGCTACCTCTGTTCCCTGTTTGAAACAATTCCCCTTGTCTTACGTTTTCTCGGATGCTTTAATTTTAATTCTAGAACTTTTTACTTTCTCATTTTCTTACTTTTTACTGGCGCTGACATGATCTTAATGTGTTGCAAGCGCCGTACAACCCTTTAAATAAAACAAACAAAAAAGTTTGCAAGTTACAGATATATCCAGAGCTGCCAAGTGCCACGGAAATACTGTGCTTGTTTATTTGGTTTTCATTCTCTGTGGTCGATAAATTCGCAATTTGTGTGTCTGATTAATCTCATCTCAAACTAAGTGCATTGATGGTATGCTCTTGGAATCTACATCTGTTCTCTATTTTTGACTATACCATTTTCTTCTTTTACTGGCGTTGATATGGCTTAAATGTGTCGCAAACATTGTAAAACCCTTAAAAACAAAATAAGCTGTTGCTTACTTTGACCTATGGCGGATAGGTCACTTGCTGTGTCTTCTATCCCTCATGATTTCCCTCGCCGTGTAGGTACCACAAGAGACAATTTATAAATATCTAAATTTGATTTTTCTTACTATATTCATAAAGTAGGTATCCCAATCCAGTCCATTTCTGTGTAACGGGCCTGAAAATCTCTAATTTTCAACCAATTTCACTTGAAGCAATCTATATTTCTATTTAAGTTACAGGGATTAAAATTATATCACTGAAAAGCTTATCTATTCTCCTTCTAAAACATGTCAGATTTGATGATTTTTCTTTCAAAAATAGTTTATTAGACCCTTGTAAAGAGCATGACATAATGCGTTTTTTTATCGCGGCGAATAACCGAAATTTTATGGGTAACCATATTTTAACCGCCAACGCTACTACTACTTTTGTTGGATCGTGTTACAAATAGCATTATTAGAAAGGGAATTAAAAGCTCTTTCTAATGATACCAATAACAACGTGATTTATTTACATTAAAACTCTAAAAAATCGAAATATTTCAGAAAAAATACCTAAAATCGGCAAAAATTCACAAATTTTGATCTTTTAAAGCCAAAAATAGGATTGGAAACATTTTTTCTTTATAATATCTAAATCTCGATGGTTTCCGAGATTTGTACCACCCGCGGGAGTTCCAAACGTCAACACAACGCGAGCATTCCATTTTCACTTTTGATTCCGGCGTGCCTAGCATCGTTGTCTCAGTCAAGTGAAGTGTCTTTGTGTTATTCAATTCCTAAAATGGATATGAACTCAACAGATTTTTTAAAGAATCAGTAGGTAAGTGTTTTAATTTGGCTTTTATTAAATCAATTTTACATTTAATTCTATCTCTAATATTAATGATGATGTTTTATTATCGTCCGCTGACTTGGACAAGAATGAGAATATTGAGAATGACCTCATTTTGAAACCCATGTCAGAACAGATCTCTGTTAATTTTTTACACCATGAAATCCTAATTTGTTTTTTCATGATATCATAAAATATAAGTTAATTCAACATGTGTAGGACATTTGCTGACTTCAAAGTCAAGAATTGTGTTTAAATCTTTCTTCAAACACGACCTAGCAACATCGGCATAAAAATTCAAGATGGCGGCACCCGACCGAGTGCGTTTGTTTATCAATTGACGGGGAATAAGCACACTCCTGAAATTATGTGTTGCTTCAATTAAATTACTTTTTTTTGGGTCTCCAAATCAATCCTTAAGATAGGTAGAAGTTAAGTAACGATTTTCGGCTTTCATGTTTTTTATTGTTTATTGACAATTGAGTCAAACAGTGAACTGGCCATTTCCAACGATAATGTTAGATGCTCAAATTAGTAGATAGGATCTCTCTCTCTCTCTTTCTATCTATTTATTTCTCTCTCCCTCTACCCCCCCTCCCACTCTCTTTCTCTATATTCTTCTCTCTATATCTCCTTTTTTACATTTTTTCTCTCTCTCCCTCTACTCCCCCCCCCCCCCCCCAACTCTTTTTCTCTCTTCTCTCTCTATCTCCTTCTCATTTTTTCTCTCATTGTCTAATCTTTGTCCCCTCTTACACTTATCTCTCTCTCTCTCATCCTCGCACACATACTCATTCTCTTTCTCTCCTTCTCCTAGCCCCCCCCCCCCCCCCTTTCTCTCCATACAAACAACCAGTTGGCTACCTTACCTATGGAATTTTCTTTTTCAGAATGTTCAAATATTGTGTACTTTGTGTTCATTGGTAAAGTAACTTTAGCACCACTCTTCTTGTATCATATTTTTTTCTTTTCAAAATGTTCTAAATAATGCTTTGTTGTTAGATTAGGCATAATATAGTAGATAAGAATAAGCTTAAATATCCATGATGGTAATAGTAATGGTTGGCAATGTAGAAAGTTTGAAATCCCATTTTTTGTGACCTGTTTTTCTACTTATTGACTCTTGATTACTTTTTTTTTCAGTTGATGATGACTATGAGGAAATGAAATGAAGGTTTTTGATGAAGGGGAAAGGTCGGCGACCTGATGCTTGTTGGAGTGCCCCTTTAACTAATCGAGTTCTTCTTCAGCTACACTTTCTGCGATGCGAGGGGGGATCATCTGAGGCCAAGGTATGTATTGCATCTGAGACCCTATGGTTTGCAAGTACCCTACTCACAAGCACAGAAGCTGGTATTAGGTGCAGTTGAGTTATTACATATCATTACTATTTCATTATTTTAAAGCCCTTCTTCATACCACCAGTAATTGATTCTCTTCTAGCAGAAAGTATTGAGATCCATACGGTAGCAATCAAGTTACTGCCCAATTAATGCTACAAAAACCAAGATATACCGTAGACTGTAAGGCTCTGTCTCTGAGGGACATCTATTTACTGCATTCAACCTGTTCATATTTCAGTGCTCATATCATGCTGCTGTTTTTACCCCGTTTGGTTAAGTCGGCTTGTTTACTGCTTTGCTTATATTTCATAATTCTGCTCCAGCAGCTTACCTGCAGTGTGTGATCATTTTTCATTTATTTTCTTTCTGCAGATTGCAGAGTGGTTTACGTACCTCTATCCGGAGTGTGTCTTACTTGTCCAGAGGATAGGACTACTCATTGCCAGGAAGTTGGATACGGCTAGGTCAATCCACGACCCAGCAGAGCTTAAAATTTTCCTCAATGAAATTCTTGACTATGATTACTTGTCGCCTTCGCTGAGTGCCCTGAGCATCACTCGCAGTGTGCTCTTATTTCGGACACAGCAGGGTTTGCCAGAGTCCTTCTTACTTGATTGGCTCTTACGTATTCTGAAGCTCGAACCAGTTCGTCATAAATCCATTAGAAATGCTGTCAAGTCAACAAAGGCAATAATGGCAAAATTAAGGGAAAATATTCGTCGTGATCCAGGGAAGGTGACATCTTTTGCCAGTTCGACTTTTGAACCTTACTTTACACCTGGATCATCAACATCTCTGGTGTCTACAGTCTCTCCAGTATCAACATCTGTCTCTGCACTGTCAGTGCTGACTCCAATGTCAGCCTCTGACACTCCAGTGTCAACGCTCGACAGTGTCAACGCTCACCACGGCCTCGACAGTGTCATCGCTCACCACGGCCTCGACAGTGTCATCGCTCACCACTGCCTCGACAGTGTCGTCGCTCACCACGGCCTCGACAGTGTCAACGCTCACAACTGCCTCGACAGTGTCATCGCTCACCACGGCCTCGACAGTGTCATCGCTCACCACGGCCTCTACAGTGTCGTCGCTCACCACGGCCTCGACAGTGTCGTCGCTCACCACGGCCTCGACAGTGTCATCGCTCACCACGGCCTCTACAGTGTCGTCGCTCACCACTGCCTCGACAGTGTCGTCGCTCACCACTGCCTCGACAGTGTCGTCGCTCACCACGGCCTCGACAGTGTCGTCGCTCACCACGGCCTCGACAGTGTCATCGCTCACCACGGCCTCTACAGTGTCGTCGCTCACCACTGCCTCGACAGTGTCGTCGCTCACCACTGCCTCGACAGTGTCGTCGCTCACCACGGCCTCTACAGTGTCGTCGCTCACCACTGCCTCGACAGTGTCGTCGCTCACCACGGCCTCTACAGTGTCGTCGCTCACCACTGCCTCGACAGTGTCGTCGCTCACCACTGCCTCGACAGTGTCGTCGCTCACCACGGCCTCGACAGTGTCGTCGCTCACCACGGCCTCGACAGTGTCATCGCTCACCACGGCCTCTACAGTGTCGTCGCTCACCACTGCCTCGACAGTGTCGTCGCTCACCACTGCCTCGACAGTGTCGTCGCTCACCACGGCCTCTACAGTGTCGTCGCTCACCACTGCCTCGACAGTGTCGTCGCTCACCACTGCCTCGACAGTGTCATTGCTCACCACTGCCTCTACAGTGTCGTCGCTCACCACTGCCTCTACAGTGTCGTCGCTCACCACTGCCTCGACAGTGTCATCGCTCACCACGGCCTCTACAGTGTCGTCGCTCACCACGGCCTCTACAGTGTCGTCGCTCACCACTGCCTCTACAGTGTCATCGCTCACCACGGCCTCTACAGTGTCGTCGCTCACCACGGCCTCTACAGTGTCGTCGCTCACCACGGCCTCGACAGTGTCATTGCTCACCACGGCCTCGACAGTGTCATTGCTCACCACTGCCTCTACAGAGAAGGAAAATTGATGATAGTGAGGAAAATGTATGTGACCAGTCTGATTCTGATATGGACGATGACTATGATGAGTTTCGATTCACAAGTCAAGGTCAATGGGTAGCAGTTTTTTATGACCAAAAGTTCTATGTTGGTCACCATTATCAGTGATCAACGGGCTTATGTGAGGTTCCTCATCGACTCTTCTGTTCGTGCCTCTACTTACAAGTGGCCTGTTGTTGAGGACATTGCAGAAGTGGAGTCCAAGTATGTCTTCAGGTGGGACTTCGAAGTGACATCTTCTGCAAGTCCTTGACTTTGAACTAGTGCCGCGCTGAGGACCGGTTCAAGGGACCGGTCCCACGGTCTTTTAGCTGTGAACAGAGGATCGGTCCGATAGGGAAGACCGGCGGCGGTCCTCACTTCTTATCACCTTTCCACGGTCTCGCGTCATACTAGGCTACTTCCCCAGCGATTCGTTGCCTCGGTTGCCTATCTTCCACCAATCACCACCCATCCCACTTAATTAATCGCACCCACCCCCCTTTGCCATACACTAAACGACACAGACGACCATACAGGCAGACGACCACCAACCTCCACTCCGCAAACCGCCCTTTCGTGTGTGAGATGGGGGGAACAGGAGGCGCACGCCTTGGACGATTCCATTATACGGGGTAAATTTCAAAATTTACTACACCATAATGATCGCAATGACAATGATCTATGGTGAAGGCATGACCCCTCTTCTCTAATGGGTTATTGTTTGAAATGTATGTGACTACTAAAGATGTGTGTGTTTGTGTGTGTGTGTGTGTGTGTGTGTGTGTGTGTGTCGAACCTAGCAAGTAGCAAATCCGATTTTTTTGTTTTCTTTTGTCCATCTCTTGTCACCACTCCTTTCTATCGCAGTGTTGTCATTTAAAATAATACAATAATATTAAAATTTCGTTTGGTGTTTTTACTAATCAAATGAGTTTCATTAGTTTCTTCCTTCCAAAAAACCCAGTTATAACGTCTGAATTTTAAAAAGTCCAATAGAATATTTGGGGACCCCGATAGCTCAGTTGATAGAGCACTCTCTTTATACGCAAAGGGCCAGAGATCGATCCCGGGTGCAGTCGAGTTTTTTCTGAATCCCTGTCTACTCAGCAATGAATGGGTAGCTGAGTTTGTTAGATCTGGCGAAAAGTCACCATCGACCCCTCTTATTACCTCATCCACCCCCTCTTATTATAACTTCACGTCTCTCTCTTACTCTTCAATGCTCGCTGCCCTCTAATGTGTGTGTGGGGGGGGGGGGGGGGGGGGGGGGGGGGGGTAGGAGTTGCGTGTGTGTATCAACACCACGAACAACTCGATCAACGCCTTGGGCGATGCCATTATCTCCGTTAATGGGGATAAATTTCAAATTTTATTAAATTATCGAAGTAACAATGAAGTACGGTGAGCAAATAAAGAAGGCATCACCCCTCTTCTCTAATTAGGTTACAATTTGAAATGAGTGTGACTACTCCGTGTGTTTTACTCCTGTAGACCACGGTTTTCATCGTGTAGCGGTCTTTAACGGTTCAAGAATGAACGATCCCACGGTCTCAAAGGTCAAACCGGTTCGAATTTCCAACTGTCTCTCAGGAATGTTCAATGTCGAAAAGGACCGGTCCTTGCGGTCTTCATTTCCCAAGGACCGTAGGACCGTGGTCCTTAAGCTCGCCAAGGACCGCCCCGCACTACTTTGGACAGTTGCTGATAAGGCTATTACAAAGGCTTATCAGCGCTTGAAGGGTATTATTTGATTGGATTTGGGTGAGAATTGTCCATTAATGGATTTATATTGTTCATACAAGGTGCATTTTGTGTTGGAACATCTATTTTGTCTCATCTTATCACATTTCCTTTTTTCCCCCAGAGTCAATAATTTTATCTGGTCGACCGTTTTTGGCCAGTTTTTAGATTGCTCTCAAGGTTATCTGCTGCAGTCTGACTGTGAATATGCTTCATCCATGCATAGTTTATTACTTTGCAATTCTTTTAAGACTAAAATGGTTATTCTGTGGCTGTTTCAAAATTTTCTATGAATTTTTGAAAATCATGGATTTTTTATATTTTTTGATTGTGGCATCCAAATTTCATTTCGTTTCAAGAGTATTTCTAAATGAAAAGGTCTAGTGTTAAATGTTGTTTATAGTTTACAATTTTCTGTTTTTTTTTTAGGTATATTTGCACTATTTATTATCCTTAGTTATTTTTTAATGAATTTTTGAAAATTGGTAAATTTGACGAAAAATCAGTTATTTCCCTTGATTGCGAAAAATGACAAAATTTCCATTTTCAGATCTCAATAGCTCTTTAACCGTGTTTCTTATCGCACGGGAAAAAATTAGACAAATTGTGTGGGTACAAGTCTTTCTGTAAAAGTGATCCTTTGGGTTCTTAGTCATTTACTTTTCTTAGAATGAGATCTCAAAAATGGAGTATTTTGCAATGCGAAAGAGTGTACTTTTTCTCGCTATTTCGAAAGGTCATAACTTTTTTATTTTTTAATATTTTTAAATAATTTCTTCTGTTCTGTACATCAATCAACACATAGTTTGAAATAAAAAGTCTTGGATTACTATTTAAAGCTATCTAAATTTTGGTCTGGAATACCTACATAAAGCATTCTGATAGACGTGGAAAATACTTTTTAAATTTTGAAAGTCCATACATAAATAAGAAATTTTCGGCTAAGAGGTAGTTTAGCTGAAAAATCACCAATGTGTCTTGTGTCATTTTTTGACACCTCTGCTCAGCTGCATGATTTTTGATGACATTCCCATGCCCATGACATTAGTCTAGACACATTCGCCAAATGTGAATAGTGATACAATACTCATGACGGCCTTGGATGAAAAGATGATCAAAAGGGAAGGGGATGGAGCAAATGAGTGTCAATATTTTTGTACCATTTAGCTTTGTACTCCTTTTTGTTTGTTTGTTTGTTTGTTCTGAATTCAATTGAATTCATTACAACTTATCTCTAATTACCAATTAAAACAAAAATCAGAGTGGTCTCTCTCTCTCTCTCTCTCTCTCTCTCTCTCTCTCTCTCTCTCTCTCTCTCTCTCTCTCTCTCTCTCTCTCTCTCTCTCTCTATCTCTCTATCCATCTCTCTATCCATCTCTCACTCTCTTTCTTTCTTTCTTTTCCATATTTTATTTCTCAGCCAACCTTCTAACTTCACATTATTATGTTTATAGATATCACTTTGTAATAGAGAGAAAATGTAACAGTAAGTTTGGCTGATCGATTTAAGTCATACTTTTTTTAAAGGCTTATAGACCTGTAAATTCTCAGTCAATTAACTGAAATCAGTCAATTCGTCAAATTCAAATATTTTTTAAAAGGGACGAAAGAAATGAATAAAGAAAGAATTCATGAATCGTAGTCGATTGACTGTAAAGTTAACTAGGAATGTTCCACAGCCCCACGCATAGCTCATGGGCCGTTTATATTAATGATGGATATATATTGCCAAGGCTAAGCGACGCTTTTTAGAATTGCCGTGTCTGAACACACCCCAGTGTATTTTCACACAGCCTTCGTGAAATTATTTTTTCACTTTCGAAACCTGTCGTAGCCAATTTTAACTGAGCCGCCGAGCGATAAATTTCACTGTTTCGTCTAAGCCAATATTGACCACATTTACTTGAAGGACAGGAAAAGTATGAGAAAGAAAAATTCGAAACACCGGAAGTTCGTTATATAGACACCTTCAAATCGAAAGTTAAATGATTGCTACAAGCACATCTCGATTACCTCATGTTGTAAACAAACTGGTTGACCGTTTCTTAGTTTCTTCACTGATTGGGTACCTAATTACAAGGAACAATGGTAAGTAGCCTAATTAATTCCCTCGCAATTTAGTTTTCTGCCATTGCTTTGCTCAAGTGAGCTTGCTGTTTACCTTTCATTTTGATTCTTTGGATTTTACCGTTACGACGAATTACAAAGAGTTTCAGTTTCAGTCAATTTTTATAGAGCTCATTTACAGGTCTAGGCTTAATTTAAATTCGCTCATTTGATGGAATATGTTTTGCAATTGATTAAAGATTCTTATTTATAAGCTGCATAACCACAAGGTTGCAGTAATACACACACACTAGCCGTGTTTGTAGTATTAAAAAATACCTCCTTTTGGCCAAAAGTTTATTATAATCTCTTGATATAGTGGGAACATGGGTGAAAGTTCGCCGGAAAAATCCGGCATGGCCGGATTTTTATTTTTGAAAAAGAGGTCTCGCCGTTTTTTTTTTTTTTTGTCTGGCCGGAATTCGAAAATGAAAAAAACCGGCAACTGTATAATAATATAATTAACCGCACTTCTGTTTTTTCCTCTTATTGGTAGTTGCAGGATTTTTTTTTCTGAGCACCTGCCTTTGCAGGATTAATATCATTGAGTAACTTTCACCCATGAGTGGGAAGCATTATAGGGCTCTGAAATGTTTAATTGGAAATGACAATTTTAAAAATTATATTTACAAAAAGTCAGTTTATATCTTGTGATCAGAATATACATGTTTTATAAGTTAGTAATATATTACGTAATATTAAGTAACATTGAATAGCTATGTTATTTTTTGCATTAGATTTGGGTTTGACAGACGGGCCGATAGATTTTCCTCTTTTTTTTACAAATTGTCATTATCATCATTGATCCCTACCACCACTACTACAACAACCATCACCACATCATCATTCCTACTACCAATACAACTACATCCTCCACCACCACATCATCCCAACTATCACTACTACTACTACCACCACATTATCCCTACCACAACTATTATAACAACCACCACACGATCATTCCCAACACCTCTACAACTACAACCACCATATCATCATCCTTATCACGACCTACTGCAACCACCACTGCATCATCATCCCTATCGTTACCTTTTTTAACTGCAACTACAATATGTTGTAATTACACTTTCAACTTTTGAAATTCCTCCAAGTGATGTCAGAAATTATTGCGAGACACATTTTGGATTGCATCTCAGTAGATTTTAATGAAATTCAAATTTATACGCTATCGTCGCATAGATGGGTCTTGAGCTATTCGCTGAAAAATTTCCTCCGTTTTCGTGACCAGTCATTCTCACTCCTGACCCATCATGCCATCCCCACCACAAATATCACGACTACAAAAGCAACTATTACATTATCATCAGTAACACCATGACCTCAAACTAACTACATTGATAGTTTGATCTTGGAGTCCGTTTCTCTCTCTCTCTCTCTCTCTCTCTCTCTCTCTCTCTCTCTCTCTCTCTCTCTCTCTCTCTCTCTCTCTCTCTCTCTCTCTCTCTTTCTCTCTCTCTCTCTCTCTCTCTCTCTCTCTCTCTCTCTCACACACACATACACACACATGACACATATATGCACGTTCAAATACAAATCAATAAAGTTCACTCAGTTCTTTAGCCTCATTAATTTTTCACATTCATCGTTCTGTACTCATCACTAGATTTACTTTGAGAGCTCTCTTTCTCTCTCTCTCTCTCTCTCTCTCTCTCTCTCTCTCTCTCTCCTCCTCTCCTTCTCTCTCCCTCCCTCCCTCCCTCCCTCCCTCCCTCACACACACACACACACACACACACACAAATCAGTAAAGAGCACCCAGTTCTTTAGCCTCAATATGTTTTCATTTTTCATCTTCCTGTACTTAACAGTGATACACACACACACACACACGCGGCACACACACACACACATATATGATTCAATTAAAATGTTAATTTCCTGGCACAAACACACACTATCTGTCCCTCTGTCAGACAAACCTAAATCTATAAAGTGGATCATATCCTTTTCACATCAGCCACCAATCTCTCTTTTCATCTCCAAGTACACACCTTATCACCACCATCATCATCATCATCACTGCCACTACAACTACTACAACCACCACCATCGCCACATCATCATTTCATGAAGCATCACCACTACTACAACCACCTCCACCACATCATCATCATCACTATCATTACCACCACCACCACGACATCGGAACACTATCACCATTAAAACACCAATCACTACCACATCCTTAGCACCACTACTACAACCTCCTCCAACACAACAATATCACCACCACCACTTCGCAACCACCACAAACCAATACATCATCATCATTACTGCCACCAGTACAACAGCCATCATCATATCATTATACCACACCTACCATTCATTTTTATATTTCATACGTCATAATGAAATTGGTTTTGGAACTTTACTTGATTTGAAACAAGGGGTATTGGGATGATCATAGATCTCAATAGATTATATTTAGTTTGCAGAAATTCCTGTTAAGCATTGACATTATTCGGAATTGTTTCTGAAATTTACGTGAGCCAAATTTTAAGTTGGCGTCTCTGGTCAACTTGAAACAATGGGAGGTGGGCATTAGTGAATCTGTGAATAAGGGAGATGTGGCGACTACCACTACTACTACTACAACCATCACCACATCATCATTCCTACCACAACTACTACAACCACCACCACATCATCATACCTACGACTACCATTACTACAACCACCATGTTATAATTACACTTTCAGTTTTTGAAATTCCTACGAGTGGTGTCAGCAATTGCTGCGAGACACAGTTTGGATTGCATCACAATAAATTTTAATGAAATTTAAATTTATATGTTATTTTTGCATGGATGCTTCTTGATCTTAGCGCTGAAAAATGTCCTCCTATTTAGTGACAGTCATTCTCACCCTGTTGAGAAGCGACTATTGTACGGAGGTATCGCAAATCTCACCAAAACCAAAACTGAAAAAAAAAGATCTCTTTATTTGCAGGGCTGGGAATCTTCCCGCCTAAACGGTGGTTTATCTCACCATCCCATCACATTTCCTCCTTTTTTCAAAAACAATTTTGATAAATAAACAGTGATTTTGAGAATTTCTCAGAAATTTTCCGCTGAATTTGCCGTGTCAAACATTTTCCTCAAAATCACTAATATGTCTTATGTCATATTTTGACACCTGTGCTCAGTCTCGTGAAATTCTGTGACATTCCCGTTTTTATGACGTCTGGCCTGACAGAATGGCACCAAATGTCACAATTGAAACAGAAGATCAGTGGTTAACTTGATTACCTAGTTGATGGTTGAAGGGGAAGGGGAGGGACAAATGGGTCTGGATTATTTTTCTCTGTCGTAGGCCTTTATATTTTCTCTCTCTCTCTCTCTCTCTCTCTCTCTCTCTCTCTCTCTCTCTCTCTCTCTCTCTCTCTCTCTCTCTCTCTCTCTCTTTCTCTCTCTCTTTTCTCTCTCTCTCTCTCTCTCTCTCTCTCTCTCTCTCTCTCTCTCTCTCTCTCTCTCGATCGCTGGCAACCGTCCATTTAATCATCTGGTTATAACAGAGATAATATATTAGAATAAAGCAATGGTGATTGGCTTAGTTAACTATTCTTTCTTTTTATCTTTGGACAATGGCTATAAATTTGAGAATTTCTTGGGTTGTATTTATAAGCTAAATAACCACTAGGTTTCGGTAACAAAGATATTGTAGCCTGTTTTATAAAGTAAAAATCAAAACAAAACAACACTTTTTGGCCTTTTATTTGAATAACATTGTAGGCCTTTAATATGTGGAAGGGACAATTCATTAAATGTTCACAAAAAGTAAATTTATGTCTAATGATAAGAATGGATTTATATTAGTAATAGGCCTATACAATTACATAATACTAATACAAAACTACGTTCCTGTTATTTTTACACTTTGCCTGTGTTTGATCGATAGACCGAGACATTCTGTGTTTGATCGATAGACCAAGACATTCTGTGTTTGATCGATAGACCGAGACATTCTCCAAGGAACACAGAAGAATTTTCTATTATTTACTCTTTTTTTTCTCCCTTCAGGCTCGCATCCGGTTCCTTCAGAGAAAGCGTCAGAAATGAAAAGACTCTTGAAGTCCAAGCCATTGTCCAAGGCTCTACCTGCTTTCATTGAGAGATTGACAAGAGTTTCTATTGACGAAGATGAGAGAGAAGAAATTTAATTTTTAATATTGATCGTGTTGGATCTGCTGCGTATTGAACATCTTAATTTAACTTTTCCACAGTTTGAAGATCATGCTTTATTGAACTCCTTTCTTATTGAAATGATTTACATTTCCCATGGACATTTTTTATTTTCTCATCACAAGGTTGTTGGATGACCAGAGCAAGGTTCTGTAGAACATATTTTGTTGAAATGTGCACCATGTCATATGTATATATTCTAGGTCTCTAGTTGTGTAGTCAAGTTGTGTTAGCCATTGGATATACTCTTAAGATTATTCAGTGACGTCGTCCAACTTACTAAGAGAACAAGAAGCATAGTGTTCTTCTACACTTCATATGGCTTTGTAACAATGATTGTTCTGAGTATTTTATCAACCTAACTGGGTGGGGTTCCTGACCTCCCATAGTGGGCAGGGGGGTACATAGTGTCCTCTGTCCCTTTATATCTGTTTTCAACATGCTTTCTGTCTTTGTCTTGGAATGAGATTACTTGGTTTTGTCCTGGGACTGGCCGGAGTCCTAGCTGGGAGGGAAACAGTCAAATGCATAGTTGTTTTAGGAGATGATATTTTTTTCCTTGCAAATCATCTCTCTGTTATGTATAATTATATTTGTTATTTTGAATGTATAATGTAAGCATTTGAGTGCATTCCTCTTTGTTGGATTTTATGCTTGTGTCCGGATGAAACTTATAGGTGATCTCAAACTAAGTACATTGGTGGTATACTCTTGGAATCTACATCTGATCCTTATTTGTTCCCAGTTCCCCTATGTCTTACTTTTTCTTAGGTGCTTTAATTGTAATTCTAGAACTTTTTACTATTCCATTTTCTTCCTTTTTACTCGCACTGATATAACCTAAATGTGTAGCAAGCACCGTGAATCCATTAAAAACAAAACATATAAAACCTAAAGAGAAAGAAAAAGGAGGAGGAGAAGGAGTATGAGAGAAAAGAAAAATTCCAAGGTCAAATGAATATTATTTAAGTTGTTTGTATCTTTGTGAATTATCTACATTTCTGTTACATCCTTATTTATCAGTAACTTTAATTATGGTTGCTGACGGAGCACAAAAGATGCAAGTAATTTGTTGTTTTGTTGTTTTTTTTATTGTTTATTTTGGCTGGCTTCGCCTATTAACCATTTTAACAACACTGAACTCTAAAAACCACTAATTATTGAAATAATAATTTGCATAAAGTGCTTTAGTGGAATAAGTAATGCTGATTCAGCAACAAATGTATTTGTGAGGATTTAAAGTTGTAAGTCAACCTCAACTTATTCCAAACAATAGAAATATTAAGGTTATGATGTTATACAATGAATCAATTTCAAATGTTTTTCAAAAATAAATTTGAATAATGAATGAGTTGCAAAAGCAGTGTTGATTCAATTAATTTTGGGATGGTTTGTTGCAAGCAGCCATCAAGTTTGATGGATACATAAAAGATAGACTGTTTGTGTCTTCTCTCTCTGACCATGAGAATAGTTGTGACGATTCGGGCCACTCCTGGAGGGTTGGTAGAGTGTCAACAAAAGAAAAGAGACGAAAAGACTGGGAGGATTGAGGAATTCGTTAAGTTCCCTCGGAGGGGGAGATCTGGCCACTGCACCGGGCCTAGCCTGATCATAGGGAAGAGAATGAAGGAGAAAGTCTGTTTCAGGGCCGGACAATGGTAACAATAAAATGAAGGAAATCAAGGTTTACAAACATGATACATTTATTACATAAACTAAATTACATGTATAACACAAATAGGAACGACACGACTTATCCATTCATCTTTTCTCCTGCTATCCACGAATAAGGAACACCACAATAATAAAATGATATATTCTGTTCAGCTGGACGGAACTTACAAGAACCCCCTTTGGTTTCCAGTGCTTCGCTTATCTAGTGCCAGGTTTGAACCCTGATCGGCTAAAAAGAGGTGTTCAAAATGCCTAGCAACTCGAGGGAGGTAATGTCAACTCCGGACTCGTTCAGGATATGTCCTAACAACCATTTTCCAGGGCATAAAAATAGTTTTACATCATCAGAAGTGATTGTCTTGAGAAGAAATTTCACCCTCCAGTAATTTGTATCCACATATTACAGTACCCATTCCAATGTAATGTAATATTAATATCTCCCATAGTGGGCAGAGAGCTACTTACTGTCTCTTCTATCCCCCGTTATCTGCTTTCCAACTTGCTTTATGTCTTTGTCTTGGAATGAGATTTCCTGGATTTGTCCTGGCTGAGAGGGAAACAGTCAAATATATAGTTAGAATTTTGGGAGATGATATTTTTTTCCTTGTAATTCATCTCTCTGTTATGCACTTTATTATGTTTTTTTAAATATTATATATGATTTGTAAAACATTTGAGTGTATTCCTCTTAGTGGGGACCTGTGCTTGTGTCTGGTTGAGACTTTTCGTGATCTCAAACTAAGTACTTTGATAGTGTGCTCTTGGAATTTACACGTTTCTTATTTGAACCAAATTCCCTTTGACTTACCTTTTCTTGGGTACTTTAATTGTAAGTTTAGAACTTTTTACTATCCTATTTTCTTCCCTTTTACTGGCGCTGATATGACTTTAATGTGTTACAAGTGCCGTAAAACCCAAACAAACAAAATATACATATGTCGTGAACACGACGTTCAAGCATATATAATAATATTAATAAATCTGTGTTTCCCACTAAATGGAAACTATTCCGTGGTTTACATAACCTGTTTGCAGCGGTCAAACTATTTATACCAATTAGACCAAATCATAGGGAAGGGCCCCGGGGGGGGGGGGGGGGGGGGGGGCGGTAAAGCTAGGAACAAATTTGAAGTTTCAGAGTTCAAATTTGGCCGTTTTGTGAATGGAAGACAAAGTCACACGGACTGAAAAGTAGGTTAAGGGTATAATTCTGCTGCTTTGCCTAGTTGTATCATAATTGATTAAGAGTTTTTTTATAGAATGACGATCCAGCATGGTTTCCTCGAACTCCTCGGGAAATGCAAAAACGTTTGAGGAAACCGTATATTGCCATGACGTTTGATAGGGGGGGGGGGGGGGGGGGGGGGGCAGTGTCAGCGGTATAGTCTTTGCTTTGTTTGTTTTTGTTTGTTTTTAAGAGTTTTACGGCGCTTGCAACACATTTAGGTTATATCAGCGCCAGTAAAAAGGAAGAAAATGGAATAGTAAAAAGTTCTAGAATTACAATTAAAGCACCCAAGAAAAAGGAAGACATAGGGGAACTGGGAACAAATAGGGATCAGATGTAGATTCCAAGAACATACCACCAATGTACTTAGTTTGAGATCACCTATAAGTCTCATCCGGACACAAGCACAGAATCCAACAAAGAGGAACAACTTAAATGCTTACATTATACATTCAAAATAACAAATATAATAATACATAACAGAGAGATGATTTACAAGGACAGAAAAATATCATCTCCCAAAACAATAACTATGCATTTGACTGTTTGCCTCCCAGCTAGGACACTGACCAGGGCCAGGACAAAACTCAGTAATCTCATTCCAAGACAAAGACAGAAAGCATGTTGGAAAACAGATATATGGGGATAGAAGACACAGAATGTATCTCCCTGCCCACTATGGGAGGTCAGGAATCCCTCCCAGTGTCTTTGCTTTGTACGAAGATACCCAGTTTGAATATCCACCCTGTTGTCACAGGCCGTCAACTCCAATAGAAAACAAAAGTAGGCCTTCAGAGCCATTGGAACCGGAGTTTATCCCGGTTTCTAGAGCGTGAAATGGAATATAGAAATTGCTTGCTATCATTTGGATAGGAGGCGACTCTATCGCAAAATACTTTCAGCAATATCTTACAGTCCCAGCTACCCAATCACTGTAGGATGGACAGAAAGAAAAATTTGGACTGGCCCCCGGATCGACACGGTCCCTTTGCTATGTGAAGCGAGTACTCTACCAATTGAGCTATCGAGACCCCCTAAAACTCCAATAGAAGACGATAGAAACCGATTCTCTACACAACGCTACACGTCTGCCAGCCAGTGCCAGGAGGACTACATCTTATAAATAGAAAGGGGGGGGGTAGAAGTAGTGATAGAAAGAAGGGAGGGGGGGGGGGGGGGTGCACACGTTGTAGTCCTTCAGAGTCATTGGGTCCATGGAGCCGGAGTATAGCGTGAAACCGACTTGCCGTCATTTAATTTGGATAGAACGATAGTCTATTGCAAGGTACTTTCTGTCAGATCTAACAGATCCAGCTATCCATTCACTTCTGAGTAGACAGGGGATCAGAAAAATTTGTGTGTGACTACTACTACTACTACTACTACTACCACCACCACTACTACTACTACTACTACTACTAACACCACCACCACCACTACTACTACTACTACTACTACTACTACTACTACTACTACTACTACTACTACTACTACTACTACTACTACTACCACTACTACTAATACTACTACTACTACTACTACTACCACCACCACTACTAATACTACTACCACCACCACTACTACTTCTACTACCTACTACTACTACTACCACCACTACTACTACTACTACTACTACTACTACTACTACTACTACTTCTACTACTACTACTACTACTACTACTACTACTACTACTACTACTACTACTACTACTACTACTACTACTACTACTACTACTACTACTACTACTACTACTACTACTAATAATAATAATAATACTTTATTGCATCCCAAAAAGGAAATTTTTTGTACAGACGTGTTATAATTTACACAATAAGATAAAAATACAATGGAAATAGGATGTATATATATAAAAAAGGAGCAGCTCTATAACCAGAGCTGCGCTTTATAATATGAATAATATCAACACTGTAAAATAGTTAAAATGTCACTATAAATTGACAATTGAAAAGATTGCAAAACAAATAAATTAATAAATTAATATTTATATTTTTAAAAAGTAAAAATGAGAAATAATTATATAAAATGATTATTGCTTGTTGTTATAAAGCCTAATACTGGACGGCAGAAAAGATTTTCGGTGTCTCTCTGTTTTCGTTGAAATAGAGAAAGGGCGACCACTTCTTTCTGACATAATAATTGATGGTCTTAGTGGATGATACTGGTCATTTAATATTTTAGTTATTTTATTTATACAAAATTTCTCGTATAAAAGATCTACATCGTCAACATCATTTATATAGCGTTTAATGGATTTTTTAATATTTGAATTTATTTTGTTCCTTTCCACTGCTAAGCAATTGCCTCCCCAAGCTGTTATACAAAATGACAAAACACTTTCGATTACTGCTCTATAAAATAATGTGCAGAGGGTTTTATCTATTCTAAACTGAGAGAGTTTTGATAAAAAATATGCACGTCTGCACATCTTATGCCTAATTATTTTCAAGTGTTCATCCCACTTGAGCCTGTCATCAATCGTTACACCAAGGTATTTGTAGTGAGGAACTCGCTGGACGAATTGGTCCTTTAATTTTAACGGTTCTATCGGTTCCTTCACTCTCCTAAAGTCAATCACTAGCTCCTTTGTCTTGCTTATGTTAAGCTCTAGGTGGTGGGCATCACACCAAGACACAAATCTATCAATTTCTTGCCTATAAGCCACTTCGTTGCCATTTGTTATGAGGCCTTGAAGAGCGGTGTCATCTGCAAACTTTATTAAAGGTACACTCAGGTTTTGACTTCTACAGTCATTCGTGTATATTGTGAATAATACAGGAGACAATACACAACCTTGAGGAGCACCAGTATTTGTAGTTATACAGGAAGATTTGTTTTGTCCTAATTGAACATATTGTGCTCTCTCCGTAAGAAATTCGAGCACCCAAGCAATTATATACTTGTTTAAATTCAGACTAGTCAATTTTTGAACAACCAACTGAGGTTGCATTGTATTGAACGCTGAAGAAAAATCTGCAAAAAGCAATCTGCAATAGCTCCTAGCGTGATCTAGATGCCTGTAGATGTTGTTTGTAAACAGCAAAATGGCATCCTCTACGCCACGTCCTGGTTTGTAAGCAAATTGATGACTATCACTCAATGGCATAAACTGATTCCTAATTTTAACAAGAACAAGTTTTTCTAAAGATTTCATGACTATTGAAGTCAGCGCAACAGGTCTGAGATCGTTCATAGTTTCAAGTTTTTCTTTTTTTGGAACAGGAATAATTTTTGAAGTTTTCCAAATTTCAGGGATCGAAACGCATTGGAGGGACCAGTTAAAAATATGTGTATAAATGGGGGAAAGCTGATGGGCACATTCTTTTAATAGTTTTCCTTTCAATCCATCCGGCCCAGCAGCCTTCCTCTCGTTCAGTTTCGAAAATACGAATCTCGTTTCCTCTTCACTGACCTCAATAGTCATTTCATCTTCCAAAGCCCTGTCTAATTTATGTTTTTCATTTTCAATATCAAATTTGTTTGCTGTGTCGAAACGTGAATAAAATTTATTTAAAGTTTCAATTTCGATATCTTCTGATATAATCGTGGGCTTTGGATTATAGTTAACAGCAGTTTTAAGCCCCGCCACGTGTCCCGTATATCCCCAGAAGAAAAGCATTTTTCAATTTTATTTTTGTACTTGTCTCTACAACTAGATATTACCCTCTTTATCTCTTTTTGTTTTGTTTTCAGATCTTTTTTGTTTCCACTAGTATAGAGAGTTTTCTTTTGGTTCAATAAAAGTTTTAGATCTTTTGTTATCCAAGGCTTGTTGTTAGGATAATATTTTATTTCTTTTTTACAACACACTAGCTGTTCACAGAATTTTAAATACTCACTCACACAGTCATTCAGGTCATCCACACTATCACATGATTCGATAAAAACATTCCAGTCAGTGCATTCAAAACAACCACGCAAATCTTCACACACACTTCCGTTCCAGATCTGTACACTTTTCTTTACTGGTTTTACACGTTTAAAAACAGGGCGGTAAGTGGGGAGTAGCAAGAGCATGCAGTGGTCAGATAAACCTAATGGGGCACGGGGTAAACATTTATAACTATTTTTAATATTACACAGGAATAAATCTAATGTTTTTTTGTCCCTTGTCCTACTAGTAGTACTACTACTACTACTGCTACTACTACAACTACTACTACTACTATTACTACTACTACTACTACTACTACTACTACTACTACTACTACTACTACTACTACTACTACTACTACTACTACTACTACTACTACTACTACTACCACTACTACTACTACTACTACTACTACTACTACTACTACTACTATCTTG